>NW_020454594.1:316643-467980 GCF_003342845.1 Nothoprocta perdicaria
CGCGGCGCCGCCGAGCTGCCCGGCCTCGCCACACGAGCGGCGCCGCCGCCCCGCGCCCGCCGCTCTTATGGGCTGCGCGTCCCGCCCGCCGCCCGTCCATGCCCGCCGCCTCCTGCCCTGCCCCGCGCCCCGCTCCTCCCCTTTCCCGCCACGCTCCGAGCCCCGGCCGCGGGGGAAAGGGCGGCAGCGCGGGGGAGCCCACGCGTGGAGCGCCTGGGCTGCCTCCCCGGGCTGCCTTACGACCCCGGAGCCCGGGTCTCCAAAGTTTTAGTTTGCCACTCACCAAAGGATGGTTTTTCCCCGGGTTGCCTTGGGGGAGCAAAGCCGCGCGCTTGGGGAGCCATGGATGGTCTTGCTTGGGCCAGCTATTCACTCATCTCATAGGGATTAAACCCCCTGCCACCTCTTAACCCGTTCATAATAAAGACAGATCAAAATGAACTCTTCAGTCCTCTCTAAGTCCTGTTTAGATCAATTCTCCCCTTCACACAAAGAGAAGTTTCTCTATTGCAATTTGTCTGTTTGGAGCCTTTCCTCCCTCTGAACTTCTGCTTTTACCCCATTTACATCTCAGAGCTGTGACTGTCTCCATGGCAGATCTGTCTCCTGTGCCTAACTACCCATGGGAACTATTCTCCTCCTAAATCTCATGGAAGAGCTCATCTGTGAAGGCAGTTCAGATTTATTGGCTCTGCAGCCCACTATAATTCAGTGGGAAAAACGGTCCAGACAAGAGCTGGAGGCAAACTGAAATCCAGCACAGGCTTTGAAGAACATAAGAACAACACAGATCCATGTAACTCTTTGGGGCTGTAGTAAAATGGTGCAGTTCTTTGACTCTTGGTATATGACAGAATGTTATTGCTATGTTCCCTAAACTAAGGAGCTGAAAAATCCTAAGCTAAGGAGCTGAGAAACTGCAACTCCGTAAGAGGCTGATGGAACAAGAGAGAACTACAAGCTCCAACAAATTAAAAGGAAAATCTTTGAAATGGAGCACACCACAGTACAACAGGTTACTATCATAATAAGCTGATGTCATTCAACACGGAACTCAAAATAGCACAGTAACGGTTACCCCACCAAGGAGACACATCTGAGAAATGATGGTGACAGCACCTGTTTCCCAACCCATCAGGAAGCCATGGAGCAATACCCCAACCTTGAATGGCTAGCCCACAACCAACTCCCTTTCTGTTTGTATTTATGCTCTGAAATATTGGTAACACTGTGGTCTCCAGAGAATTACAGGAACTGTTCTTCTGTCTCCAAGAACTTTTCTAGAAACAAAATGAGGGACAACAGTGAAATGATTTTTGAAAGGCACAACTGCAGCAGTTACCATGGAAGACAAAGTCTACATGGTTCTTAGGATCCAGTCACCAATTATTTATTAAAAAGTGATATAGAAGAAGTTAGAATAGCATCAGTGATATTAACAGGTGAATTTTTGATACTTTTGTAAAATAAAGAACTTAAGTAAGACCTCTGCTCTTCTTGTCTTGCAGCGCAAATCCCTTCCTAATGAAGAAGGAAAAATGCATAATTTATTTACTTCTTTTGCCACATGAAGCCTCTCATGTGCTTCTCTATTCTTACGTAAGGAAATCCTGGCAGATTTTCGCTGTAGAGCTATGAGGATCTGCAGAAAACATGTTTAAATGCTTTGCTATACATGCAAGCAGCTTTCTCAAGAGCATGCACTTCTTCCTGACCAAAAACTACCTTCTTACCAACACTGACTTTTTCACTATCATCACTAACATGCCACACTAAGAAGGCATTATGCTAAAAAGTGAAACCAACCAAAAAAGTGAAACCAACTTCCTTGCTGTCATCTCATATATGTTAACCTAGGCTATTTCATTTTTGTCAACAACAGTTTCACCCTCAGCAAATCACAGGCATAACCACAGGCAGCCAGGTGGTCTCACAGGATATCAGGCTCCTCTGCATGAGTCAACTCAAGAAACGGATTCTAAATAACAGTCCATCAAAACAGTGCTGGTACCTACAATGCATACATGGGAGCTGGACTGAAATCTTGGATTTCCTCAGCGGGCAGAACTGTTCATCAGACTCTCTCTGGAAAACTGTTACATCAGCATCAACTTTCTAGACACCATGGTCAACACAAAAAATAGCAACCTACAAACTACCATATGCAGAAAATCCACAGACCAACACACCTCCTTCCACAAACCAGCAGCTATCCAAAGCACACTACCAAAATGGTGATATACAAGCAGCCCACAGACATCACCTCATTTGCTCTGAGGAGAACATTCACGGCACACCCTTGCCAAGCTACAGATGACGTTCATCCAACAGTGACACTTCTCTAAGAAATGGAACGCATATTTGAGGAAGCCACCTAAACCTTGTACAAACTTACAGTATAGAGAGAAAATCCTCCAGCAGTTATCATATACCACAATGCACAAGAACTCCATAGTGGAAAATGTCGACAAATGGCAACTTACATGGAAAAAAATGATACCTTGAAATGAATTTTCTTAGAACCATCCTTCCTTCCCTTCAAACAACACATGGTCTCCTTAGATCCATCATCAAAAGCCAATTTCCTTCAGACCAGCGTAAACTGGCTAGAACCATTCCTCTTAAATATGTGACTGATTAATAAACAAAATTAAGTATAATTCAGGGCAATTATACATAACTGAGAACCTTCAAGTTCTCTCTTATATTTCAGACCTGAAAGCATGTCTGCTTCACCCAACATCAACTTTAACTAACTGTAATCATTGGCCGAATAAAGTATGTTATCTAAAAAAAATATATTTTTTAGATTGTGTAAGGAGTAATGACATAGGTAACTGTAACTGTGAAGAAAGAACTGGCTTATATAATGGCAATTCTTGAAAAAACTGGAAATAGCTCTGTTGTGGTTGACAAAATAGTTGTATCGAAGACTTCGTCATGAATATAGTACCTCTTCTGGTAGGCACTGCATAACTGCTGGGTTTTCTTTATCTTTTTGCTTTGAAGCAAAACAGGAAGCAAAGTGTTTACATAAAAGACTATGTTGAAAGGAGGCTGTCATTGCAAAGTTGAAAGCCTTGAAAAATCTGAAAATGTGAATGAGTGGTAGGCCAGCAGCTCCAAGTAATACATTAGAAAGAAAAAATATAATTTGATCTCTTCTAAAATAGAGCAAATTAGAAAAAAAAAACCTCCCAACCTGCATTTTCAATCAGGTAGCGTTTTTTAACTCGAGAGAGAGCTATGCATGCAAAGCCGTTGAATCATTTAGGCAAAACAAAAAGTGCATCATTCCATCATTTTTAACATATATTTTTCAACATACATTGTTAAACCAGCCCTATTCTTACACCAGTAAGATTTTATTCTGGAGAAGGATGTTGATAATTTCTCTGCTGTTTTGGTGGGTTGGACTATTGCTGACGAGTTTTTTGTTTGTTTGTTTGGACTAGGCACAAATGTTTCATTGAGATTTATCAATTTTGACAACAGCTTGAGCACGGGGTTTTTAAGGAATAGGACAGAATCCTTTGAGGGTAAAACTGTACTGAAAAGGTAAAACTGTACTGAAACTCTGGACCTCTTGACCACAGAGTGTGAATATGGGCATTTTGATGTCCTTTGTCAAAATATTTGAATGGGTGTTTTCCCTGCATGTTAGAAGGAAACTAAATTCTGTAAACCTTGAAATTATTGTGAAATTGAGTTATTTTCTCCTAACATTTCTATACGATAACACAGAGAATACAGAGAAGGAGAAATATGTTAGTATAAAAAAGAAGAGTATTAGACCGAAGCCAACAACATAGAATTCCTTACTGAAATCTCTCTCTTCTATTTACAAATAGAGTTATAAAAAAGCCTGGGAAGCAACAGTTTATGTACCAGGAAATAATCACTGTATTTGAAGAGAACGGAAAATCATATTAAAATGTCATTTACATTTTCTAGTGATTTGCTGCTTTGCTTTTTTCCAGTGTTGTGAGTACGGCAAAGGTCACAGCAATGAAGCTGCTTCTGCAATCTCAAAAACTAGTATATGAATTTCTTACATAATTATGTAAGAACTATTAAATTGAGGAAGCAGTAGAAAAGCTTTTTTTCTGTCAATAAAAAAATACTATAATTAAATTACAGGAATGGTCTTAAATGATTTAAGCAATGAAGTCAATGACAAGGTATTGTTGATAATAAAGAGCAATAACTAAGTGAACAGTTGAGGTCTGTCTACGTTTGATAAAAAAAAAAAAACAGCATTGCTTGTCAGTGGTTAGAGCCTTTGGGGCCTGTAAAAAGCTCAGTGAAACTGTTGAATATATTTTTCAGAACTTTAATAGCTTTTGGGACCAGGTTTCTCCTGTCTGCAGGCTCAAAATCACCTTATATTAATTTACAGAATTTATTTCTGCAATGTACAAGCGTCACACATGGGATTACATTACCTGAAGGTGTCTCTCAAGCATGTACTGCTCTAGTTGTGTAGACTCTACAGTCTAGATCAATATCCTTCCCACGTGTAAGCCTAGCTTACACATCTAGCATCTCTTCTGGCAGTTTTATTCATCATGCATGTGGCCATATTTCAGCTAGAACTCAACAAAAAAATCAGAATTTGGTTTATGTGGGAAATAAGCATGATTTCAACTAGAGAAAAAGAATCAAAATACTAATACTGAGTCATGCAAAGATGCATCCAGCTCACTTCTGCCTGTGTGGGTGGCAGCTGCTGCAGAGGATGAGCTGTGATGTCCAGCTGTGGAAAGCAGTGTGGCTATCCCAATCCCTGCTCCTTGTAAACCAGACTGAAGCTCCCTAGAGGCTGTGCTTCACAAGGACAGCCTTGTTACTTGGGTTGAGTCTGGAGCTGCACGGTGCCTGGAGCTTAAGGGCTCAAGACCCTTAAGCTGGCTGAGAATATGGTTGAGGGTCACTCAAGAGGATCTCTCTCTACCATCTGCAGTTCACCATCCAGTGATAGGGAGTAGAACACTTTCACTCTCATTCGGTATCCAGGATCTCTTGCTGCCCAAGAAAACCAGTATCCGCAAGATCAATAGTGAGGAAACCCAGCTAAGACAAGAGAATAACGTTCTGATTTCAGAACTAACAGTGGCCAATAGTCTATGCCCAGGAAAAAAAAAAAAAAAAGAAAAAAGAAAAAAAGAAAGAACATGGCAAGCATGTAATTACATTTCCCAGGATACTCCAGCAACTTGTGGCTCAGAGCTGTCCTAAACCAGTGGTGGCATTTTTTGTGTTTTAGATTGTGCTTAAAGATGCCTGAGGATTCTGATAGTGTGTGTGTGTACTGACCCTGTGATGGAGCCTCAGTGGGAACTGAGCTGTGCATGGAGCACAGAGCACTGGCTGTGACACAAAGGGAAAAGACACAATACGGCAGGGATTACAACACAGAAGATGAGTCAGAAGCTGTCAGACAGAGGCTCAAGGGAGCTTGTGGCTCGCAAGAGGGGACACAGAGTACCATATGATGTAGCAGAGATCTCTTAGAGAGAACACTCAACAGGGAGGTCCTGGAAACTTTAAACAGTGAAGGAAGATGAGTGGAGACAGAGCAAGACATAGAACCACTGAAGGTCAGAACGATAAGGAAGCTCTTCACTAAAGAAGTTGCATCTCTAAATTTGACTGATATGGTATTAAATACCAAATAGAATTTGAAAGGTAGCTCACAATACATTAACTGTCTACTTGATGAAGATTGGTCATATCAAAGGGTCTTACCAAAGGGCATACTACTGCTTAGGGCATATGGAAAGGGAAGAAACTCTGCCTCTGCTCTTCCCACATAGGTTTTGATAGTGCTCTCATCCGATCCTGTCAGGTTTTGCAAACTATATTTTTTTCCCATACAATCCCACTGGCACTAGCAACATCGGTAGATGTTCTTGGAGCAGCAGTCTGGCTTTGGCACAGAACAGCTCTTTGGAAGAGTTGCTGGTCTCTCCCACGGGCACTCACTTTTATCTAATGGGTCACTGATTAGAGCACTCCACAGGATGTGGGAGGCTTCCCTTCACATTCCTCTTTTGCCAGTGGGAGTCGAGCCCACACATATTCCAGAATCCCAAGAAGAAATCCTAACCACATATGTGTGTGACGAGGGGTGGGCTTTTACAGTTTTCAGCAGTATTTCACAGCAGATCTGCAAGATGATGAGAAGAGGGAGAAGGAGAATATGTGTGTATGTGAATGAGGGTAAGCATAAAAAGCAAAATCTGCCTGAGGGACAATATTTTGGAGGAATATCTGTCTTCATCTTTCACTTCCCCTTTTATCCACATATTTCAGTGGTTAAAGTATGGGACGAGAGCATCTGGATTCAATCTGTGAAGAAAGGCACAGCAGTGTGTCCCTCTTTCCTGGAGAGTGCCACTAAGTGCACACTGTTCTGATGTGGAAATGGGAGGATATGCGTAAGCCCACCTGCCAAAACCGTTCCACATTGCTTGGAATAATTAGAAGGAAAGCAAATTGGGATTTTCCAGCTTAGTGAGTAGGATACGCATTGCAAAGACCATAATTTGGCAGAGGATTTAGCGTAAATCATGATGGAAATGTTGAATGTAAATCATAAATACATTCTCTGGTGCAGGCACCAGGTAGTCAGAGCAACCTGCTGAAATGCACCTGCAAAACTTTTCCCTTCTCCTTCAGCTCATTTGATCCTGCAGCCACTGCCACTTAGTGATTCAAATAGAGACCATGCTAAAAAATGCTCAGGAGTGGAGAGTTAACAGAATGAGGCCACACAACAATGTAGTATAGTCACTACCAAGGAAAAGCACTTGTAGTTACTTCATATTTATAAGCAATCTATCAATAAGTCAGTAGTGATAAAACTTATATAGATTTTTTTAACAGGTGTACCAAGAGTATACAGTCAGCAATGCTTTAGGTACGACTGGAAGAGAATCCAGCTCCTCACCAGCATTTACCCTGGGATATGAAGAAATGGGAAAAATTCTTTACCAGTAAGAAAATTTAAAATTTAAATTTAAAATGTAAATACTGATTCTCAGGTAGTCTCCCGCTTCATCATATGAAAACCTAACAACAGAATGAACTAGAATAGGGAACAATGCTACTAATTTTGTCACACTTTTGGATCAAGATATGAATCTTACTTACACATTATAAAATACTCTGGTGCTTCAAATCCAAAACTGTGAAAAAAAATCCTCTGTTGGGTATTTCCTACTAATTATAGCTTGAAATGTTTGCATTTGCTTTATTAAATCAAAGGTGATTATTAACAAGCTGGCCAGTGAAGTTAAGACTCCAAAGGAACTGCTCTTCTTCCAGTTCTGTTTCCACTGAGGCAAGGTTAAAGCCTTTCTGGGATCTCATGCCATATCCCAGGCTGATATATATATGCAGGAAAGATCACTTCAAACTATAAGCAGAGAAGATAAAAGCTACCAAATTATTAATGAAATGGAAAACATTCAATGTGAAAGAAGAATAGAAAGATTTAACTTATTTGGCCTCTCAAAGCCAAGGGTGAGGAAGTGTTCTTGCTAGTCATGAATACTGTAGGGAAACCCGAAAAGAAAAAGAGATTTTTTAACTAACAGCCTGCACACAAATAAATGGATATTACCTGGCAAGGAGTATATTTAAGCAGGAAATTAGATAGTTTTTATCCATTAAAGCAGTGATACTCTGCTCTACCATTTAGAGCAGAAAGGGCAGGAAACCTCTCTAGAAACCTGAGTGGATGGATTTAATGCATCTATGAAGAAGATAATTTAGTGCCATCTCTTGCAATAGCAAATCTCTCTCCTAGAGCCTCAGGAAGTCATTTCCAGCCCTGCTGCTCTGTTGACTTCTGCTAAGGGTGTCAAATGCTTTCTGAAAAGGAAGGCGCTTGCGCAAGATCCACAAACTTCAATGGAATTATATGGTTACCAGTTTAGGGAAGCGGAGAATGGGGATCTATTCAATATCGCTGCACTTTTTGCCACTTTAGAGAGTATTGTAGAAAAGAGCTTATGCTGTACGAAGTTTCAATGTCTAGATGTTGTTATCAAGATGAGTGGATAGGTTTACACTCTGAAGTAGCAATGCAGAACTGCAATTTTGAATCACTACACAGCTTTTCCCCCAGAAACTAGACATTATGCTGCCAGTAAGTGTCACAGAGCTGAATCCCACAAAGACAAGGGGAGGATACAGTGTGTGGCAGTGGAATTGACATCATTGTTTGCTAGACCACCAGGTTAGTCATTGTGCAAATTACGAAGTGAATTTAGAAAGGAGCACAGACAGAAATCTGCTCTATGCAGATAACTTGCATTGGGACCAAATAACTTGCATTGGGACCAAAACGCACTGTAACTCCTTGGATTTTATATGCAGGTGAGAGATTTCTCTCCCTTTTAAAATTCCCCTTTTTTTTTTTTTTACTTTTTTGTCCTGAGAAAATATCAACAGCTTAGCCAGCTCTTCTAGTGTTTTTTCTTTTCTTTCTCTCTAGACTTTTTTAATGAAAAAAACCACTTTGGTTCAAGGTTAATTTCTAGTTACAAATCTCACCATTAATTAAATGGCACTTTTTCAATGCCATCACCACATATATGGACAGCAGAGTTCAAGAAGTTCATGAACTGGTTCCCCACAGTTATCTTGAACATGAACTCACTGTTTAGTCAATGGCTTAGAAAAACAAAGCTGGACAGCTGGTCTCTGTGCTACTTACCACAGTCTCAGGGCAGGGACAGAGGAAATTTAGAGAATATTTCCAAATACAGTCTGCCAGATTATTCAAATCTACAACACACCCTAATAGACGTTTGGTATTATTTGCTCTAGAATCTGTAATATACTCTCTGTTTTATGAGGTGTGAATGCTGACATCCTAAAAGAGTGCTGTTTCATAGCCTGCTATCTGGCTGTGCCCTGTAGTCTGGGGAAGTGCCCTACCACAAGGACTTGAGCCACAGAGGATGGCGAGACAGATGAAGCCTGATAGTCTTTTTTATGTCCATGAGGGTCATTTTTTCAACACCAAGAAGAACTAAGACAAATAAACATAAATGGGACGCACTGTAATTAATGGCTCCGGAATACAATAAATCCGATCAGCTTCTTATTTTCAAACTGCAGCTCGCTTCAGGCTAATATGAAAACTTGGAGAAAAAAAATAAGCACACAGCCCAGTCTTTTCTCTTAACTAGTCTAAATTGTATCGTTCTGACAGAGCCACTTTGGGACTAAAATGTAGACAGCATTCCTCACACCTGAAGTTTCTGTGCATGTATGTGTGGATGTGTGTGCCAGCAGGTCATTTGATAAGCTTCTTCCCTGCCAGTGTTTCCTCATCCTAAGAAAACACCATGTCCTCACGCTATGACCATATAACAGTATTACACAAATGTTGCCACGTGGACTTGGATATCAAATACAGTTTGCTCTTTTTTTCTTTTTCTTTTTTTTTTTTTTTTTGAGTGCTGATTGACATTTTCAGGTCTTGAAACATCAACCTTGAGGAAGAAATGGAACAAATGGTGGTAATGGTTATTGTCAGTGCAGATTGCCAAATTCATATATAATTCAACCATAAATATGTAATACAGCACAATATAGCACGATCAGTCTTGTGGGAAAATAAAAATTGTTTCAATGGGTTGATATTCGTGGTTGATTAGTCCTATTCCCATACCTGAAAAATAAGTTCATAAAAAATGTACTGCAGAGTCAGCAATCACTTCCATCTCCCTGATAGGATGATTCTGAATCTCACTGTACTCTCTCTTACTACATGCGGCTCACTTTTAAATTTGTTGAGCTCAATGGTCAGATCCAAAACACGCTGAAGCCAATGAGTCCATCCAGAAACAACGACTGCCTCCTTCTCTTTTATATCCCACCCCTGGCACCTCAAGGTATCATCTCCGCTCCTCCTCTTTGACTCTGGCTTAAGAGAAAACTGAGGAAAAGCTGGGGTGAGGAAACAAGCAGCAGAATGAGATTCTTGAGGAAGGCTGTGTGGCTTAGTACAAACTTCATGTGTTGATGGCTGTTCGGATCAATTCAGATCAATTCAGATCTCTGACTCTGCATATTAAATAACATTCCCTGAGACTTTGTTACTCTGTTTGGAACAGCTGACTTTTAACTAGTGTAACTCTCTTTACAATAAAAGTTCAGCAATTACCTCTCTGTGAGATACATTAAATTCCGCCTCTCTCTCTTTTATTTTTCTTTTTTTTTTTCTTTTTTCTTTATTTTGAAGTGCTGCACTCATGTGGATTGTCAATGTGCCAGCCCTTGTTGCAAATAGCATGCTGTCCTTCCGTGCCCTGGGCCTCCTGGTTGGTCTGGGAAATGCAATGTGCTAGGAGTTTCTGGCCTCCTTTGGGGTTAGGTATGATGGTCTCCGTTGTGCGTAAGCAAGTGGTTTCAATCCCTAATTGCAATGGGGAAGTGGTCAGACAACATACTGTCCTGGCAGGGTAATGGTAAAATGTCTTGGAGGAAAACCAGAAAATAACAAATACATTTCATACGAAATGAATATGTATATCTAACATAACCTGGAAAATGTGTAACGTATAGGGAAGCCAAACACAGATTTACTTTTTGATGAAGTTTATTTGAAACCGAGCACTAACTCATGCTAACCCTTATGCTCTTTAGAAAAAAATAAGTAAATGGTGCTACCTTTTTCTTCTTACATCACACTTACACAATTCCAAACACTTATTATGAAGAAATGGATGTGGGTTTTGCCTGTAATTATGAATTTGATGGAAGCTGTCAGTCAACAGTCATGAAGAACGGATGTTACGGGGATTTTTCCTGTTTCATATAGGAGAGAAAACTGCCTCATCACAGCAAAACACTGATACCATGAACTAGACAGCTCACCTCTTCCAGAGAAGCAAAATATCTTTCTCAATATCATTTTGGTAACTCACTACATCCTTCTGAAATATGTTTTACTTTGTTCACTTTAGAGAATATTAAGTAGAGACATGGAAAATTTACCAGCTCTAAGTAACTCCATAATTCAGCATGACAGCTGGGAGTTACTTCCAGGAATCTTGTTTCCAGTGCTTTCTCACGATCATTTTAATTGAAAGTGTGCAGGCCAGGGTAAAATGCAGCTCACACTCCCAATCTGGTGGGATTTATTCAGATTGATTAATCTGAGTAAATAACAAACATCAAGCACATCATTTAAAGCAAAAAATAATTAAAAAAGAGAGACAGAGGAAATGTGGAACAACCTGTTGTCTGAGAGTTTCAACACACTCTTCTCAAACTTGCTTTCCATTAACAGAGTGGAATTCATAAACTTGTGAAAAATTGGAACTAATAAACATATGAAAAATTGTATATCCATGAGAGGTACCACTGCTTCAGATTCAACAGCTTTCCTGGATATGAATTAAATCTTCGGTTTTGTTTTATAAAAATCCAAGCCTGTCTGTGAACTTATGTGAGAAATGCACAAATAACAGTACGTCTTCCCTGGTCCCAGGCCAAAATAATATATCAGCTGGAAGGTAATCCTGCAAGACTCTTCATAACAATAGAAATTATTTCCTAATTGTTTTAGAAGATATGCACAGAATGAGGCTTAATCCAGCAAGAAATATATTGTCATCTGAGAAGTGCTGAGAATAATGCTTATAGAGCTGATCAATATCATCTCCTAAATCATTTTCTTCTTTGGAATAATGGAGTTAGCAGCTTGATGCCTGTGGTGCTATGGGGTCATGTTGGTTTACGAGCAGACCCTCAATTATACCTCTAGCTTCTCTAGGATATTTCTCTAGGATATGTTCTACTCTAAATCCACCTTTCTTTCCAGTTTGTGTCTTTATAGACAGAAATTTTCATAGCATATTGCTGCAAGACACAGACAATACAGTCTGCAAAAATATAAAAAAAACCCCAAATGTCTGCATGAAAAGAACATGTGCCTGGAGACAAAAAGAAAATGACCCTAAAGCATTCCTGAAAAACACTATGAAAATGAGAAAACACAGCCATTGGGCCCGTGAACAGCCAACTGTATTTTAAGGTAAGTATTTAAGGATTTAAGGATGTATTTTACATGCAGAGAGCAAGTAGTGGTGGAGAGCTCCCTTTGCCCATTGTGGGGGCATCTTGCTCTATGTGTACATCTTCTCTACTTCTCCATTTCTACCTGTAAAACCATTAAAGTCTAGACATCTAGTAACTAGATTGCCATTGGGCATTTGCCAATGATATCAGTGCCAAAGATTTTTTTTTTCAGAGTCATTATGATATAACCCAGAACTTCATGGTTATATTTGTGGGGTTTTTTTTATTTTGTTATCAAAAACATTTTCATGAAGATGAGGATTCTTGCAGAACAAATATATTTTGTGAAACCAGAACAGTTGTACTAACTGGGAACAGAGTTTCAGTATTTTGCACAAATAATCAAAGCTCTTTTTTACTCATTTCACTTATGTCTTGACCAGGTACTGCCCATAAAAATGGGTAAGTGTCACTGCCATTTTTAATATATTAGAGTGGTTTCAGATGGCTAGAAAAAGCAGCTAAGACATTTTCCATACAAGATGGCATTCAAAGCTCTAAAGTATAAGTGAAAACAGCAAATTGGTTTGTGCCGTTTCCATTTGCTCTTTTTACTCCCTAACAATATACCACTTACAGTTTAGGCACCAATACCCAGAGAGTTGTTTATCACAAAACAAATGTAACTCCCCATTTTGATAGGAGTTTCCCAAAGGTCAAGAGCTGTTCACTCTAAAAATGTATGAAAATTTAAATTTGTGGTACATTTTTTAGATGTTGCATCCTTTCATTCCATGAACTATATGGGTGTTACTATCAGTTGAATTTTTTGAAGACAGAAGTAGATTAACTCTGATATTAACCCAAAAGTACTTAGGCAAGGTACAGAATACTAAGATGAAAAGTGAGTCAAAATATACTTTTTAAAGCAGGCTAATTCATGTTCTCTGGTGTAGTCTGTATTGACAGATACACATTCCATGGGTATGCAGGGAAAGAAAGCTCTTGTTGGATCTACTGTCCTTGTGATCTCATGTATTCACTCAGTGGTTATTGCCTCCAAGATAATTGATAGTCCCTGGCTGACATTTTAGAGTTCATGTCTTCAAGCTAAGCAAGTCTGAAGTTAGAATTAGAAAGTTAGAAAATAACTTTATTGCATGATCTGCCTTATAATATTTTATAATTATATGATATTTTATGATATTTTTAATTTCATATTTGTAGCTGATTTATGCTGTCATGTGAGTGGGTGCCATCCACCTTTTTCTCAGCTTTGCAAGTAAGTCTAATTCAGTGCAAAAAAGAAGTCTACGAAACTGCCCAAGAATACGTGGAGTTTAATACCAAATGCCTAATTTAAAAAAAAAATAAATATATGCGCTAACAGAAAAATTGATTTACAGTGTAGCACTAAATAAAATGGTAGAAAAGGAAAAGAACAAGGGGAAACTAGTAAACAGTATGTCTTTCCTTAAAGAATAAAACAGTAAGGGATGAATTGGGGAAATGTCCAAGAAGGATATTGAGTTCTCCTTTTTCACTGGAGGAAAATCTACTTTGTCAGCATTTCTGGAGTGTGACAGGTAAAGAGCCCAGATCTGCTCATGAAAGGAGGGTCTCAGTTACATTAATGAACTAATACCTGTTTGGGAGGGTCTCTAGGGATGTGACAGGGAAAGTGCATGATGTAAATGCTGAAAGGAAAATTTGAAGGAAGAATTTGAAATAATATCATTGCCATCATGTTTAATATTTTAGCTCTTAGTAGCTCAGTTTGCCATTTTCTTATCAGTTGCTTAACATTTTACTTTATCAGATTGAACTTATATTCATCATTAGTCTTGTCCAGCATAAGCAACAGCATTCTATCAGATGCAGGTTAGTCTACTAACAGCTATAGAAACAATAGAAACAGCTGATCTACTTACAGGGTAAATTTTCAAAGTATTGGTGATCCTAGTTAAGACAACTATTTCATCAGCTGTTGATAAAAGACAGCTGATGACTTAAATGACAGACAACTACATGCCAGTCAGCCTTCATTCCTTTAAAACTGATGGACTAGCTTATCCTGGCTATTGTCTTTAATCCTATGGAGGACAAGAAAGTGCTTGGGAGTAGTCAGCACGGATTTACTAGGGGGAAATCATCCTTAACCAACCTGATAGCCTTCTATGATGGAATGACTGGCTGGGTAGATGAGGGGAGAGCTGGCAATGAGAAACCTCATGACGTTCAACAAGGGAAAGTGCAAGGTACTGCACCTGAAGAGGAATAACCTCATGCATCTGTACAGGCTGGGAGCAGCCTGTAGAGCAGCTCTGCAGAGAAAGACCTGGGTGTCCTGGTGGATGGGAAGCTGACTGTGAGGCGGCAATGTGCCCTTGTGGTCAAGAAGGCCAACGGGATCCTGAGGTGCATTAAGAAAAGCATCTCCAGCAGGTCGAGAGAGGTGAGGCCCCTCCACTCAGAGCCTGGTGAGGCCACATCTGGAGCACTGTGTGCAGTTCTGGGCTCTGAGCGCCCAGCGCAGGGCTACGAGGATGATCAGGGGCCTGGAACATCTGCCCTATGAGGAAAGGCTGAGGGAGCTGGGCCTGTTCAGCCTGGAGAAGAGAAGGCTGAGGGAGTATCTGATCAGTGTCTATAAACCCCTCAAGGGAGGCAGTGAGGAGGAGGCGGCTGGTCTCTTTTTGGTGGTGGCCAGTGATAGGACAAGAGGAAACGGCCGCAGATTGAAGCACCAAAAGTTCCACAGGAACTTAAGAAAAAAATCTTAAAAGTAAGGGTGACAGAGCCCTGGAACAGGTTGCCAAGAGAGGTGGTGGAATTGCTTTCTCTGGAGATCTTCAAATCCCGCTTGGATGCACTCCTGTGTAATATGTTCTAGGTGACCCTACATGTGCAAAGGGGTTGGACTAGGTGATCCCTAAAGGTCCCTTCCAACTTTAATGATTCTATGACTTAAAACATTCATGTACTCTTCTTCCAGATCTCACCTTGGTCTTGCTGGCTTATTAAGCAGCAGTGGGAAACAATAGGATATTGGCTTGGTCTACAGAAGTCCATGTAAGCACAAAGAATATTTGGAAACTACTGCTTAGGACTCAATTTCCTGGTAAGAGAGTTAATGCAAAGTTAGCTACCAGTAACAGGGAACTGTGCATCATTAACATCTTCTCTGCAGTTCCTGAATAGGAAGCTATCATTTGGCACTCTTAGGTAAAAGGTGGTCTAATTCACTTATCAATCTTTTGAATTCATATACTATTCTGCTTGCAACCCATAAGCTAGGCAGCTACACTAAGAAATCTGAATATGTTCCAGCCTCACTAGTTTTACAATACAGTTTTAGTTATGTTGCAATGAATATCAAGTAGTTCAAAGTCACTGAAGTGAGAAAGGTCAGGAGAGAAAGAAAATAAATAGGCTCATTGAGATCTTGCATGAAGCAACATCTTTGTGACTCAATTCTGAATTTGTAAGTGTATTTATTACTGTTTTCCTACCAGGGTGTATGCTAAAAGTAGTTCTCCCTATCTCTAGGCTTGCTTAACATTTTTGGGGGTTACAAGGCTATTATTTACCTTCTTGTAAGTTAGAAGCTCTTCAGGACTTCATACTGAAATTATTCATGAGTGTCTGCAATGGGGTAAAATTTTTGAAGGAAATGTAGTGAAAACATTTAATTTTGCATAAGCTCTGTACAATATTAGGAGCTGGTAACCAAGAAATCTTTTTGCTCTACAGATATTTCAGTATCTGGCTTTAAAGGAATTCCCTTGCAATTACTGATAACTTGCCTTCAAAATCAGCTTCTCAGTGCAGATGATAGAAGTCCATGTGCTGGATAAAAATACTTCAGTTCCTCAAATTCACATGGCATAATGCTGTCAAGCACTGGAACTTCTTTTAGCTTTTTTAGAAAACTAGAAATGAGACACATAGAAATGCATTAAGAACATAAGAAAGATTGCAGTTGAAGCTAGGAAACTTGCAACACGTGTATATGGATGACGATACTTTCTGCATGTGTCAAACTCATACTATTTCCAGAGTTAGTGTATTTTTTGTGGCTAATTTTATGGCAATCCTTATATGGAAAGACAGATGTTGAGGGGAAGACATCAAGACATAAAGCCTTGAGAGGAACTGGCTAAACTGTAACTCCAAAGCCTTTAGCAGTTCAGGAGTGGTGTCCACAATGTATGTCATCCCACGGAATAGGGCAGAAATATGCCTCCACATTTTTGTTTTGGGGCAAAAATAATGGAGTCTTCTGTGACTTAGCTGTGTACCCATCCTCATGTATAGTGTAGTGAGGTATTTCCAAGTATTTCCAAAAGACAGCCCCTCCTGCTTCTACTTGGCAATCCAGCTTCCATATCTTTACACTGTTGCCCAAGTATCTGTGTCAGCAGATGGCAAGCTTATCAGCTTCGGGATGACCTGGAAGAGATATTCATGTTGTGCACAGAAGCAAACAGACTGGCCACTATTTTTAAACATAATTTCCCACATGACAAAATATCTGAGTACCAAAGAACCACAAGAAATGAAGCAAAATCCAAGAGAGTTGGTTAATATTCAAGCATCACTTTGAAAATGCATTTGGTAGCATATTCAAGAAGATGTAAGGATCAGATTAAATATTATTTTATCAATGACTTTTATCTGCTACAAATATCTCATTTTATTTCTATGTTTTTTAAACATTTTTTAAAATCAAAATGGATATACATATGTCAGTATCTCAGTATATTTGTCCCCAACTGTTACATGATCCCATGGGGTGAAATATGCAGTGGGGAAAGAAAGAAAAGAATGGAGAGAGAGAGAAGTGACATTTGTTTTCTCAGATTAAAACTTTTGCCCTTTGAGACTACTTAACTTATTTATCTTTTAAGGGAGAGAAAAAAAATTCCCACTAGATAGACTGAAAATTTGACAAAGGTCTGAGAAATTGGATCTTCTCAGGCTTTGTCTGTAGGTGGGTAAAGTCATAACAGCTCTGTTTTTCTTGGTTTACTTTACATGAGAAAAACTGGGTAAGAATGCCTTACTGTGCATAATTGTGAGGATGTTCATTTCTTTGAGTCTTTTTGCACTGTATCTCAGTCAACTAAAAGGTCAATAGTTATTTTTCCCTCGCTCACATCCTATACTAAGGAGAAAAATAAAACACCAAAACATGTAGACAGGTCTTTCAGATTTCAGTGAAAATAACAGATGTTACCCATCAAAACAGCTTCCACCCATAGCAAGGATGACATAACCACAGAGTGACTGAGATTTTCCTTCCAAGATGCAGAGCTTTATCTCAGTCACAGAACCATGCAGTACTTGGCTTAGCAGAAACAACTGTCATGATTTCACTGTAAAACATCCTCTGCTTCGGAGCTGAAAGGAAGCCTTTGATTTAACTGCAGCTACCAAGTTATTATGTAGGTGATGAAACATATTAACTGTAAAAATCACTAAGCTCAGCATTTGGTTGTTTGGCGTGGAGCACACAGAAACTTTAGTTACATATTATTTTGGTCAGATGTAGGTTTTGAATTCCCTTCATATTGCCTGATCAGTGCACTGGGAAGACCACCAATTTTTTGGGTGGGCTCTGGAACAGAAACTTATTTCCCAATATATTTAAATTCAGGGCATGAAATCCCTTAACAATGCCACAGGAGCCATGGAGTTTACAGACAAACTAGAACCCTTTCTCAGTGGCTTATACGTACACCCTATAATGTAATACCAAGCAGGCAAATATAGTTTCCCGAGGACTTTATTTCTTCCCAAAACCAGGGACAATTCATACATGTGCCTGTATGTAGGTTCTGAATTTCATCAAATATTCAAACTGACTGGAATTCTGCTCGTTCTCCAGCATCATTGCAGCACAACACAGAAGGTTTCAACTCCCTCTTCCCTTATGTTTACAGCAGACTAGATAAGCTAGTAACAAGCATGGATATCTGTACTGACCTTAATCCATCAGTATATGGCCCATAAGGCAGACGTCAAATCAAACAATAATCTAGGTGGAGAAGCTGTCTGAGATTCCTCCATAATATGGGGCTATGATGTCTCATAGAGGTTTCAAGTGGGACATCTGAGATGTTTGCCCAGAGAACCGTATGGGCTGTGCTGCTGCACACCTCAGGTTAACGTGGGTTGAGATGTGAACATGCAGAACACAGGTCACAGATCCTAGGGGATTTTTGTCTTTGCCCATGCCCATGTTGCACCACAAGCTCTGACCATCACGGTGGAAAAGACCAGAACTTTGCATCACACATGGGCTGCGATTCCCGGTGACAGTCTGTCTCTAGACCAGAAAAGAATGATGAATTACAGAAGAGCCATGAGGGATACTCAATTTTAATAACAGAAGTTCAGCACTCTAGAAGAAAAATCTAGCTCTAATTGTGGATACACAGTGCTCTTGAATTCTGGTCCAAGATTATTAAGAGCAAAGTGGTGCTTGTTTCAGGCAGTTGTGGAAAAAAAAAGAAAGAAAAAAAAAAAAAGTGTAGTCATAAGAAAGGTCATTTGAATGTTTTAAAGGACACCATCACCATTATTTTTTCCCCAAATTGCTGCCTAAGGCAGGTTCTATTTCAGCCTGACAGGCTGCCTGCCTCGCCAAGCACCTTTGGGTCCTGGAGGGTATTGCAGCACTTTGCTCCTGGGCAGGACATCTCCCAGAAGTATCATTCCAATTGCTGCACAGCTTTTACTAATTGAGCTCTGCACACAAGCATTTGGTTTGAAGGGGTAATGCTGCGGCTAGTTACATTGTCTACAAGTATGCAGAGCTGCTGTGCTTCACCAGTGCTTCTCAAGAGACCTATTAACTACTTTTTAATATTTTGACCTCTGACTTGTGTGTCAATGTGCTGTTATAATTGGAAAAGTCACTCTCCCTTTCTCAGCAGTTTAGTTCCATGTGTGTGTTCCAAGTCCTGCTCGCTGGCTTTATTGACACACAAAACAAGCCGATTGCTTCTCTTCTCCCTGGGTACTACTACTACCAAGTTGCAGGCATGCAATCTTCAGTTTTCATGGGAATGCACAAGCTGGAAGAGGACACAGACTGAATTTTCTATCCAAGACTGAGGTCGCAAGGCTGGCAGGTATCAAAATGAAGGGGAAGGAATACATTCTTTCAATTGAAAATATTGTCCCAAAATATTTTCTGAAGTCCTGTCAGCAGGGTCTGGCAGATTGCTTTTCCTCAGTCCTCTCTCTGGCAACGGAGATCATTTTTTTCCCATTAGCACCTTATCTGGCCTTCCCTCTGTTATTTAAATCTGGAGTTGACTGTTCCCCTTCTTCTTTTTTTTTTTTTNTTTTTTTTTTTTTTTTTTTGGTTACCAGCTTTCTCCACAAAAACCTGAACGGAAAATGTCCTTAGACTTACGGTTAGGACATATCATTTTCTTGTGAAGCAAGGCCAGAGGTAACAAATTAATTTAGAGCATTGAGTTTTAACTTTCAGTTTAGAATAACATTGTTATCTTGAAAAAAATAAATTTAAAGGTTTTAAATAGTTTTAAAAAGATGTGTTAAATATGAAGAAACTCAATTGGTATAAAAAGTCAGCACATCCCTAGAAAAGCAACTTTCTATTTTCTCATATGTCTTTAGATTTGTTAGTAGTATTTTTTTATAATTTTAGGATGAGCATGGAATTACTTCATTGTCAGCTCAAGGGTAACAATAGCATAGGGTAAGCTGGGTGTTGAGTGATGGGAGATGATAAAAGTCTGAGACTAGGACTGGAACAGGGTCCTGCCGTCCAAGGGGAAATCAGGGCTGGAAGGAAAGGGAAGGAGTTGAGGAGAGTGTTGCATAGCCAGGTCTGTTGCTTCTGCTATTGCTTAGGAGAAGCAAACCGTAAGAATAGTAACTATCATAGACTGTTCTGCACCAACAGAAGTTGCCACCCAACATACCTCAGCACCTCCATCAGCTGCCACAACAGCACATCCATCTCTTCAGGACTCCGTCAGAGGCGAAAGTAGGCGTAAAACTGCCCCAAGCTCCTGTCTTCTTTACCTACATCTAAATGCAAGCCTGTCCTGCTTTGCTGAAATTACAACAGGAATAAATCAACACAGCACAACTGTCCTTATTGAATACCCTTCACAGGCAATCACTTAGAATCATAGAATCATCAAATCCTTATTGTTGGAAGGGACCTTTAGAGATCATCTAGTCCAACCCCCTGCACATGCAGGGTCACCTAGGGCATGGGACACACGATTGCGTCTAGTGGATTTTGGATAGCTCTCATCAGCTTACCCTGTCATGTCCCAGCCTGTGACCTCTGAGAGCACCAGGTGTGCTGGTTCATGAATGCATCTGGCTGACATTAATTGTTTTTCAGTTTGGTTTGGCTTTGGTTTTGATGAGTTAGATGAGCTTCCTGAGATGGCTAGATGAGTATCCTGAGCTGACCTGCCATGTGGTCATGCTCACTACTAGTAGCTCAGGAAATGAGCTGGTGTAGGGGAAGGGACATTCAGGGACCAGGGGAAGGAGAGCAGGGCCACGTCATCTCCAGCTTATGTGAGTTTAAGCTGATACAGAACCACACTTTAAGAACCGTGGCTATTGGAGAAGGCTTTGACAAGACACACACCTGCATCACAACTATGTTGTTTGGCTGTGAATGCAGTCAGATTAATGTAATACCTGAATAAAGATTATTAGGGCAAAGTAAGGCACAGTTTTAAGCAATAAGTTTCATGCCACACTCAGCTGCAATGGTAAGAACCTCAAAAAACACCCTGGGTTTCACTTCCTCCATGCGGTCATGGATTTTCCAGACCAGCTCAGCACCTTTGTGTACAACCCATTCAAGCAGTTTGTTCCACTGAAATTCCACAACACAATAAGCTCCCTCAAATTCACCTACCATTTGTACAAATGTTGATTTGATCCACTGCTGGTGAATAATAAGTGAGTTCTTGAGCTCCTGTGCCCATGCAAAAACGAGCCACATAAGCCCACAATATGAACAGACAAGTACTGAGACTGACTCATCATAATAAAACATCTCTTGTAAAAACATTGCAAATGTACCCGAATTGCCTGCGGGATAAAGCCATAGTATCTTCTGACTGTACAGTTTGGCAACATTAAAAGAAAATATTCGGATGTCCTGTGAGAATGTGGATGTCTGGTCTCAGATGTGAATGAGTGAAGTGTTAATCAGTCTTTGTGTTCTTCTAATGAGCAATAGCCAGTGAGGGTATCATTTGCTTTTACTGCTTGAGGAGTTAGGGAACTCAATTAGACTCATTCATGCTGTTCGTGTACTCAGATCCTGTGCATAGCAAATTTTGTGTGCAAGTACATACATAGTATAAAGAATAAATCTATTGGAAAACACTGATATTGATTACGAGTGGCCTTGTTAACTAGAGACACTTCCAAATAGCAATTCTTGATTCTGCCAGACATGAGAAATGGGACTACAAACAAAGAAAGTTAGCAAACTGGAAGTAGCCAGTGCTGCTTTTAAAACAAGTCTTTTATTTTTTAGAGTATTTTAGTTCTTTGCTAATATCCTGTGTGTATGATAAGTAACATCTTTTTTAACATTTTTTTTATTTTTTTAACATTTTTTGTGGGGGGATAGGGGTAAAGTACAGTAATATACTATTTCTGAATGCCAGTGAACCAAACAAGAAATACCTATTCTTGGTTTATCTAGTAAAACTTAAGAACAAGTTGAAAGTCTGGTAATTTTTTAAGCAATATATTTTTGTTATAGGAGCTGTTTTTATTTTAACCATTTTAGTTAGCAAAGAAACTTAGCAAATACAAAAAGAAGCAAATATGTTCAACTTAGTGCATTTTATAGTAAGCATTGCATATGCTGCAGCATTTGTCCTGTTCCAAAGGACAGACTAAAAAGGATTATTTTAATCATCAAAAGATAGACTGTTTTGGATCCTGTTCCAGCTCCTGGGGTATTGGGTGTCCTCCTGTTACCCGTTCTAAACTGCTGTACAACAACAGCTTTTTTTTTTTTTTTTTTCTGAATATATGGAAATTTCACATTTGCTGCTGAAGTGAGTAGCACATAAGTGAAATCAACCGCAGGAGATACTCCTCACCAGGATGCCAGGCTGCCAATGTGTGCCCCCACTCTGTTTGGCAACGAGTAAAGGCTTAAACCATCAGATAGGGCATTTTCGTCCTCCAGGAGATGGGGCCAGGATCTGACTGTTGAAGTGTTGAAGAGAAGGTTGAGCAAGGCATTTGGCTTTGTGGCAGTGGCCCATTGCCAGGTGGAGGGCACAAGTAAAATGCCCTACCAGCTGAAGCTGACTGCCAGACCTATCAAATGGATCAGCTATCAAAGGGAGGGATGCTAGTGAAGAATGATCTTTTCCTATTCCCATGTATGGTGCTTCCAATTAAGGGAGGTCAGGCAGCAGGTATCAAGCCTCAGGAAGTAGCATGGGGACCTGGACATATTTTTACTTTTGATCCTACCAGCTGAGGATGTCCACATACAGTTGACCACAGTCATTCAGGTACCTATTCCTGTATGGGATCTTGTCATAGGTTTTCATCAGCTCTCTCATTCTAAGCTAGCACTAGAATCCAGATCACTTTCTCTCTGTTTCTGCAACCAGGCAGAAATCCATGAGAATGTATCACGATTGCACATGGATTTTCCAAAACTCATGTCACAAAGGCTCCCTGCTCTCTGAATGGCTCCAGTTCACCCTCATACAGGTATCAATCTTGCCAACTGCCCCACTAAACTTGCAAGTGTCTCTACAACTAAGAGACTGGTCTATCCCCAGGGCTTGGGCACATTGCAGGCAGAGGATGGGTTATGATGAGATGTGATTTTCAAGGCCAGAATAGTTCCAGATAGACAGGGATGAGGTCTATCCTCCAACAGAGGTTGGGTTGCTGATGTTCCCACTCCTTTACCTGGAGTAAAATCTAAGAGGTAGGAAACTGGGTTCAGAGCCAAGCATTGATCTAGATACTGAGTTCTGGATGCCCAGGAGCCTTGATTGTGTTTTGTTTTTCACTGCAGTTTGCTGCATTGATGAAATTGCTCTGTAAACAAGGAGAACTCAGTCTATTTTTAGATACTTAACTTATACTCTGATTTGCTCCCAAGTTAAATGCCGGAGATTTCCTAATAGAGATATTGTGCACTGAAAGGGAAAATTTTGTAAGAAAAAAAAAAACAGCCTTTAAAAGTACAGAAATAGAATACTGCACTGCAATGGTGCAGAAGATGCTTGCATTTACTGTTCTACCAAATAAGAGGAAAGAGAGGCACCAAGGTTGAACTGATCTATTAGTTTTCTTACATATTGCTTTTAAAAAGAACAAAAAAATGCAATTTGGAGATATGTCGTTTCTGAAGCTCAAGGCCTCAAGCTTATTTGCAGGCAAATATGTATATACAAAAATTACAAATTAGGGCAACTTCAGGTGTCATTTTCACTTTCTCTTGCTAGTTTGAAGATTAGCTGGCTAAGCAAAATACTTCTATACCTCTGAGTAACAAAGCAGAATTTGGCCGATCTTCAGGACTGTGGGTGTTCACTGTGGGTTTTAGTGACACATTTCTGTACATTTTAGGGGGAAACTGTCTTTGTGTGGGATGGGCAGAAAGGGTTAAGAACCCACTGCTATCATGTATGATAATATTCTGTCTCTATTTCATTTTAATCTGCACAACAAAAGATAGGCTTTTTTTTTACTTTAGTTTGCTAATGAACCGAGCACTGCCATCTTGCGTCTGTTTTTAATAAGCACAAGCATTCTTTTAAAATTCTTCAAACAGCTAGAATAAAAGGTATCTGTGAAGATTTTGCCTAAAGATTACTTACTGACTTCATCGCTTTGCCTCCATTTGCATCTGTGACCTTTAGGTGTATGGACCTAAAAATACAGTGAAAGAAGTTAAATTAAAACTGTAATATAAAATTATTATATAAAAATCTACCCTGTGTTACTTGAATATGTATTCAGATATAAATCTTTCATCCTATTTTCTTTTTTCTAGGAAGGACATAGATTCACAGTATTGTGTGAACTTCACAAACTTAGGCTCTAAGTTCCTCTACACAATTCTGAGTGTTCCTCTACACTGTCATTGTAAAAAAAAATGATTAAAAATCTAGTATTTTTTTAAGAAGAGTGTTGTCTTGTGTGCTTGATAATGGAAGCACACTACTGTGAAAATATCCAAGACTCAAATTCTTTCTAACAGCTACTAATTCAAGGTTCCTCTTTGATATTTATGTGAGGCAGGATCTTTTGAAACACTCCAAGTTGAAAAACAGGAACCCAAGGCACTTCACCGTCCAGAGCGCTTCTCTTGGTTCTCCAGTACAGGGAAAAATGCTAATGCAGCCTTAAATAAATCTTCCATTTTGAAAATCATTTCAATATAGCATAAAGAAGAGAGAAAGAATAAAAGCAACATACTTTGCAGACTCCAGTATCTAGTGAGGCTAGAGAAATACTTAAGGAAGAGTGTCAATGTGACACACAATCAACATATATCTACATGCTGGTGCTGTTACAGAAGCCAAAACATATTAAAGAGTATCAAGAACACCAACCATAAGCACATGACAGGATTTCTTTTCTCCAAGTATCACAGAGATCTGCAGAGATGTAGGTAAGAGTACAACAAGAAAACAGGATTGGTGAGGAGCTACTTCAACATTTCATAACCCAAGGAAAATTGGATAATTCAGTAATGTCACAAAAATACCATTTAAAAATGCCGTTTAGAGTCAAAAACCAGAACAGCTGACAACTCAAGCAGCTCTAAGTGGCTTCTGCTTGGCCTCATTAGCGTGACCATCTTTAGCAAAGTTGTCAAGGCCAAATTTCTTAATCTAACATATTGCGTTGACTTCACAGCACACCGTCATGAGAGTGACCCAGATGGAATACACCACAACAGGAAGCATAAAAGCAGCCCTAAAATTTCATCCACTGGTTCAAAGATACCCATACAAGCTGCAGTTAGGACTGGCAAGAAGCAGCCACCCAGCACCCTGCAGACCCCAGCCCACCCACAGCAATGGCTCAAAGAGGCAGTTTCATTCCTTGGCCCCTGGAAGCAGAGTATCTAGGGCAGCTACAGTAGAGTCCATAGAGCAGCAAGGCAAGCAGGAGCAATTTGAGTGGGGAGACAGAGTCCTCAACGGCCACTCAGGTGATTTCTAGACCATCACAAGCTATTAAGGCCATTGGTGCAAAAACCTTCTCATTGTCCACAGCCTGGAATAGCAATGGTGTTGTCCAAGACGACAACAACACTGCTTGCCGCTTGCAAGAAATAAAGTGTGTGTCACTAGAGGACAAGGGACTTTTCCTCTGACTCAGTGCCTGAGGTAGAACTCCAGTGACCAGAGTCCCCCACTCACAAACCCTGAATCCAAGAAGGGTGTCCTCATACCTGTACCTTCTGCAGCTCGCGTGTTCTGTACCATGATTTATACTGCAGACAAAGCAGAGAGGTGGAGGCAGCTCCTCATGCTTACCTGGCAATCCTGCTCCCAGGGTTTCTGGAGAATGGAAGGATCCACATGGCTGCATGGTGGAGTCACAAGCAAGCAAATTAACTCGCTAGAGGGACTTGATATAGGGCTTCATTAGTGCCACAGGACTTAAAGTATAATGGCGCAATGCCTAGAGATCAACTCTGCTTTGCAAATGTGTGTAACTGCCCACAGCACAGACATACACAGGCTGTTCCAGCCTGGGATGCCCTCGTTTAGCACGTTCCTGAAAACAGTCTAAAACGTAGCCCTAGAATAGCCAGGGATAGTTGTTTCTTCTCCTCTGGTACATTGGTGCTTCCCACTGTCTCATAAATTTCCCAATGGAAAGATTTGCATGAAGCATATGCTAATTTATAAGTATCAAGACATATGGAACTCTCACTGCAGTATGTTGATATGGCCATTAATAAGTCCTGGTGCTCTTCACAGTCTTGTTTCCCCACTCGTAAAATGGCTTTATTTTTTTTTTTTCCAAAAGCCAGAGATAAAAGCCATTGTGTGTTAAGACCTACAAGTTATTAATGCTCTTTTCATGGCTCTGGTGAACAAAATGGAAATCTATTCCTTAGCTAGAAAATATTGTGAATGGTTTTATTAGCGTTTGTAAAACACTGAGGTACTCCCATGGCCTGTGGAAACAAATATTGTATAAACATGCTGTTACTAAATGACCGCTCTACTCTGGGAAATGGCATGGGAGTGGTTTTCCATATTTATTGTGACTCAGTGATTCCAGGTAAAAATGCATTCACTTCACAAGTTAAAAAAAGAGATTATTTCTAACCGTCAGCCTTGTCAACACATCTTTGGAATCACAAGCCAAGCTCTGTTTTCTTGGCTTGCTGATCAACATCAGCAGCAGCAAAGCTCCACACCAAACACTCTTTGTCACTGCTTTCCATGCTATTCTGGAGAACTTTATGTGAGGAATCAACTTGGAAATGAAACAATACACTGAGAGACGCTCAGTCACTGCTTCTTTAACAATGCTATGGATAATCTCCATATGGATATTTTCCTCCCCATTTTGTGCTATTTGAGCAGAGTCTCTACATGTGAAAAATGTTAATTTTTTGTTTCGATTATCAAAGGCAACTGTGACTAAATTCACATAGGAAATAAGTAGGTTGGGTGTGAAGTACCATTTTCACAACCACTTTGCAGAATGCGATTGAAGGTATTTAATTACACAATTATTATTTGTCAAAATACCACAAACTATTCATCTTCTCTCTGGCCTAAATACCTGTCAAAATGTCATTTCTCTTTTAGTGTGACTTTTAACTACCGATATTTAGCACAGATAATTATGCCTCTTCAAATGCAAAGTGCTTCGGTTTTGCAAAGCATGATGCATGAAACAGTTCTACAGGCTGTGTTTTGCTAGACTGACTTTCTGAGCTAGACTGATATATCGTGGTCCTGCTGCATGACTTCTGGTGGTTTCGTGAAAAGCACTGGGAGGGGAAAACAGGGTTGTATTGTATTTCTCCTGTGTTTGGATTATGGCCCGTGTGGGCTCAAACACCCCCAGAAGCAAGCTCAAGCTGGCCTTGTGGCTATCTCCACTGCTCTGAGTATGGCTTATGGAAAAGTTCCATTTTGTTTGACACTTGCAATAACATTATGCTTTGCGTGTTATTTTTTTGTTAGCTGAAAGACATATGTTTTGACTTTTCCCATCAATGTAGGAGCAATGGCTTGTATTTTCAGTCATGAGACAGAAAAGAAATAACAAAGTCAGAGCTTTCTTTCCAAGCTGCCCCGACGCAACATCCTTATAAGCATTTTTTTGCTAATTTGCATAATTGATTTTTGCCGCGTTTTGACAGTTTTGCAAATTTTAATTAGCCATATTTTGCACAAATGTGATAATTGAGGACATTAAAAAAAAAGGAAAAAAAAAAAGTTATTTTCTGTACCAGGATGTTTAGGATGTTTAAAGCTGTAGCTGTAACCAAAATGTGCTGATATACATAAAATGTATCTATTATATTATGTTTTTCACTGGTCCATAGAAAATCCAATAAAATCAGGTGGCATAAAAAACTTCTTCACAAAGTGTTCCACCATCTCAACATTTAATTTCATCATCAGGTGAACTGCACACTGTAAGGAACAATACAAGCTATTAGAGCCTACTACTAGTGATAAAAAGTTATCTTTTTTTGCTGGACTCCACATACAGACTATTTAATAAGTACTAAAATTATTGAAAACCTTGCTTTCTGAATATCAAAGGTGGAATTTTTAGAAAATGAGCAATGTAAAATTGAATAGCTGTTTATCAGCAACCTGTCAGCAATTCCTTTCACATTGCATTAAATTCTGTTATGATTATAAAAACAAGCTCCTCTGTGATAGCGAAACATAAATAAAGCATGGCAAAATGGAAAAAAAAGACATGAAATTTTCACTAGACATGATTCTGTAGATATAATTTATTTGACAGTCAAGTAAACTCTGTTGATGTGAAGGAAAAGTCTCTTAAGCATAAGCTGGCTGTCATGATTTGATTTTATATAGCTAATAAGAACATTTTAAAACTAACAACCCTAAACTAATGCTGATTGAGGCTGTGTCCCAGACTGTGTCTATCTGAAGATACCTCAGGGGTATCTTGGATGCCTCCATCCTTGGATGCTTGGATGATTTTCTCTTGGATGCCTCCAGAGGCACCTTGCTCTTCTCAGCATTTCCTTTCATGATGGAAAGGGTGAAGGCATGGTGCATTTAAGCATCACAGAAAGATGGTTGTCTGTCAGAATCAGAATATCCTGTTGGTGAACTTACATTAAGTATTGGGTTATTGATCACTGCAGGCAGGGCAAAAATTGTATTAGCCCTTGGAGACACTCTAGCTCACAGTCGGGATCACACAAATATCTGACAGCTTCTTGGAGCACGGACGTCATGGTATAATCATCATTGCTTCTTTGGTGTGCGCCAACACCAGCTCGGGCTTGCGAATGAGTTTGATATCGTAAAGTTTGGGTGAGTTAATTCAGGAATCATTACTTGTCCCTCTCTTAAACCCCTATGCTCCTCACGTTGTAAATGCTCCTCACGTTGAGGATGCCATCATATTCAAGCAGAGCCAACACTGAACTACTGGTTTAAAAAAAGACAGACCACTACTTTGGAAAAGAGAAGGTTTCTTGAAGAAAACATCCATTTGCAGAACAATGTACACTGGAAGTTATACTCCTTTGTTAATTTTATTTTTTTTTATTTTTTGCTCACATCCATGCCTCTGGATACTGTCTGAGTCTTAGTGACACATCATACTACATGTAGAAGAGTCAGACATAACGGTCATTATCTTGTGGACAACCCCTCATTTCTCTTGGAAATGTTTCAAGGATGAAGTAACAGTAACCACAATGAAAAAAAGTCAAACAAACAATACAGTATTATGGCAACTGATTACATCTTGTTCAAAAAAACATTAAGAGTTCTGCTCTGTCTTTTTTTTTTCTTTTTTTTTTTTTTTTTTATTTACACGTATATTTTTCCCCAAACTCCAGTTCTCCAATCTTCCTGCTGGGATTCTTCTACAATGGAGTATAGATAAATTAAGCGTACAGTACTGTTTCTAAATGAAATCAAAAATATAGAATATACGCTGTTTTCAATGCTGCTTGTCTAAAGTGGCACATTTGACTATGAAGTTAAATATGGCCCTGGGGATTCCTTTTGTGGTCGCATAGAGGAGAAGGGTAAATTTCAATATATAATCTGTAGTCATCACAGCAGGGCAATCACAAAGTTGGTAGTACACAAATTAATGGTCATCTGAGTGAAAAAATATTGTCATAATCATGCAGTGATCACTTATCATTCATCTAAGTTCTCAGATTTTCAATTCCTATTTTATTTTGTATTTATAGTGATAATAATAAGAGAAAAAAGAAGCATTTTTAAGGACCACTAAAAATTTAATTCCACCACAAATGAAATTATGCTTGGAAATATCCAAGCAAATATTAAAATCAAGGCTGACTAATGTTGCCACATACTATCTGGCCTCAAGCATGCATTCTCTTCCAAAAATCCCAAATCCTACAATTTATATACATATTTATAAAAAAACATTTAGGCTAAAGCTATTGGAGATGAGAAAGAAAAACCTCTACTTGAGAATACTTAATGAAAAAAATGTTCATTGAGACACTCCATTTCTTTAAGGTCAAGGCAGTCCCAGTTAAATGCTTCCACTGATCATAAGGCAGTATAGCATGAAGCAAGAGTCAATTTCCAGGTAAATAAATCTCAAATCAAGAGGACAAATAGAACTAAATTGTCCTGAAAGCTGTAGTCTTTGGGCTGAAGGACTGTGAAACTCATCATAATTTTGCACTGAATTACTCCAAGTTGCAGATTTTGCTGTCTTCAGTTTCCAGTCATATTGGAAGTGTACTTTTAGGTCAGGAGAACTCCAGGTGAGATATGCCTGGGTCACAGTTTCAAGTTCTAGACTCAGAGGTAGACACAGCCAGTAGACCCAAACCAGCTGAAGAAAAGTAATTTATGGTTGCTGTTGCCTCTACCACAGGGGTCACCACCCACCAGATGCTTTCCATCTGTTAGTCCTTGAATATTTGTAGACAAGCTACAATTTGTATTTTTACCACTATCCATGAAGCATAACAAAGTGCTTCATACTTACTGCAGAAATTTAGATTTTGTCTTTGGAGTTCAAAAGTTTACATTTCAGGTCTGTCTCTCCCTGGAGTTGTTTCTCCAAACAAACAAACAAAAATCATAATGTGCAGAATATCATCCCAAGACTTTCTTTATGCTTTTAATTTTGACCTAGCTGTTGGGAGTTGGTAATGCAGGGAAAATTAGCTCTCTTTACTACTATACTTATGAAAAAAAAATAGAGAGAGACATGGATGGGGGAAATCAATGAAAGGCAGGACAAGGCAGACAGAGATGAATTTAGAGGAAAAGACGAAAGAAGGAAAAGAGCAAAAAGAAAAAAAAAGAAAAAAATAGAAAAGACGAGAAAAAAGAAAACAGAGAAATTTTTATCTAATCAGTTTTAAATGGCGCTATTTAAAAAATAATAAATTATTTGAATGCTTTCTCTCATTTATGTTTAAATCAAATTTCACTTACAGCAGCAGATTTCTGTATTGCTAATATTTTGCTGCTGGGCTTGCCACTAAACCAAGGGCAGCTTTCCAGCAGACCCCTCACTCTGCCGCAAATTGCACAACAACACAGGCAAACATAAATAATGCATCTGGAAATACATGACATATTTAAAACCTGCAATCAAAGAGAGCACAGTGAGGAGCCAAGAACTCTGGTACAGGATCTACTGCATTTATATAGCATGGACCCTTTGCCCCTGAATACAATCTGCTCAGGACATGCTGGAAAACCTCACTGGGCCAACATTTCATTCCTGATTGTCCTCGGCAGGGATCCAGTTTTAACCATGCTGGCTTCAGTCAGAGAGATGACTGAGGGAATGAGGGAAGATGGACAAATTCATCCATCGGTCTGAGGGCCAAAAACATCTGCTGGAGTCACAGAGTTGCTGGCTGGCTGAGTTCACATAAAGGAAGCCCCGCTGGGACTTGGTACCCAGCTCTTTCTAGTTTTGAGGGTTGCCCTTGAAGACCGCAGCATGTTGCTACCTAGGGCAGGAGAAAGTCAAACCAACCTAGAAATGCTGCAGTCTCTGCAGTGAGACAGAGCCCAAGGGCTCTTGGCTAAATATCAAATACACACTAAAATATGGAAGTATTTAAGAAATCCGCAGGTCACACACAGCCCCAAAGCTGAGCTCAATCCACTAAATTAAAGGTTTCAAATGTGCAGAGATTGCTAGTGCATCCATTTGGGAAGATGTGAGCATGGATATCAAAGTGAAGGACAGCAGTACAAGCACAGCAGACAGAAAAAAAAAAAGGTGCAGCTTTTCTGTTGAATTAATGGGACCCCAAAAGATTGAAAATCAAGATTAGAAAGGAGGACACAACCTGTGTTAGGCAATCTTAATAGACTGTGTCTTTAATAATACAGTTCCTTATCCTTGATATTTGCTAAACGCTGGCGTGATGATATTTAGTAAGAGTATAATGCCAGTTTCATTCATGTTGTTATCTTTTGAAAATAATAAGTTGTATTGAAACAACTTGCTATTCCACATATTTCTGTATTCATTAATGCATAGAAATATTTTTCTTTTCAACTTCTAGATCAACCTAATGTTAAAAAGCAATACATTAAGCAATTAAACTGAAAAGCTACAGCCTGTGACCTTGTATCAAACCTTACAACTGAATTTAGCTCCTCTCTCTGATGACTAAGAGGTTGCAATAAGCCTTGTCCTTGCGGTATAACTACTGTTTCCTAGCAGTCTGCTGTAACTGAGTCATCATAAACACTAGGCAATAGATGAGTGAAAAGTCTCTCCCTTCATTTTTAATCCTCATATTGGAATATAAGGCACAGAACCCTTTAAAGATTGTTCCCTGGTCCAAAGTCTATTTAAATAAGTGTGAGTTTTTCTGCTGATTTACTTGGTTTTGGATTGGACCCATTACTTTTTTTGTATAATAATGAAGGTTAAAAACTGTCTCCTCCCATTAGGACTCAAAATATAGCGACGTTTTCTTATAGTTATCATTATAACTGCTCTTGCATTGAAAGTCAGGAGCCCCATTAGCATAGGCACTGTGAGAAATAAATATGCAGTTATATATAGTAAGAGCCTGTTCCTGTAAAAATATTGTCATGTGTTCAACTGAAAGCCACTTGTTCAGCATGTGTGTAAGTAAGTGCTGCAGACCTTAAAAGCAAGGCTTGATTTACATTTTATGTGTGTATTCTAAAGTCTATTAATCAAATAATAACACCATGTCTAGCTGACTATGTCACAGCCTTTACTAGTTGGTTTATTGGGTATGCAGTAAAAGCAGTAGAAATGTCAAAACTTTTTTGGCTTTGCATTTGACTAGCTATTGATCAGTTTTGTAATCTCCAACATCTCTTGTCATTCAAACTTGGACTTTTAATTTAAGAGAGTGAATTCCGGGAAATCAGAGTTACGGTACCTTCTGTAGAAGTGGAACTACTCTTTAGTATCACAGAGTGAAAAGATTGAAGAGACATTTGGCAAGAGATTGAAGAGACATTTGGGAAGAGTTTTCGAATGTTTTTATATAATATCTTATACAATTAGGAGATACTGTTTTATTCATATACATATATTGTCACCAAATCTTTGTTCTCATGCTATGACAGAGGCAGTTATACTGAGTTGAGTAGTGAGTTTTAGAAGTGCAGTTATGAATCCTCATTACATAGTTCTTTTGAGGGAAGTGTAGAGACAGGAGATACTGCCCATCTTCTGTATATTTGTTACTTGTTTAACAAATATATGGGGAAAAAAATCTTAGTTTACTGACTTCCTGGCCAAATATTTAAACAGTGATATATTAATGCAATAGCAAATTTTAAAGCTACTGTTTTATTTTATTTTATTTTATTTTATTTTATTTTATTTTATTTATTTTATTTATTTTATTTATTTATTTATTTTATTTATTTATTTTATTTATTTATTTTATTTTATTTTATTTCTAAGATGTCTCGTAAGAACTATAGTCTTAAATCCTGAAACATAATGAAATAACACTATGTTTTGCCTGGTAAGAACTCAGTAATGACTTCAGCATATAATTCATATTATTTAAGTCATATGCAACATCTATATTTTAAGCAGTAAGTCAGCTCCTTCAGACTGTATCAACATTGTGTTGTATAACCTTGTGGCAGGAATACAAGCAGTTTTTGTTTGAAGCTACCATTTAAATTTTCACCAGAGAAAGAGAAAGTAGCAATTTATCTGTGGAAATAAGATGTTTCTGAATATTACCAAATAACCATTATTTATGGTTAACTATATCAAGAACCTTTACTAAACTTGATGTGAACTTGTACAATTCTTCCAAAGAATGTTTTTACTCAATTTTGTATGACAGCCATAGCCATAATCTGGGGAAAGCAGTATAACTGAATACCAGTATTCAGTACTGGTAGGATAAGCTCTGTGTCTTACTATTTATCAATTATATTTATAATGTTTAAATAATGAGTGACTACAACAAATACACTGATGATGTTCTCAAGAAATGAGGGTTTTGAACTGTAGCACACTGAACATCAGAGCCTCCTGGCAGCCTGATAAACAAGGAATCAAGTGAAGATTAAAGAAGCCCATTAAAGGTGGTTTAAAATCACTATGACACTCCATGCAAGCCAAAAGCATACAAGAGTTATCCTCATCAATATTGCTTTCTATCAAAAACAAAGTCCAAATCTTACTTGCTTCTTCATGTTTTAAACACAAATGAATTAATTCTTAGATCAAGTTCTTTATCTTTTCATAGATAAAGATCTGTAGAGTCAATGCTGGTGGCTGTTAACCGGAATAGATGTGTTATTTTGAGTGTGGGCATGTCAATGTGTAAGTGCTTGTTTTTCCAGGACCTAGATTCAAAAAAAAAAAAAAAAAAAAAAAAAAAAAAAAAAAAAAAAAAAAAAGAAGCCAGTTGCACTTAAGAATTAAGTCAATGATATAAGGAAAGATAAGTTCCTGTAAAAAAAAGATTACATCAGGCTTTCATTTTTAACATGACCATGATTTCATCACTCTGTGGTTGGCCAGAGAGATCACCAACGTTTCAGGTAATTAACACTGTTTTTGTCACTTCATAAAATTGTTTGCAAATCTATATTTACATAATTGCTTCTCCAATCTGCAACAGAATCTGGCACAGGCATGCGTCACAGAGCGGGCTGTTTTTAGACCCGTTCATTGTCTGGCCTCTGGCTGTAGTGAAATACAAGGTTTTACCTTCATCATCTTAATTAGTTGACCCATGTTGTGTTTTTCTACAAGCTTGAAAACAGTTATCTACTGTTTCCCAGTAACCAATATTTAACTTTAGAACTGACACACACATTGCAAAAGAGATTGAATTCTGATCTTGAGAATAGTATTTATTTCAATATGTATCTGTTTTCTACACTCACTGATAATAGCAAACTTATATCTATGTAATATCCATGGATCAAGTCAATACATTCCCGTCCCTACTGCCATCTGGCCCTACAGTCATCTGCCTTTGTGGTATTAAATCAAGGATCAGAGCAATACTTAGGTGCTCAGCTTTACTTTTACTTGAATAATGACTATATTTTTATTTGAAGAGAGACACTGGACAGTGAGGTACCACATATTTATGGCACTGGGCCTCATCACTCTGGAGGTCTGCAGACAAGTGCTCTGAAGTCCTGGGCCCACACGGAGACCACCAACATGGAAAGCACAGCTTTGGAAAGATCAAAGTCATCTCATCTAGGAAATTGGATGTAAAGGCTCCTACTATAAATGTGAACTATTCATTTTTTCTGTTTGAAAATCTATTGTGAGCATTGAAATCATGTACTTTTTACAACCCTAATGCTTCCTTAAAAGCAGCTATAGAAAGGAGATTTGAGCCTGTGGCTACTGCTTTCTGTGTGCATGTAATACTAAACTGTGAGAGCACAGGGACATCTGAGAACAGGTCTTCTCAGAAGTAAAAAACCAAACATGCCTTCAGTCTCTATTGGTAGTACAACAGTTAACAGTCACTTGGCATCAAATTTAACCCATTCTCCTGGGTTTTCATTGATGAGCCAGTTGTGTTTGTGAATGTATCTCACGTTCTCAGAAGAAGTCCTTGACAGTCTTTCTACTGGGAGTGACAGGAGACACAGAATCCTTCAGTAAAGAATTAGCTTTCAATCGCCTCTTCATTTTCGAGCTGCTTGTTGCAGACTTGCCTTTACCAAACACACTTTTCAAGACAGGCACAACGTCTGACTTGCAGCAGCAAAGCAAGATGTTTACAGGCATTTCTGCCCTGTCTCATCCCTTCGCTACCACCCTTGCACTTCTTTTTCAGGCACTCCTGGAATGTCTGAAGTGACCACAGATTATCAGAGCCGGCACAGCCTGTTTGCTCTGCTCCTCTCACCATATGGAAAATATATATGATGAGACGCGGGCGTGCGGCGAAGCAGTAGCTATATGAGTAGTTGCCATTTTGCTACTAAACATTTTCTCCATCACCAGCTGCGAGGGGGCCCAGATGAAAGGCCGTGAGGGGGTAAACGGCACATCTGTTTATTTGCTCAACGTGTTTGGTATGTTAGCTGCTCAGAGAGTTTTCTCAGACCACTTAAGCACTGGTCAGCCCGCTTCCCGAAACTAACTCCTCATCAGGGTGATGCAGGCACGTATCAGAAATTTGTTTTAGAAAATGGACCAAGTAAACAATTACAGTTGAGTATAAATTACAGAGCTGCTTCTCTTTGAAGTCTTATCGTTCCTCTCTTGTTTTCTTCTCTCTGTTTTTTTCTGGGAGGGGAAGGGGAGTGGAGGCGGTAAGGCCAAGGAAAGGGTCATCTATTTGAAGAGGCATGAATCAGCCATGCATAGACCCTTTTATGTACTTTGGATTAAAAAAAAAGTAAATTTTAGCTTTTTTTTTTTTTGTAAAAAGTCACTCACTCTACTTGTAGATGTGTAGCTACTTCTCATGGAAAATGCGGGATTAAAAAAGAAAAGGATATCAACTCAAGACTAAATTGAAATGTACTTAGAAGGTATCCACATATAATCCATCACTAAATGTTCAAGTGTGCAGCCCACATATAGATACTTAGAGGTATTTGGTGCTCCTACCTGAACTCCATTTGCTGGTCCACAGCTCTTCTCTAGGCTTTGTGTCCTACCTTCCAGCCCTGCTTGGATTCCTCAGACACCACAGGGCTTCTATGTTTAGGCAGCTGAATCCCTAAGCCACAAGCGTTTGGTGTTCAGGTCCAGACTGTAGACACCTAAATATATTTTCTAAAAGCAAGTGTCTCCATTTGAGCCAGGTGTCTGAGCTCCCATTATAGTTGATGGAGACACTTGTCTCCTCTCAGTACAGACAGAGGAGTCTGGAGAGCTATCCCACGCTCTCAAACAACCTGTCCTTAGACACTAGTCCTCTTCCTTCCCTAGTTTGCCAAAGCCAGGCTGCCAGTCTACAGTCAAGGGGCAAAACTGATCATGAAGCCTGGTAGCACCTGCAGAATTCACTTAAATGCACCCAAACTGGACATCTCACTTTAGCTGACAAATACAACCATGCTAGTTTGCAGGATCAGGTGCTAAAAGATGATAAATGCATACCATTAAATGTGTACAAACACAAAACGTTAAGTGGCTAATAGGAATGGCCTTTTACTTGTTTTACTTACTAGATAATCAGTTTACTTGGTTCATATGTCAATGTAGCCACCTGAAATTAGTGTGAATGCTAATGGTCAACTCCTGCATATGCTGCATCTCTTCATCATTTCTGGTAAATTTAATACACTTTTCACATAATTCCTAATACTTTTTTTACTTAATCTGTTTTCATTTTCTTTGCTTTTTTCTTTCTTTTTTTTTTTTTTCAATTAAAGTTGCTTTTAATGAAAAGTTTGCAAATATTATCTTATAATGAGGGCAGGAAATTTGTTTTGGTTTTCACTTTTGTTTTTGTTTTATTTTTTTTCACCGCATTTGAAAATCTTAAACTTCACATTTGAAAGGACACTACGTACATTAGAAAATAGCTAAGGATGAAATTTTTAAGAAGCCAACAGAAAATATAATTCAGATTGGAGTGGGGCTACTCTGCAAGCCCTGTAGGCTCTCAATCTGTTAAACAGGTGTTACTATTAACATTTCTATTAAGATATCCTTCTTCCAGCATATTAAAATATGTAAATTGGGGACAAACAGCCAAAATTAATTTCAGAATACAACCGAACCAAAATTTCTTTAAAAGAAACCTGTTTGTGATATGCATTCAGCTTCATTCAAAACTGTGTCTATGCATAGAGACCGAGGACCACTGAATGGATTGCTTTGGCTTTTAATTCCAACATGAAATTCTCCAGTCTATTAGAAGACATTATTTTAAGATACGCGTATTTTCGCCATGAGCAGGGTGTCCCTAACTGTGGGAAACAGGAGAACCAGGCTGCCAGGATCAATGCCCTGCTGGAGCAGCCACGTCCTGCCTCAGTACTGGGCTGCACACAAGTACAGGGGGAGAGCAGTCTCTGAAAAAATATTGCAAATTTTTTTTTTTGCATTCTATTTCAAATTAGCAAGTGTAAAAGTACATTTGTACTGCATATGCATATATGATGATATTGAATATATAGGAAATTAATATCTATTTTGATACTACTTCTTTTTCAGAGTAAGTTTTCCAGAATTTCAGTATTTTTTATGAATACCATGGGCAGAGTTTAACCAGACAAACATAGATGCATTGGCGTTAAACTGGAGAGACAGATGTCCAGTCTGAATGCTTTATTTCTCCTGTTTCTCCTATTCAGTGTCTGAATATACTGAATTTCTGACAGGTATGTTAAAAATATCAAAAGTCTTAAAGCAAGTTTGCACTGAATTACTAACTGCAGGCTAGTTAGGTTTGCATGACTGCTAGCTCAACTTCCAGCACACAAATGCAGTTGCAGAGAGTTAGATGTGGCTACATAGTCAGACTGGCTGCTTCCCCATCGATAGCCAGGTCTCTTTCTTTCTAAAAATACTGACAACTATCTGAATTAATTTTTTTTTTTAGTCATACTTAATACTACGAGAAAAAAAAAAAGAAACGGAAAGTGAGTAGAAAAGGCTTTTAAGGAAAAATACCCTCAGCGATGTTTTACACATTAAAAATATAGCCTTCTGAATAAAAAAATACACATTCAAAGCACCTCTGCTAATAGTTTGCTGTCTGGTTTGAAGCAACTTAACCTTAAGGTGTGGCAGCTCTGGAAACTTACTGTGACTCACTGAGTAATAACCAGCTACAACATAAAGCATCAGCCCACACACAATTTTCCAACCTCATTCTGTAAATCTTTCACTTGAAAAGAAAAAGAAAACAATTATTTTGTTTGTTTTCAATTTTTGTTACAATAAGTAATATACTTAAGGAATATTATTTCTTGAAAACATATTACAGTATCAGATAAAATGGAAAACATATCTTTGAAAAGCTTGTTTTAAACCTTACAATTCATTTCTTGATCTAAAATTTATCTTAAAGTATAGCATTTCTGAGATAGCATGGAAAAATAAATTTGCAATAACTATGATATAACTATTGGTGACAATAAAGATAGAATTGGACACAGAGAACTCTAAACTCAAAAAAAAAAAAAAAAAGAAAATACCATATATAGTATCTTAATCCATCCAGACAGGATAAGGACTATGTTACACCCTCAAGTGAGCAATCTTTGTTCACAGAAAGGTTTCTCATGATTAGAGATTCAAAGAAGAATGACGAGGCAGAAACCTTTCTGACAATATCACAGACAGAAACCAAATGAGAGAGAAGGTAGAAGGGAGACAAAAAAGGCTCTATCATCCTAAAATGGGTTCAAAAAGTAGCTGGAGGTACCCCTGGACCTGGGAACTGCAAAGTGCTCCTAGGGTCTGTATTTGCAGTAGTTCTGCCTTGACATCTACATCTTACATCCATATATTCATACGTGACTATAGGTCGAAAGACCACTCGTGGCCAGGACAGTTCTCTGCTTACTCTGTAATCACAGAGCTATTGGCAATGGGTAAGGCAGACTCTACTTTTAATAAGATTGAGAAACATGGCAGTTTTTATCAGATCTTTTTTTTTTCCTTTGGCATAGATATAAAGGAAAAAAAATCATCTATCATTTAAATTTGTTGTGTCATTGTGCATCCTACAGCTTTCTCCTAAGGCAAAGGACCATGAAAAAGTTTAGCCACTGTCACCAAAGCAAATTTAATGATCCATATCTGCAGGCAGATGGTTTCAACCTACAGTGGTGCCAATGAGTGTTTAAAACAACTAAAATAATTCCATGTCAACCTGGGCTTGGGGCAGCCAGGCACCAGCTTCAGGACGCAACTTTCTGTCCTGCACCTCCTCTAAACATCTTTGCTGAGGAAGACAAGGTTGTTGAAAATGAATGTAAGAAATTATGAAAGGATGTCTTCAAAAGAAGCATTTTGGCAACTCAAAGGCCAAATCTATTGAGAACAAAGCTCCTAGGAGCAACTGTGGAGTTCTAATTCTGCTTTTATTGGTAAATTGGCTATCCCTGAGTGTATTTATTTTGAAACTATTTTGGATATAGTCAGCTCTAGTAATCTTTAGCTCCTCTGCAGATGCCAGGATGAACGTAGTCACTTTCAGTTCCCACCCTTTCATCTCTCCTCTTCCGTCTACTTCTTCCAGGGTTTAGTGAACAGGCTTGGGTGATTTCCTTTCAGGTAGGAACCATTCCTCTCTTGGCTTGGCATTTGTGATGGATAAGTCCTTGATTCCTGCCTTTTCTGCCAGTTTACACCAAATGGAAGGTATTAATCAGTGGCAAAAAAAGTTAAGTCCACAAAGTTAAATGTCTTTTTAAAAAATAGGAGATTCTTAAGTCCAACATCAACTGCCTAATTTTGGTAGGAAGCATGAGGTTACTCCAAAGAGGAGAAGCAGTGAACCATATATTTGTGGCATTCAAATTGGTGATATAATCATGTAACTCCAAAACAGGAATAATTCACACTGCCAAAAGCTACAGTGTTATGTGCAACCCGGATGATGGACAGAGGTGCACGGGCTTCGTGGGGTGGGCATTTCTAATGATTGCTCCACTATATGCCGAGTGTGTAAGTAAAGTGCAGTTGGGAAAGACAGACAACGACAGCATTTCTCAGGGTACACAAGGGTAAGTATCAAACACACTAAGCTGTCACACTGATCCTTTTAATGTCAGTGTTCTTTTTTCAAAAATCACCGAATTTTTTTCAGCTAGGTGTCGAAATCACTGGAGAAATTACCTGCTTAATTTGAACATGTACACGTTGCCTTTGTGTGTGTAAACCAGGTAAGGGCATGTGCGGAGCCCCTAAACCCTCAACGGGGCCACACAGGCAGGCAGCCAGTGCCTGTAATTCTGCACCAACTGTACTTTGTCCTTTGGTCCTTACTACGTAAAGTGTTAAACAGTAAAAGAAACGCAAAAAAAAAATAACAGAGAGAAGCGTAATTTTCCTAGCCAGTGGGATGACTCATGTAAGGCTTTAAAGATCAGGCCCCAGAAGCAGCAAACAATGCCTGTTTTGTTTTGAAATTATATTAAAAGAAAAGCAACCCTAAAATTGCAAATGGCACAGGGTTTTTCTCTCTCCAGCGTCGCGCTCCGATTCTGTTTGTGGCCCTCTTGGATGCCTCCAGCTCCAGAGACGCTGCAATTACCCCAGCCTGTGCTTTCCTCTGCCACACACGAGAGGTCTTCTCCATACAGCAGCTTCCTAGCAGTATATTCCTCGTGTGTTAAAGCCCGTGGATTCCATAGGGAGTACGTCTGGTCAGTACAACAGGAAAGCGTTTAATCTGGATAGTTTTCCTGCCTATATTTCCTAGGTCAATTTACTATAAGGCTTACACAAATACTGGTAGAAATAAAGATAAGCCATTTCTGCATGCATATATAAAAAAATGCATTTGCTAGGCATAAGACCTGTGCATGACAGCCCATTCAGTTTGAACAGTATTAAACTGCAGGTAATTGATACTTTGGAAAGTAATAAAGTGAACAGTCAACAAAGACTGTATAAATGCTTAAGAGAATCAAACATGAAGTCAATATGAAAATTGCTTTGGCAGAACATAATAAAGAGCCACAAGGGTGGAAGGCAGTGATTGCAGGAATGAAAAATGAGTATTGTCCCACAGAGTTCCCCTTACCTCAGTCAAGGAAAACACCCCAACAATAATAACCTAAAGTCAAGCAAGAAATCAAGAAATATGAAGAAATCATAGAACAGCCCACCCAGATATTTACTGATGGGCTTGATGGACAACCATTAGAGCTGGCTATCATTATCATGCACTGAAAAGTCTGACCAGAAATCCCCTTGAGGCTGAATTGTCTGACTGAGCAGGCAAGAATCCCAGTGCAAAAGCGCAAGCATTTTTGAGCAGAGTTAGAATACAAACCATTATATGTTTATTTTGAGAAATGCTATGCAACTATGGCTTGCAAAATTAATAAGTGCATGTCTAAGAAAGGATGCTCATTATGCAAAAACTGGGCAGCAGGCCATAGGTCTATTGGTAGAAAATATCTGGAGTTAGGTTAGATATATAATCTAAATGGGGTAGAATTCTGCACATGGATAGATGCCATTCGAGCATTTCAGATTAGTAATTTTTTATCCAAATTTTAGTTTAATGAAAAACTAAGAACTAAACAAAACACTGAGTAATATTATACGGACGTGTTTGCATTACTAGCAATGAACGAATTTTAATTAATCATGGTTGTTAAATATATCTATAATACCTCTCATTACTCAGCAAGGAGATTTTTTTTGGTGAATTATTCTAAACCTGTGAGAGGCCAACTGTGAAGAATCAAGTAAAATTAAACCATTATGATACCAAAGGGAAAAAAAAAAAAGAATGACTAAGAAGGGTTTATGAAAGGACTAAAGAATAATATGAACATATATTGCATTTGTAAGTGCACACATAAATATGCATACACAGAGAAAATGTCCAATTTAGGCATATGACTATTTATAACATGGTAATTTCTGAGGATCTGATTTTTTCAAATTTGCAGCTGCAGTCTCTAATACGTTCATGAATTCGATCTGCAGTTGAAAGAAGAGTGAAAGCAAAAAGTGGTTAAGAACTGAACGACAAACAAAAACATTTTTAACAACTTTTAAAATGCAATCTTATATTTATTCTTTTCCATTTCCAAATGGTATTTTTATTTCAAAAATTTCAGAAAAAAAAACATGAAGGGAGGTTCAGTGATGGAAAAAGGTACACAAGTGTATATAAAAGTGTATATAAAGTGATCCCAAATTATTTATTTATTTTTCATCTGTGTTTTGACTAGCAAGCCAGAAGAACAAGAAGACAAGCCATTCCTTGCCCAAGCTTCCTTCGGACGCACATGCATGTTTGGACTGCTTGTTTTGAAAAGCTCTCCATAAATTCTGTCCAAGTGGCATTGTGGCTCAAGGGTTCCTAGAAGTAAGAGATAACAAAACACTCTTAGATCACCCGGTTCATCTGCCTTGCTAATGTCAGACAAAATAACAACAAAATAACAGCTCTTACTGCCAGGAAGCTTCACTTACGAGCTACCAGTGGAATTTTATTTCACTGTTTCACCCAGCTCTGTATGCCTCATGCGCTAGCTTGGATTTTTCTCTCCCTTCTGGATATTCCTCCCATCTAGCGATACACTGAGGCCCTTTGGTGAAGCAGCACTAGAATTTAGCTCACACTCTCAAAAACTGTAGGCAAGGATCCTAAAATAATGAGATCCTTATAAAAAATTTTGCTTTTAAAAACACTTTCGAGTTTTTCTCATGCACCTTTTGACTTTCAGGATTATAAGCTTTACATCTTTTGCATGTTTGTTTATTTGTTTGTTTGTTTTTATACAGCTCAAGTCTTGGGCATTTTTTTTTGTTTTGTTTTCATTTCCATTTAAGTGAAAGCTGTGATTTTGTGCATTCATATTTGATTGAAAGATTAAAGCAAAAAGTGAAAAAAAAAAAGTGTTATAAGATCCACAGAATACTAGTAGGTTTTAGCAGCCCCTTTCCTATATTTCCCCAAATATCCCTGGATCACATAAGAAATATTGCTCTGCCCCTCTGAGAGATAATAGGACTGAGCTTATGGTTGATGCTGTAGACTTGTCACTTTTCCCCACATTTCCAATTCAGAAGGTTACTGCAGGCCTGATATCCAGGGAGAGGAGGAGACATTCACTGATCTGCTGTGGGAATTTCTCTGCAATTCTGATTTTCCCCAAAGAGAGAACTCACTCACGCCTGCATCTACCTAGTCCCAGCTCATGTATGAGCCCCCAGTCTCTAGTGCATAGCTAAGCACATCCCACTTTTATTGAAGACTTTTATTTTCCTGTCAGAGCACAGCAGAAACAAGAGCTGAAACCTCAAGAGCTGCCACACAGTGCATTTTTTTCTGGCCGTTCTATTCACATGGGTATTCTCAAAGAGCTCTTAATAATCTTGAATCCAAAAATATTCCCATGAATTTCGCCTCTCCTCTGCGATGGTCAATGGTTTCCATGAATTGCAGGGGATGTAGAGCCTGTCCATAGATAAATTGCTGCCTACTTTCCCAAACCTTTGGAAGACACAACTGGAAGAGCCTCCTCTCAGGAGGGTTGCTGGCTCTGCCAGTTCCCGCTGCGAAGAAATCCTATCCCGACGTCTCGGTTAGGATGACTGTTCCCCGCTTTAACACAGGCATTGCCAACAGCAGGGAAAAAGCCTGCGGAAAACCACGAGTGGATGCAAAATGGATCCAGGATCCTGGATCCAAGAGTGTGGAGCAGATGACAGAAAAGACAGATTGAAAGTGGAGAGGGAAAAAAAAAAAAAACGGGAAAAAAAAAAGCAGGACGAGTAGCTTCTTTAAGGAGCTCCTAAAAGAAGTAAAAGTGGCACAATTGTACAGTTTGGTAGGGACAGTACAGGATAGCCACAGGAGCTGTGACAGCTGGAAGACCAATGTAGGAAGAAATGACAGCTCTACAGTCGTAATTACTGGCTGTGAATGAGATCTTCTTTCCTAGAGAGTCGGCCTGGGGACAGTGGACCTGTGTGGATGCGTGTCCCAAGCAATCCGTAGGCAGGCAGAAAAACAACGGGATGTGTTTGTCCATTTATTTTTAATATAATGGATTCTTGGTCTAGTACACCTTCTCTTAATGTCTGAGGGAGGTAACAACCTTATAATATGATTTAGAATGCCTAAGTGGCAATTTAGGTATGTTTTAAATATCTGCATGAAGTCTGTCGTTCAAAGGAGTCCAAAAGTATTTTAGCTGGGAATATTTCTCAATCTGGAAAGACAGACATCCTTGGGAAAATAACATTTTCCTTTGTGGGGATAAAAATGTATTTCAGAATTTTAAATTATAATCTGGCAACCTATACTGGATAGTGTAGAATATAAGGGGCCAAAAAAACTCCTCTGTTATAAAAGGTTGAATCCAGATTTTTAAAGGTTGTCATCTGATGTATTGTAGTGACAATGATCATATTTTACCAAATAAAAAAAAAAAAAAAAAAAAAAAAAAAAAAAAAAAAAAAAAAAAAAAAAAAAAAAAAAAAGAACTTCCTGGTAACTGGAAAGTAAGCATTGATAAAATATCATTGTGCGTAGGAAAAAAATCTACCATGACTAGTATTTCAACATAAATAGAATTTCCATAAAGTAAAAGAGTCACCACTGAGGCTCATGTTATAACTTTTTGTCATTCTCCACCTTCTGTTAGAAGAGATTAAATCAAGCTAGGAAATTGCTCTTCCTTGCATCAGAAAACCTCATTCACATACCAAAATGTCAGTGCACATCAGAAAACCCTGAATTGCGCAAAACCACAAATGGTCTACTGTGTATTACATTTTTACTATGATGAATTAATACATAGTGGTTTTTTCTATTTGTTTCCTGTTCAGTATCATCTTAAAAAAATACTATCATCTTGTTTATTTAAATTAACGAAGGGAATGATCTTGACTCCACCTCAACAGGATTTGAAGGGCAGTAATAGCAGAGATTAAGTCAACTAGCATTATCATTCTCAAGCAGCTCTACTTTTGTTTTCCTATATCTAAAGTAAGCATATCCTTTAAGTGAGCAAACTGGAATTTGACCCACCATTTTTATCGTAACATATGTCAGCTTTTAGTGGCATTTGAAACCTTCTCAGGATCCAATTTATCCAAAGTCAATACTGGGAGGTCACTGGAAATACTTTTAGCAAAAGTGGGTAGCTATGGTTTACTTATGGTTTTCACAAAGCTTGTAGAAATAGTAAAATTTGACTCATCAGTAGATGATGCAGCTCTTCTCCCCTCTTTGTATATGTGCATGTGTTGCTCTGTTTCTATCAAATTTTACCTGCTATATTTCTCAGATTAAGGGCTAGCTAGGCAATGCAAAGAAATTCAAGAGAACATGCTATCCTCAGCCATTTGTCTTGTATTAGGGCTCAGGTACAGTTAAATAGGAGGACAAACTATTCTGAGAACAATTTTTATATGCCTAAGGGTCTGTAAATACAATTTTGTGAGAGCACTTGCTTTCCTTTCTCCATGTAACATAGATAACTGCTTGTGAGTACATATAACCATTACATCAGAAAGACACACTTCAAAGCGACTGCAGTTGGCCATTTTTATAGTGCCATTTTTCAAAACTGAAATGCCAGTTAGGTGCAATGACTTCACATTGATTTGGGAATTCTGATTCCCTTGATTTTTATTTTTACCGAACAATAAAATAAGAGATGGGGGCAGGAAAATAAATGTCCGGCTGACACCAACCCCTCTAGTGCTATGAACGGTGCATTTTCATTTTCAGCTTTAAAAAAAATCCACTTAATTACACAGATTTAGGTAACCCAAACTCGTCTCCCAACAAACAACTCTGAATGTATCAGCAAAGCCTATAAATTGCCTGATTTTGTGGTCATGTTTCTGAGGGATATGGAAGAACTGTGAATGATATCCCACCTCAGTGTGACAAGTTAGCACTGAGCTGCACAGCTGCCAAGGCTTTCTACTCAGACCAAGCAGCAAGCTTTTGGGAATCCCAACAAAGCTTGGGATAAAGATCCCAATCCTTAATTCAATTTTGAGGAAATATTGGCCTTTTAAAGGCAATGAGTCCTGGAAGTGTACGTCCTTAAGCCATGTGTCTGCCATGGTACCACCAGACCACCACCATTGGCAAGTGGGTGAGCAGATGGTAGACTATTTTGCACACATGTCATTCATATCATATTTTTCTGTTGTCTTTATTACATGTAATCCACAGACGGCGGTTTACTTTGTCTATATACTGCAACTAATCATTGACCAAGCCTGTAGGCTGGGGGCTGCTTTTGCTTCTCCCATGCAGAATACACACACCAAAGTAAGGACCTGTTTTGACAGTTTTGACTGTTTTGATGTTACAAATAATAGCAAAAATATAACTGCTGCTACTATTTGACATGACCTATTTCCAGATAGGAAATGGCCTATCATAATATAATTGAGAAGATAACCCATTATTAACTCCTGTCTCCAAAACTTCCAAGAAGGCTGATTATATGGTTCACCCTGAAAAACTGCAATTTCACTAGCATATTTGTTAGAGGCAATTATAATCTATACAGTGCTTCATAGATCTTGAACTTTAATAGCTTTAGATGGAGTAAACGAGTTGTATGCCCTTGATCTCAAATGAAATGTGACACTGTTATATCTTCAGAGGTTACCAACAAATCTCTTTCTCCTGGTTAAATAAAAGACAAATCGTGGCAAGGAGAGGAAAAGAAAATATTTTGAAACCCTGTGAGCCCAATTTTGCTCTGCCAACAGCTATACAGACACTGGGCCTGACTTGTTGCCAGAGTCAGCACACCAACTAGAAGTCTTACATTCAGTAGACAGTAGCTTAATGATATAAAAGGAAAAATGTTTCTTTTCTTGCCTCCTTCAGTAGATGACCCCAGCCTACAAGGGAGTCAACGCAGGTCTTTGCAGCAACGATGTTTAAAGTTTTTTCTCATTAAAATTTGCACTCTGGCTTTATTCCATGATCTGAAAGGCTGACTAATTTCCTCTTCTCGCACGGAGAAGCTTGAGCAAGAGAGGTGATACACTGTGCTGCTCTGTGGCTTACAAGGGCAATATGGGGGTTTTTACCTTTGCTGCCTGACAAGGGTACAGTCAAAACCTGCTCACAGGCACCCATAAACATGTTAGGAGGGAAAAAGAGCCGTTCAGCTGGTGTAGCCAACAGTTCATCCATTGGGAATGGACAGCAAGAGCCACACACCTAGTGAATATTTAAGGAAAGGCAATCTTTTAGAAAGCTGAGGGTATGATCTGCTTGTTTTAGACCCAGTAGAGAGGTTTAGGCATTTGAAAACAGGAATAGTAGCTGAAGCAGTCCTGGTCCATCTCTCTTCCCTTTTCAGGCCTTGCCCAGCAATGCACCATGCCCTCAGCCATGCTGGGACAGCTTCTACAAGGCTGCACTGGGAACCTCTTGGAAAAGTGGTCCAGATTAAAAACAACCCTAGAAAGGAAAAATGAGGGGCAGAAAGAACAAGACAATGAGAGAGGAATGCCTTAAATCGACATTAACTCAAGGTGTTTTGTATCATGGAGGTACAGTCCCAGGCTGCCATTTTAAAGATCAGTCATTTGATTAAAAAAGCCTCAGCATTGCTGTGAGGAATTGGCCAGCGATTAGAAAGGGAGGGAAGGGATGTTACATGACTCATCTTATGTGATAACTTACAAGTAAGTGTTCTCACTAGGCCACAGAGGTAACAGGGCTCAGGGGTTGCTACTGCATGTAACTCATTGCCATCAATGACTGAGGATCTGTTGGCTTGGCCATTCATTTGTCCATGTTAAGAGAAATACCATGAGTTTATAACAAAGCAAAACAAAAATACGTCGTATTTAGAAGGGGTTAAGGCATCCCTGCCTCCTCACTCTTTCCTCATAGCCTCATGGAAGTGGCTCTCCATGAGGTTCTCCAAACAGTGAAGGAGGTGGCTTTCCATGAGGTTCTCCAAACAGTGAAGGAAGTGGCTCTCCAAACAACATGTTTGTTCCTGGACCCTAGGTGTAGGCACAGAGCACCATACTTCAGGATACCTGAGGTACCCACCTCAGGAGCTGCACCTCTCTTGGGCACCAAAACCTTTTAGGCACCTACATTCCTTGCAGTTGTTAGTACCTCCTCCAATGAGGAGAGGTCTTTCTTTTTCCCAGTGACTATTGAGGGGAAATCAATGAAGGGAATCCACTGTTGAGGGGAAGTGACAGATTTCAGCTGATGAGCTGTTCCTGGAAGGGAAGAAGCGAGAGGCAGCTAAAAAGAGGATGAGGTGCTTTCTTCTCCATGAGGCATTGTTTTGCAGCCCACTTCACAGAGGTATCAAATGAAAGTGAAGAGTCAGAGTCTTCGTCATGCCTCTTCCTGCCTGTATGTAGAAAGGCTAGCTGTGCATGCAGCATGGGGCAGAGACTAACCATAGGAAATGAAGGGAGGGTGACGTCCTGCTGAGAGAGAATAGAGTTTTTGGTGGTTAAGATACACACCTCTGCCATCATTTCTTAGAAGAAAATGCCAATAAAAAGACCACAGAAGATTTATCTATCAGGTAATTTAAGGAACTAAAAGGTCCTCAAAATGACAGAGGTTTTGTTTCTGTAATGATATTGTACTGCAGAAATTCATTATCTTATTTACGGTTTGTTTTTCTGGGTCAGAGCAGACACAGTACTGTGCATTGTGCAACACAGGTTGTAATGATTTAACAGGTTGGATCATCACTATGGATTTGTCATAAAGCCCTGCATGGTTTATTTTAACTGCTGCGTACTCACCAAGGATAAGAATCTGTTGGTATTTTCATGAAAACCAAGCCAATGTCAACTGACTTGCAGTAATGTAATTGCATAAGACAGTGCAAAGGACGATTTGCAAAATGGTTCCAAAAAAACAGGAATTCAGTATTTAGGGGAACAATGGTTAAAATGTTCAAGTATCTCTTGTATTTTATCTGGCCAGGTGAAAAGTGTTAACTTTACAGAATAAGTATGCAGAGGATGAGTAGGATCTGTAGGGCTATTGAAACAAGATTCTCACACTATTGCTACCATATCCACAGCTCTCACCCAACCATTGCCATGGAAAAACAAAATGACATTCAATAAGCACATCATGCATGCGTAACAGGATAACACCACAAGGTATACTCTACTTCCTCACTTGCTTTCAGAAATGATGAAAAAAAAATGACACTGAGGATGTGGTGCTTCACACATAGCATTAGATCCCTTCAGTGTGTCAGTCAGCACTTAAAGACAGTCACCTTTAGTCCTATTACAGCCGCTTGCCCTATTTTACAACCTAGTATGGGCACCACTGAGATTAGTATTTCCACACAAGCACTTCTTCATTAACAATAAGGATTAACAGTAAGGATTAACAATAAGGGGAACCAGTGGTGATTAAGTTGACTGAGATGTACTTTTACAAAACCTACCCAGAACTCAGCTGTTCAAAAGTTTGGTTCTTGGTTATCCAGCTTGTAGAAGATAAAGCATATGTTCATATATGCCAGGCCTCTGACTTTATCAATGGCCTTTAACAGCAGTTACCGAGGAGCCTTTCGAGCACATAATTCCAAATGACACCACCTAATCTTTCAAAAATTGGTGATTCCTTTCATAAAATATCATGTTACATGATTAGGCCAGGGTCATTTGGCACATTAAAACCTACACCGTACATAGAATACATACAAATTAGGAAGAGAGATTTGTTCTTATCAGTGATATGCTAGAAACTAGAGGTAAAAGAGGACAGAGCAGATTAGAAAAATACTCCAAATTCTTGAAGCCCTTTACAGTCCTTCAATGCTTTTCACCAATGGGGAACACAGACAAAAAGACAAAAGAGATTTTTTTAGCAGGTGTTGACTGACAGTAAAAATAAAACTCATTGTCCTGCAATATAACTCAGCTCAACAATCATATTGACTGAAGCTCTGGGATACTGTCAGTAAAAATGCTGGAAGATACTCCTTTTGGAGTACTGTTGAGGAACAGGGTATTAGAGTTGAACTCAGATGTTTGTCTAACATACCCACTCAGGCCACACATGGTGGTTGAGGAGGGGCAAAATCATTGTGATTGCAAATGGGAGATGGAAGCTGGTAGATGGGAAGCACACTGGTAAAAGGGATTGCCAAAATTATGATAACCACCAGAGATGGGAAAAAATCCAGGGTAGCGCAAAGATACTACTTGCAAAAATGCAGACAAATTTTAGGGAGATATTTCCTCTCCATCTTGATCAAGGTGAAGACAAGGTGAAGACAAGGTGAAGACAAGGTGAAGAAGGTGAAGAAGGTGAAGACAAACCAAACCCAAGAGACTGCATATTTTCAAGAAAAGTATCTCTTTCTTTCTCACCTTGGCTTTAAAAGATGTGTAGAAATAGTACTTTACTATCATACAAGACTTCCCATTTCCTCGGGCAAATGTCCAACCCTCTTATTGCCAACCAATTGACAGAATGAGGGAATAACAAAAATTTATGAGAGGGGAGTGGAACGGTAAAGATAAACACTACCCCTGTTGTGTAATAACAAGAAAAGGAATTTATAGGATGACAACATTGGAGTATCATCAGTGAGGTTTCTGGAAGATTGTGTATTGCTTCAGACCACAGAAGATGTCTTCTGAAGGAAGAATTGCTGAATAAAGATACATATTAAATTTAGTTCCTAACATGCACAGAGCACATGCTTCCCATTTTCCACATGAGAAAACTGAGGCAGAATGATCTTAGTCATTTCCATGTATTTGTATGGAAGAACAGTGTTAAAGCTGGGTCTGTCACCTGAGATCTTAACTAAAGGGGAGCAGAGAGATCTTGCACGCAGGGGTACTCAAAAATAAAACGAAACAAAACAAACAAAAAAACCCCAAACCATCTAATCAGTTTAAGAGGCTTAAGAAATTACGAGCCAAGTGGTAGCATCTAAACACAGTGTCCTGCCAAACAACCAGCTGAAAGGTCTCTGACGTTACAAAAAATAAGAAATGGCTCCCAAGTGACTACTGAACTGTAGCTATCGTTTGTGGTTTGATGGTTGGGTATAAACATATTTGGTTTGGTTCCTTATAGCCCTTCTCACTGGAACCAGGTTATTACCTGAGAATTTTACCTCCTTTCATTTAAATGCTCTTGTAATTGCAGAAGACACAACCACGAGTGAGCGGAAGGAGGAGAAATTGTGAACCCTGAACACTGGAAAACAAATAAAGGCAACCAGAATTAATTGCTTTGGAGGCTTTATGATTTTTAAGCAAACATCTAGGTTTTCTGGAGGCTGTCAGGTATGGAATACATGGGGCTATTTCATAACTCTAATAGTTTAACTTATTCTTCCTCTCCTGAAGATTTGGTGGTCAGCAGGAGGCCTCTGCCAGGCCACCAAAGCTGATAGTGTACAACTCTCAATGTGGTCTCTTCTACCTGAGGAACATGTTCTTCCACACTAGCCACCTTTTCTTTAAAATTAATTCCCACATTTAAACTAAAAGATGCCTTGCATTGAGGATGCTTTTTAAACCAAATGATTCCTGGTGCTGACCCTCAACGTCTTTCACAAGCAAGTGTGAATTGCTGTAAACCTTGTGCCCTAAAAGAACTGGCGTGTTGCAGGTAAGAAGTTTCCAGATTTCTTGCCACGAGGGATCACCCACCTCCACCTTCTTGCGGTGACAGGTACATGGGATTTTCAGAAATTCTGCCCACCCTACTATTTGGCTGGTAAAGTGCTTAGGTTGGTTTCCAGCCATGACAGCCAGAACAGCAGCTGTGATATCGAGCAAATGAGTGTGAGACAGTCTGATATTAGCTCTTGTCAAAGAAGCCCTGTACACCCCTCCCATGGGATGCAGACTGCATTTCTCTGAACCATGAGCCCCTTTTCCACAGGTGTTTTGGCATAGGGGTATTCTGGCACGGGCAGGATGTGTCACAGTAAGAGAAGAGTAATAGTCTGTGTAATGGTCACCTAAGCAAGCTGCTCATGCATCCAGCAGATTTAGAGAGAGCTGCCTCCAGGTGCATTGAGACATGCTGACTGGAGCTACAAAACTGTCAGTCCCTGGTTTGACATTCAGAGCTTCAAGGAAAATAACAACCCAACACTCTGTACTGCAGACTTTGTCACTTCATGCTCTGAACAGAGGTCAATGTCTCAAATGGGCTCTCCGTCTTGTGTGCTATGTTTTATTGGCATCTCCATCTGATACAAAAGAAGAGTGCATGCCTAGCCTTAAGAATAACTCCTTGAAATTTTTCTATAAGTTAAAATGTCTGCCTGTCTGGTGGCTTGGGTTCTTGCTCTGGTAACAGCAACTCATGGCATTCTTTACTTATGTATTTTTTATGTTATTGGTAACTTAGATTTAATGGTCAAAAGGGGCAATTTCTCTTCAGAAATTTCCCTTCCCTGATCGGCAATCCACAGACTTCCCCTTACACCTTCATGGGAGCAAGCCCTGGGAGACTACTGCCCCTGAAATCCCAGTTTTTTTCCCTCTAGTTTAAACCAGAACACCTCATTTGAGAGCACCAGCTACGTAAGTCCTCCAGGCTCTCAATCATCTTTTCACAGATGTGATACTTTAAGCAGATGCAGGCAAAACAGATACTGGCTTTGCCAAGGCTTGTAAATCCATGAATATCTTCCAGAAGACACAAGATTAGACAAGAATCCTCCTGTTCCCTTCTCTAAGGGACTACACTCATGAGACCGTGGTCTCTGGTGTCCTTACAGCCCACTGGGGTCCATAAGGTCCTGATAAAGCAGCTCTTCTGGATGTGATCTTATCTCTGAGTCACAAAATTGACTTTTCTTCCTCCTGGATCTGTTACCCTTGATGACAGCAGCCCACGTGGTGGCACACAATCTTCTTCGAAATGAGAATATCTCTCCTTTTTTTCCTTTCTTTTTCCAGTTTCCTGTCATCCTCCCATGACTCACATAGGCTTTCAGTTCTTCTGCTGACCACTGAAATGGAACTACACCTGCTTTGGCTTGAGGGCCACATCTGAACCCTCTCTTCCCACTCTACTTCATGTCCTGGCAGCCTCAACCTGTGACATATACCTTCAGTTCAGCAATCAAACTTGGTGTGTTGACTCTGTGCACAGGTAAATTTATGGTCTTTTTGGCATCTCTGCTGCGAGTCTGTTCTTTGTTTCAAGACTAACCACTGAGGAAGACCCCAATTACAGAAAAAAAATCATGTCTGTGCGTGATTCATTTTGCCTGTGTTGAAAATCTTTGCTGATGGGTAAATGTACATTTCCTTCTGAAGCTGGCTCCTTTAGTCACATCCTTTCTCGTAACTATTTACCAGCAAACAGATGGGATGGCTGCCTGTGATCAGGAACCATCCATAACAGTTGCAGGAAAGAGAAGAGGAAGGATGATCTTTTTCAGGGACAAACCAAATTTTGTTGTTCTTACTGAAACACAATGATAAAAGTGAAGCATATAAACATGTATTTTCCCCCAAAGCACATAGATAGTAAAAGGTCAGATCTATGTCACTGTGTCTCTAAACACTGTCCTTAAAAACATAGTCTTCTTAATTGTTTCCAAATATTTTTTTTCTTACAGGCAAGGATACTTGCATCATAGCAGTTGACTAAAGCACTCCATACAAGCCCTTAAATGCTCCTAAGATGGAGCATTTGGATTCAATATCGAAATGCTCTATGGAGGCAGTAATAGGAAACCCTTGCTGTTCATGATACAGAAGAAATCTTTCCTCCTAACCGCTGCTTCACATGACTGTGTCTGCTGGGTACATCTCTGCTGGAAAACAAGGTAGACCTAGGGCTTTTTTGCTAGACTGAGGGCAAGAGGCAGAGCTCAGATCATCTCTATATCAACAAACTCCTTTCCATCCCACAACAGAGTGCCTTTTTCCATACTGTCTGTCGGGAATAGTCCTTTGACCGTAACATCCTGCCAGAGGTGCTGGGCAGAGCCTGGGACAGGACTCACTGGAGAGGCAGGCAGCAACCTCACCTGGATGCTGTGCAAATATATGTAAGCACAGCTAAGTATGAACACAGTCAACAGCCATGAAGTTGAAGGCTGAAGTTGAGGCTAAAACGAAGTCTCCACTCTTGCTCACGTAAGGGAGAGGTTGCAACCTGGCAGGTAGGATCAGCCTTGAGCATTTGCCTGCATGTTTACCATTTTACTTGAGTGATAAAAAGCAAATTTACAAATCTTTGCTTGAATTAGTGCAGAAAAAAAAAAAATATATATATATATATATATAAACAAAGATCTAATGTAATCTTCTGCTCCTATGTGACACTGTGTGTGTGCTATGTATAAAAGCATTTCAAGGCCTAGAATGGAACTGCAGATGATGGTAAGAATGTTGGTATTTGGCATATGTAATTATTTGCAGCAATTACAATCTTTGCAGTGTTTTGTGAGCCTCATAATACACCAGGTGACTTTCTATAAAAATCAATCTTGAAAGGAATTGAATATCATTAAACCCAAAGAAACTAATGGAGAACACAAGTGTAGGATAATCAGATAGAAGATATGATGGTAATGAAATTCTGTAGCCCGAGTCTCATTCTCACATCCATAATCACTCGGATAATCACTGCTCAACTCACAAGCTGTTGGCAGCAGCTCTGCTACAGGGAATGAGAAGAATTGCTTCCTTCAGCCTCCTTCATAGCTAGCTGGTGCCTTCAGCACTAACTGCATGGAAGGGCAGGACACCAAAGGGATTATTTTTTTAACAGAAGAAGGAAAAAAATTATCTGCAGTTCTGAGTTAATTCTCCTCATCAGCTTGAGATCAATGTGCTTCTTCCTAAAAACGAGGTCCAAAAAGCCTCGTACCAACAAGATAAAAGAAATGGATCCACACCAAGACTTCCGTGGTGTCCACTTAGTGTGCAAACTAACCACTTCATCATCCGTCCGTTAGCGAGCTTAAACACTGCTATATTCAGCCTTGGCACAAGCAGAGCTCTGCTTACATCAGAGTCTTAATTTGTTGGATTCAAGATGCACTAATAAATAACAGACTTTGGTTCTCTAAGCCTCAAGGTAACTGAGTTTGCTTGTGTTTACAAAGCACCCTTATATAGCTTTAACTTTTTTTTTGGAGAAAGAGAGTGGAGGGAGCTCTTTCAAACAAACAAGCAAACAAAAAAAGATGAAAAGGATAAAAAACATGAAGCAAAAGCTCTCTGAAAGAAAACAGCCTAATGACTGGACAGCCTGATGAGGTGGTCTGCAAGCCTGACAGAGTGCCAGGAATGACTCTGCATGGCAGGATGGAAAACGTAACAGGAGACACGAGGAGGATGTTCTGTACCGCAGACAGGGCACAGAGTTTTTAGTGGTTAAGATGACACCAAATGCGCACCTCTATTATCAGTCCCTAGTAGAGAGCTATATCCATGGAGAAATCTAGAGAAACCAGAAAGGTCCTCAAAAACAACTGAGGTTTTGTTTTGTGAATAATGATAATGTACTGAGGAATCCATTATCCTATTTATGGTTTGTTATTCAGACTCCATGCCAACAGCGTACCATACACTGTGAATATATACATGCTAATGATATGGGGAGAGCAGGACACAGATGTTATGGGTTTGTCGCACAGGCCTGCATGGTCTGGCTTGACCAGGGTGCAACCAGCAAGTACAAGAAGCAATTGCAACTTCAATGAATGCCAGGCCAATGTCTACTAAGTGCTGTAATATAATTGCACATGACATTAAAAGAGAGCAAGAGAAAAAGAGGAATAAGAGGAAAGAGCGGGAGGGAACTTTTGTAGACAAGGTTTTCACAAATTTGGGCATTTTAAACATGATGCTTTGCCTCTGTCAGTCACCTACATGTGACATCCTGGGTAATGCTGTCAAAGGTTATAACTGTGATTACCATTGATTTTGGTTGCAATTTCCTCTAACCTTTTGGTCTCTAGTTAGTCCTCCAAATGTTTAGGCACTGGATATGAGAAGCCACTTCTGTCAATTAAGTTTCTCTTGAATTGTGCACAACTACACAACATGTTCAATTAGGCAAAGAATCAGCAGAGTCTGAATTAAATACAAAAGGTGAACGTATCATATAGAACAAACAGGAATTTGCTTGTGTTTGGGACTGCATTTGCAATAAGCTTCAAGTTTTGCAGCATTTTAGTGTTAGCTCCCCAGATCTCCAGTACAATTTAATGCCTTAGATATCCAAAGGCCAGGCTCATCCCACAGAGCTACGTATCTAAGAGTATACTGCAACTGTTAAATGAAGTGCAAGACATTATTTGGAGACATAGTCTAACAAGAATGCTGTTGGTTGAGCTTATGATTAGCCTCGATGATCTTGAGGTCTTTTCCAACCATAATGATTCTATGATACTGTGATTCTGTGAAGGAGGGACAGGGACCTAAGCCCTGGACGTCAGGTTCACATGGACTTCTATCCTCATGTGATCCCTTGTGCAGATCCAAGATCTCTTTACACAAGGACTGTTCTGGGTCCAGCTACCGAGGAATGGCTGAAATAGTGCTGGTGAGTGAGCTAACACGTCAAGACTGTGGGCAATGATGAGTCCACAGTACTCAAGTTCATTTCCCAGCCTTTTTTTTATTTGACTATATGGATCTACCCTTAAGTTCCTTAAGGGTAAGGATGTACCCTTAGAATCGGTGAATAGCAACCAACAGATATTGATTCAAACTTTGGAAAATTTGCCTTCTCCTGGAGATGTCTCTGTCTCTCCACTGGCTGTAGTGGGAGTCAAGGCAATTTGGTGTCTAAATCCTCTCATAAATCTAGTCATTTATGAAGGAAAGGAATCAGCTAGAATTTCTATGGGTTTTTAGAATTCCTTTTTTATTTTCCCACAAATATTTGAAGAGCCATTGAATATTCATGAAGATGTTAAAAAGTCAGTAACACTTCAAGCACATGATAGTTTTTCTGAACTGAGAGCATTATTTGGTATTCATTATTATCTGACTTCAAAAATTTCTAATGAGAAAAAGAAACATGTGATTTTAGTGACCAATCACATATTGTGAGTAGGTAACATGAAAAAAACCCAGTATTTTATAAGCAGTAACGTCTTTATGTAAACAGTTTCAGTAGTACTTAAAAAAGCAGCAGCTGACCAAAAATACACCTCTTTCTATTTCTGTTTAGGGGAAGAAATATCAAAACTGTGTCTCTGGGAAGTTACGGCTCAAACACCCAAGCAGGTCAGATCATATCTCCATGCTACGTGACAGGCCCAGACATCTGTGACGCACCTCACCAAAACAGCAAACTGCAGTGTGTCGTGAGCTAGGGACTGACAACCAGAGAGCTCTGCCGTCGAAAATGATGAGGGTGTTGGACCCAAAAGAGAATCCTTTTGGCATTTCAGAGGACTGCTGGATGAAAATTAATATCAACTTAATCAACTTTTTTCACTTGGGTTTTATCAAGCTACCTTCCAAGCATCCTAGATCCATGTAATCTGAAGCAGCAAACATTATATGTTAATGGAAATACTCCAGGAAAAAAAATCAACTATTTTCCTGTGGTAAATTTTGATTTTTTGAGCAACCACATTTTCCTTTCTAAGATAGAATTTCTAAGCAACTCTTACTATGGCTAACAAACATATGTGTAGTCATCAGGAACTGTCCACCATTGGTTTGCAAATGGAAAGAATTCCCAGGTTTAAAACAAACAATGTGGGTTTGTAACCTTTACAGTTTCATCATAGGTATCTTGATAACTTTTTCCCCCCAGTACCAAACTGAGTTCATTCACTGCCTCAAAACCTTAGTGTCCTACAAGGAAAATAAAAAAGTGAGTTCTGAATGCTCAAATACCATCAAGCAAATAAAAACAACACGAAACACAGTATCTCTGCATCTCACGGTGCTGACTTGGAGTCGGGACCCCAGTCCTGACTCATAAATGTTGAAAGTCTGGAGTTGCCAAAGTTGCATTTGTTTGTCACTAATAGTCACTCATCCTGAGGAACATGTGGTTTATTGTCTCATGCCAAGCCCCCTATCCTAAGGGCTGAGGTTCCCTGAGCTCCAAGACATGTTCTTCCGCATTATCAGAATACTTTACTATTTTTTTAAGCATCAAATGTAAAATAAATAGGTCTTTCCCTTGATAGCCATTATGATTTTTTTTTAAGATTAACTTTGTTACCCGCGGCAGTTTTGCAATATTTCAAAACCACTGATAATTTAGCAGGATGGAAAAGAACAAGAGTACATCCAGTCTGTTTGTTTGTTTTTAATTATTTTCTCTGCTATGGCTAGAGGCTCCTGGAATTGTCCTCTCGGTGGAAATAAGGTTAAGCAGTTGGGCTTTTCTATCCAAACACTTAACTGAGTCATGAGGTTTGGGGAAAAAAGTAATAAAGAGGATAGACTGACAGTTGTATTGAATTCTCTAACCATAAACACATTTTCCAAAAGTGTGCTGGTAAGCTCCGCATTCAAAAGTAACTTCATTTTGTGAGAACATTTATCCTGACACTGCTGGAAGAGTCCCAACACTGGTCACTTTGTCTCCTATGCTGAGCCTGTTCAGGTAGGCTCAGTCTGCAGCCTTTCTAGGAAGAAGCTCTTATAAAAAAAGACTCCAGTGGATTTTCTACTTAATAATACTACTGCAGTGTGTACTTAAAGCACTGAGCTTAATCGATGTCCATACCCTCCTGTTTCCTTCCAGGAATATGGCCATCTAAGAAGTGGCCTAAAAGCAAGTAGACAGAAATTTAGTGCAAATCTCTTACAGGACTGAGCAGCTGAGACAAAATGGTCGGACTCTGGACTCAAACTCTCTTTAGGAGTTGGATTCATCTCTACCAACAACAAACAACTATCTAAATATCCATACATGAGCTATTAACCCAGGCCATATTTAAGGTCAAAAGAAATAAGATTCATAGTTCAATTTATTTGACCTGTTTTTATATGCTTAACTTAAAATGGGACACAACATAGACCTGCCTCCAAAGAGACTATTATTTGCCACTTCTTATCACAGGGAGCTTAGGTCATCTAAATCTAACATATGTGGTAGTGCTCTGGTGATGTGATACTTTCTTTGCCTGCTAATATTTCAAAGGATTCATCACAATTCTTAAAGTAGCAATTCCAGCTTTGATAAGGTTTTCTTTTTGAAGCTAGACATCTTCTACCACTTGGTTATATGTTCGCAGCCTCACCTATATCCTCAAGCTCTGTTGCGATTCCAAAACTGACATGGAAAGACTCCAAGTTCCTACAGAATTCATTAGGGATGGTGGATGTAGTCTCCTTGCTGGAGCAATGCCTGAAGAACTCAAAGGACTCAAAGAGTCCCTATAAGAAGACAGCCCCTCACTTTTCACACATGCGCTTACTGGCAGATAAATAAAATATAGATAAAATAAGGAGATGATCCCGCAGCTATAGTAGCCTATAGCTACACTTTATGGTAAAATGAGTCCTTACAGTTTCAACCAAGGCTGCAAGATACCTACTTGCTGCAAGATATCCCATCTGTGAGCAACAGAAACGTTAAATAAGAGTAATCTGATTGTATCCTCATGGACTGGGATCTCCCTTAAAGCCAGAGAATGTCTTGGCCTCTCCTTTAGGCCTGCTTATGCAGTTTTGAACTTTTCATTTAAGCTGTTTTAGAGAAAATGCATAAGGAGCTGTAAAAGGACTGCCAATGAGTCTGATCAGAGTCAATCTGCAGAGTGTGCCCAGAACATCTCTGAAAATAACAATTTTTGAAAAATATCATTCCCTTTCCCTCTAGCTGGAAAAGATCTTGGTCTGATTACTCACCTAGTTGGAGCTTTACTGTTGTCAGCTATGCCCAAGTGACTGAGGGAGAGACGATAAGGAAAACAATAAAGAGCAGGTGTTCCAGCCTCTCAGCCTTTCAAAAGTTCACTGCAAATTTTTCGAAAGACTCCCACCTGAATTCAGCCCATTGCTTGTCCTCAGCCTGTCCAACAACTGCCTCAAGCTGCCCTCATACCTGAGGACAAATCTTAAAACAACCAAGGTAGTCAGTGATGTCTTTTGAGCTGGGATATATCTATTTCCCTCTGACAGGCTGATAATGCCATCTTCAGTATGAAGCAGTTCGTGCTACCATACAGTGAAATGCTAATATACTGAAGTAAAAGATACTAATACTATAAATACATAGGTCAAGGACATTGCTGTCAATTTATCTGGAAATTAATAATGAGATGTTGTAACATTAGGATCTGTCAACAAAAATATTATATTGTGCACATAAGCATGTTTATGTACAAAACACATGTATTTGTTCTTAAATTTTGCTAATAAGTTTTCCCAGTCTCATTAAATAGACGTGGTGGCATTTCTGCATGTGTATTTCTGACTCAGAACCTCCAAAAAAAATCCAAGGAGTCCTAGTTTTTTTCTTACCCGTGGACCATTTTCCAAAAGTGCCATTTATTATACAAGTACATTTTTTAAACAGCTCTATAGAGCAGACACAGTGGATGTTATGCAAAATATTTCCAAAATTTCTGTAGAAAATCGATTCACCGTGAAATAGTTAAGAAAATACACTCTCCATCAGCCATGCATGTGACATCCAGATTTGTGGATTCATTGCCTTATTAAAAGAAAGCTCAGAATAGCACAACTACCAGAACAGTAAGGAAAAACATTTTCATTTTGTTACATTCTTGGCAATAGTCCATAACAATGGTGTCATTTTTTCCCTAGGTTTCTTGTACTTCCAAATATCTTATTCATTTATGTAATGCTATCAGTCTTCAAAGATTTCTCAGTTACTAAGGATGATTATAGAATCACAGAATCACAGTATGGTTAAGATTAGAAGGGACTTCTAGAAATCATCTAGTCCAACTCCCCTGCTCAAGCCCAGAGCACGGGGCACAGGGCAGCACCAGGTGAATATGGAAGATCTCCAGAGGAGACTCCACAGCCTGTTCCAGGGCAGCCTGTTCCAGGGCTCTGTCACCCTCACAGGAAAGAAGTTGTTCCTCACATGCAGATGGAACTGTCTGTGTTTCAATTTGTACCCATTGCCCCTTGTCCTGTCACTGGCCACCACTGAGAAGAATTTGGCCCCTTCCTCCCTACATTCTCCCCTCAGGTATTTGTACATATTGATTAGATCCCCTCTCAGCCTTCTCTTCTCCAGGCTAAACAGGCCCAACTCACTCAGTCTTTCCTCATACAAGAGATGTTCCAGTCCCTTAATCATCTTTGTCGCTCTCGCTGGACTCTCTCTAGAAAAGTTCCTCTTACACTGGGGAGCCCAGAACTGCCCCCAATACTCCAGGTGCGGCCTCACCAGAGCTGAGGAGCAGGATCTCCTCCCTTGACCTGCTGGCAACATCCTCCTGATGCAGCCAGGATCCCATTGGCCTTCTTGGCCACGAGGGCACTGCTGACTCATGGTTAACTTGGTGTCCACCAGGACTCCCAGGTCCCTCTCCGTGGAGCTGCTCTCCAGCAGGTCAACCTCTAATCTATACTTGTGTCTGGGGTTGTTCGTCCCTAATGATTTGATGGCTTAAGCAATTTCTTCATTAAAAATCAGTATCCACATTTTTAACTTTCAGCATCAAATTCTGCCTTAAAAATATGCATAATACACATATCTAAGAGCTCTGCTCAAACTCATTTCCTCAAGTAACTTTGTAAACTTTGTAAAGTGTGAACCTGTCTATTCTGAGTTTATCTTCCTTCTTTCTCCACTTGGAAAATTCTGCCAAAATCTGAAATTGGTGAGTCTGAACACATTCTCTAAAGGAGTTAAAAAATATGGACTCTTGGGCTTCTAGCTATAGTGCCTTTATCCGAGGGTTAGGTCTAAAGAGCTTTATATATACACTATAAAAACATTTGGACTGGGCTTGTAACGGGCTATTTGCACATTTCTGACAATTTAGGAGTCTAACTGAGCATAAACCTACTCCTATCGCCAATTTGAAGATCAAACAGATTAGACAGGCATAATGAAAAAGACACTACCCGATTTGGGGACATAAATGAGCGTGTTTTCTATTTTGAAAACCCATTACCGTTATTGAGCTTACTATGCCTGTAGCTCTAACTCCAATCTTGTATTTGGACTTTTGCTTTTATTTCTGCTGTGACATAAAGTCTTCAGCTTTACCCAGGCTGTACTACTGGAAGCGTGTATGAGCAAGGGAAAGAAAATATCCACAGCTTTCTCTGAATATTCATTTTCTAACACATATCATATTGCGAAGTTGTTTATTTTCACTTTTGCATTATATTATATTATATTACTTTTTTTGTAGTCACATAGATATCCCATTTTCAACATCTCTTCGTTATTTCTGTAACCTCTGTCTTTTCTGTGACTCATATTCCTGCGAATCAGCAGTCAAGCCGTACTACATATGGTGCTGTGGGCAACCTCATCTACCTCTATCTGAGTGCTCTTTTCACTCTTTTGCAGAGCTACTCAAACAGGAAAGTACCCTGTGCTTATACCAACCCATATATCACCTTCGCAGCTGAGTAGATGCACACTTTTCTTTCAAACCTTACATTGAAACCATTACCTTAATCATAACATTTGTAATAGTTTCCTGTATTCTGGAACTGTCACTCTTAATGCGGTGAAAAGAAAGATGACAGGGTTATAAACCATAGCAAGGATTTTAAAGGTAAACTTTGTATTCATTTGTGAGCTGAATGTTGTTGTCTGCAGCACAGGAAAGACAAGGAAGTGCAGAAATGTATAAAGAATAAAAGTGTGGTCAATATTTAAAGAACATTTGGGCTCTGGACACAGCTAATGAGATCTTGCTGATGCTGAGCATCTATGCTTTGGTGAAAAAAAAAAAGGGTTTAAGTTCAAGTAGAATAATTATATCAGGGCTGCAAAGGGGATTATGGAGTATCATTTCAGGCTGTCCAGACACTGAGAACAAAAATGTCTTTCTCACAGATCCTCTTGTGTAAGGATTTGCTTCCTAGAGATGCTAAAAAGCGTGTATTTAACCTAACCCTCCAAGGCTATATGTTCACTCTTCATGTAAAAGACAGGTACTCTGAAACTTCCTACCTACTAGCAGATAAAGTTAGCAGATAGTATAGTACGGTTAGTAGATAGCTAACTATAAAGAGAAATCTGAGTATAGACTATGTATTGAATTTTTAGGCTTGATTTTGATTCATTTTCCTCAAATGCTAGCTGCAATTGTCGGTGGCTTGTGCGGAGATGAAGCTGAACTGATATAAAATACATTACAGAAGTATAGAAAAATAGAGTAACATAAAACAAGAATAAAAACTGGACCGGATGTACTCACTCATCACTAGGCATGTTACATGATTAATCACTTGTCCTCATTGTAACAACGAAGCCAGGAAATCCACAAAACCTCAGTATGTATGTAACAGTGCATTTCTAGCTAACAAATTACAGCTATCAAGCTACAGAAAGAAGCATGCACTACATTTACTATAATTTAACATACTGCCCTTCCCTGAAAACCTGGCAATGTTTGCTAACATTGCCCATAGGATCAAAACTACGCATTTCAGTGAGGGCAAAAACTCTAGAGTTCGTCATCTACGTGGGACTCAGCCAGCAAGACCAAGACAACTTTGGGCAACCTACACCAAGAAGTTCGTATTGAAGGTGCTTACGATAGTCTGCCTAGGCCAACACATCCATTGGTAACCATTAAAAACAGAGCAAATGTCATAAACAGGTTGTGGTGGCATTACCTGGAGCCAAAGCAAAAGCCTAGCCGTGTTTCATGTGAAACCACTGACCAACCCGATGCCATCTGGAAAGTATGGGTGACATCCGATTGCGGGCCGCCCTGCGAGGCTCACAGAACCACCAGCAGCAGAGTGGTTAAGCTGCTCTCTCCAAAACATTTTTGTGGCTCCCTCGGGAACACAGCATTTGTCAGGTGAGCAGCACAGCCAGCATGGTTTTATCTTCTTGTTAAGAGTTATCTGTGCTGCAGTACCATTCCAGGGCCTCTTTTTCCATTCAGCAGCAAATAAAGTATATGAGGAACTACCCTCTAGCTTAGAAGAGGTGTGGGCAGCAAGTTATTTTAATGCTAGCAAGGGACATCTGTAGTCTTAGCTCCTGTACAATAAGTAGAAAATATCACCAAGTTATTTATATACCTCTTCTTCCAGCATTTTCTACTTTTTTTTTTCCCCCCAATCATAGATTAATTGATGTTTTTACTCCTTAGGCTGTAATTCAGTGGCAATCCATAATCGACTTTCTAATGGGAAGAGTACTGCGATCCTGAAAATGTTTGCTTTGCTTCTTAACAAAAGGTGGTTCATTAGCTCCTGCATTAACTTGGTGCATCTCAATGAATCCATAACCAGCTCCTAACATGCCTGCTAACACCCAGCTGCCACACGTTCTCTGTTGCACATCTCTTTCCATTGAGCTTCCTCTGTCAAATGCAGCTTGGCAGGAGACTCATCCTTTGTGTGGTGGAGAGGGTGGTTATTCCCACCAGCTCCCTGCAGAGAGGGCAGGAAGTATCGTCCTCCTTCACAAAAAAGGAAACTAAAAGTGCAAGACTGGAGACTTGCCCAAAAGCTCTTTCAGAAGCCCCATGTGAGAACTGTGTAGGGAACTCCCTTATTCCAGCAAGGGCACCATGTGCATCTCACTACAGCCTTTATGGCTCGGGCTTTAATAACAACATTTTGCCATTAAGAAAACAATATAGGTTGAAATGGCACCAAATTGAACTTCAGATACTTAAATTTGTCATGTTTTCTTTGGAAATTCCCGGACTCTGACCATGTAGGTGTGTAGGTGACCATGTAGGCTACCATCTGGAAGGTAACTAACTCATCAGCAAGAACTGAGAAACATTTAATCATTACATAACCTACCAAGGAAAGGTTTTCTAAACTATGAATCAGGTACTCACCAAAATGACTGGCTTCAAAATTACAAGGACTTCTCTACAAACAATCAGTTTGAGGCTCCAGTTGCCTTCTGGTTTCTCTGTTTGCCAGAACAGAAGCACAATATACTTTTCTTAAGAAAAGGAAGAAGCTGAAGTTCTAAAATCTTTATTTGATTAGATTTGTGACTGTAAGGAAAAGCTAAGTTTTGTGGGATCTGGCAAAATATACTCCTAAATGTTAAAACTCATTAGAACAACTCAGGATCACTATTTCACTTTACAGAGTGGGAGTATCAGGGACCATAAGGGGAGCACAATTAGCCTTGCGTCAAAACAGGGCTTTTCTAGAGCCAGGTATTAAACCCAAGTTCAATGACAAACTGAAAATAAGGCACTGCAAACCTCACATATATTCTTGTTTTCTCTTCTGACATAGTAATCTATGCTGATTTTTATCACCGATGTGGCTGAGATTTGCCTGGCTATTTTTTTTTTGTGCATGTTTCACTAAAATAGGAGGGGCTGAGGGGTGGCAGTGAAGGCTGGGGCTTTGACTTGGCCTGGCTGATACTCTTCCCAAAGGAGATTTCAGTTTCTCTTGGAATATCTCACCGCCTTCAGGGATGGAGAAGTTCTGGAGCACAGGACCCAAGGTTCGGAGATCTTCAGGAGCAGCAAGGAGCAGATTTGAAGCCAAGATGTAGAGATGAATGTCAGAGTAATTACAAAGGTGATACCCAGGGGGCTACGTGGGATTAGCACGATTCACAGAGCGGCTAAAGTTGCTTGACTGGGAAGGAGTTCCAGAGAAAAAGTCCCACCCAGCACGGACACTACAGGTGTAGTGGGAAATCTTTAAAGCTTTACCTACCCTTCCTCATCCAGAAAGCTTCTTAGGGTTTTCCTTCCTATTTTAAAAAATGTATTTCCTCCCAAAGTTTTGGTACTTCAATAAAACCTCGCTGTAGAGGTCGGAAGTTGTTGGCGCATGCTAGCATGCTGACTTAACAGAAAAGGAAACAAGGCACATCCAAGCTTCTGTCAAATGCAGCGCGCCCATGGTACAAGATATATATTTTTTTCCTAAAATAGCAAATATTTCCAAAAATGTTGTGACCATTGTTGTGACCATGCTCTTGTAGCATCCTGAGATTACAAAAAAGGCAGATATTAAAACAGATACCAAAATTATGACACAACTGTGTGCTTGAACACTGGACTTGCAAGCTGAAGACTGCAGCAGGAGATTAATTCATGTTCAAATTAACTGGGTTGCCAGGATCAGGACAGTGTCATGACCACTCTTCCTTCTCCTCCTTTTTTTTCTGTGTTAATTAGATATAATTACATGAACTTTAGGCATAGTGCACTTCTAGTCATCTATTTTAAAAGTTCACATTTTAGGAAAGAAAATAATAAATGAATGATGGTAACAATCAACTTTTTTTCTGCCAATTTATCTACTCAGACCAAGGGTTATTTCTGCAATTTCTGTATTTTCTGCAAGGGTTATTTCTGTGGAAAAATGCTCATTTGGGTGTAATTTGGGTGACTTTGAATAATTTGGGTGACTGCAGCAAGGATGACTTCTCAATGCACTTACATTTTCTTTTAACAGTTGCAGAAACCTTATACACTGAAAAATAAGTCAGTCAAATTTGAAAAATACCAACTACAAGCCAGGCGCATATAATAAACATCAGCGTTCCAAAACTTAAAGGAAAAGGTGGGAAAAAAAAGCTCACAAAATATTTTAAAACAGAAATTATCATTAATCCTGCTCTAAAACCATGTCTTTTAAGAGCCTCTCAAAGGCTCTTTGATGCCTCTGCTGAGGGCCCTCCAGACTCCTTGGGGAATTTCCAACACCCACCTCTTTATTTTCTCAGGCAGTCACAGGAAAAGAGGTTTCGCTGGAGATGCCAGCACATACGAGGCTAGCCAGCATGTCTCAAGCTTAACTCTTTCATGATTCCCACCACACTGGAGACACGATCTTCACTTGCCAAGTTAGAGCATTAAATTAGGATCTACACCAGTCAGGCCCCCGAACTCCTAAACCAAGGGCATCCCAAACGGGCATTTCCTGCTGTGGCGGAAAGAACATCTTGCAATTTTAGGTCAACATCTTGCAATTTTGCAGCAGTTACCTTGGAAGCTCTCATGTGCACAGCGACTTCAAACTCTAGGAAATACTACATCTGCAGTCTTACTCTTCTCTGATGCACATTGCATTATGTTCTTTAAGAAGGTCTGTTTACCAGGACAGTTGACTGATGCTGTTTCTCTGGAAGTAGTTTCTTGAAATGATTACGCTGGGATGAACTTCTTCCACAGTTTATTTCCAAAGAGTCATATTCCACTTCCCTAAAAGCAACGTTGTCCATTTCTTTTCCATCTCCAGTTTGCAGGACAGTTCTTCATTGTATTTCCGTCCACATTACATTAGCATTTTTTGGAGCATCATGAGTAGTAGGATTCTATGGGTTAATCAGTTCAGTTGCAGCATCTGCTCCGAGCACAGTACTATGGGGCAACACTAATGAAAACATCCTTTTCAGAAACAGAGAGATCAAGAATTGTGTCTACTGCTTGTTATTCATCATTAACATCTAAATTGAGACCTGCTGTAAGTGGGTGAGACTACTGGCACTTTTCCAGCACTCGCTGGAATGAATTTTGCCCAGTTAGCAGCTGCTATGCAGCACTCCAAACACACATCCACATGAATAACACACTGCGTTAAATTTACATTATACTTCAGTATCCACTTATAAGTTACTTTCAGATCAGCATAAATTCTAAGCGTTTTGCAAGCAAGAAGCTGAGTTCCAAACCAAAGCAACCACAGATTATTTTCCTTCAGGAGTGAAGAGCTCAGCCAAAAGCTAGTTTGGTTCCTCTTCACTGCTAGATGATTTCTGGTAGGCAGCCTTATTCCATAGCGTCCCAACTGAGAAGACTCCCCTTAATGGTTTTAACCACTTCCGCCGGCCAAGAACGAGTAGGCCAGAAGTCACATCAGGACAGCAGAGTAGGGTCAGTAAAAAAGCAGAAGCAGCAGCCGTGCTACAAATTGGGCAAGGGGCAGAAGTAGGCAGAAACCAGCAATGGCCACAAAGAAAGTGTGAGATGAGACTTGGAGGTTATAGGAGGTGGAGACTGCACAAAGGGATTCATACTAAGTGGGCAAGAGGGGAGGAAAAAAAATAGAATAAAAAGAAAACAAACACATTATTACAACATTTCTTTCTAGATATCCACCTTATTCCTGGCTGTAACATTGCAACTTTAGGAGATTAATTCAGGTCACTTACACATGTGCTCTCCTTCACTCATCACAATTAATAATTCCAAAAACCTCTTTCCTGGTCCTCAAAGCAGCAGTCCCCTTAGGAGGAATGGAGGCAAAACAAATCATTTTGGCTACCTGAAGTCCCCAGCTTCCCTCTTCCCGATCCGTGTGGAAAGGCGTCACGTGCTCATGGGGTAGGTAACCAACACCTTCACCACAGACACTAGTCTCATGCTTGTCATGGTTAGTTCCCTTGCCCCAAATAGTCACACACTTTGTGGTTCGCCCTAACAGCAGGGGACGAGACAGCGCTGGATTAACCTGGCACTCAATAAACAACCAGCAAGGTTAGTGTTCAGGGCACATTTCTTCAGCCTCAGCATGACTCATTTTCCTTCGCCAGCTTCCAGGCGGAGGTTGGAGCCGTAACCGGCTCGGGATTCAGGCACGCCAGCAGCTCCAGCTATGGCCAGGGAGGAAGGTAACAGGCAAAGGCAGCGGGAGAGGGAGCAGCGCGCGCGGCAGGGAAGGCTACGGGACAGCTGGAGACACAACTCGCAATTTAAGACAAGGTTAAACAAAGTGCATGGATACTGCTCTGCGGTTGAATAAAGTCAGCCAGAACCAGACTGTCAAAAGCAAGGGGAAAAAAGAAAGAAAGTCTAGGCAGGGCGAAAAAAAAAAAGCGCCAGTAATCGCACACCCTTCTCCTTCACAAAATCCTTTTTTTTTTTTCCACCCCCAAACAGGCCACTCGACTGTTGTTTTTAGTTTTTGGCTGCACAATATTTTAGGAATAAGTTAAGTTTTTGCCTGAATCAGTTTCTGTACATTTTCTACATGGTTGAGCCTGAAACAAAAATGATCTAAATAGGTATAATAATGATACAAGAAGTACAGTAACCATTTCCATTAGGTGAACATTGCAAAAATAAAGGTCTGTGCAAAACTGGGTAGAACTATTGGTTTAAAATTAACTCTAAACAATTCCTAAATCTTGAAATGAAACTCTGTGTGAGACTATTATTTTGCAACAGCTCTGTGTTTCCAGCTATATTTGCAGTAAGTTTATCCTTAAATCTTAGAAACTATCCCTATACAACATCATGGATCAGCATTATGATTTTGAGGCATTTCACGATATATTGTCTGGTAGAGTATTTCACAAGACACCAAAACAGTTCAAGATTTTAAACAAGCTGGGGCAACTTCGTGCGTTTCACACAGAGCATTTCCATTAGTGCTATCTTCTCCTGGCTTTTATGCTATGGCCATTAGTGCAGCACGTGCTCAACCCAGAAACTGCAGCTCGCAGCAGGACAGAGCCCATCTCCCCAACCTACCTACCTTTAGGGCAAGACACGAACACACCATGTCCACCCACTGTGTAGAAGACCAGTTTATTCAGACTGGTTATTAATGTTTTACTTACACGGAGTTATTACAGTGGACTTCTCGACCCATCTCTGCTTACAGAATCCATGCAGTTCTGGACTTGACGTGACCGCAACGCTACTTTTCCCTCCTAAGCTAAGGACAGCGGGAGGGTTCCAACATCCTTCCTGGATGCTAATTTAATCCTGTAAAAACTATGCCCTCTACTGATGCACGAACACGATTTACTGTGCGATGCTCCAAGTTCCTTCAGGCAGGCCCTGCTCAAGGGCCATCCTCTTCGTGAGAGCTGCAAAGAGAATTACAAGAAACAACAGTTCTCTTGAAGCCAGTGAAATGTGTTTTATTTAAGCCACTGCTAAAACAAGGACAAATTTAGTGCAACCTGGAGTTCAGAAACTGAAAACTGAATATACTGTTAAATTACTAAAATGGCAAAACTCGTCACCATTATACAAGACCTTCATATCCATTGAGTACAATTACATAAACATTTATAGTTATTCAAACTGCTTTTGGTATACAATTGCATCACTAGCTGGGCTGTGAATTACTGTAACACTGCACAAATAAGCGGCAGTTCCAGCAAATTATAATAAATTTTAGTATTAAATATTATTCGGACATTACAACAGAACAGAGGCCCCCCTAAAGCTACAACTCGGGCTATACAACAGGAATGTACAGAGATGGTACAAAATAAAGTGACTACAGTGGCCTGTTCTCTCTTCAGAGCCCAAGCACAGTGAGAGCTTGACAGTAGTGGCTCTTGCTGAAAAGCTAAAACTCTTGCACTAAAAAGAAACTCATTCCCCAAACTCGTCATTGCAAATCACCTTTAAAACTAGCTCTTTTTTTGCGCTGGTGACAGTGTTCACTATGCACCGTGTTCCCCTCTCCACCTCGAGGCGTCTATGTATAGAAAAGGTCCCATGTTAAGTTACATTAAAAAATGTAACGCTGAAAATTTGATATTATCTTTGGGAGACCCAATTAGTCTCGGAATGTGTGCGTTTAATTTATACAAGCCTTTTAAGCTCCAGAACAAAAATGCTACGCAAGTTACGTTTAAGTAAATGGCCTTATCTTTTTCAAATCCTCATTGTGAGCCAGTAGACAGTCATTAATTTCAGCATATGGTTTTGTTTTTGTAATGTTAAGGCTTTAAGTACACTTTTGTATTATTTATGCATCTTTTTCTCCATGTTTAAAGTAGTTTTAAGTATGGTCACTTTCAGTGCTAACATACAGAGGGACTACATTTTCAAAGTGCTTTTCCCACACAACCTTACAAAGCGTAGCAGAACACTTCCATCATACACAACAAATGCTTTTATGAAGCGTTTCATAAAAGGCATTTTTCTGAAACAATGTATATTTTACTCAAAATTGAAATTGTATTTCCAAGTCCTAGAGGAAAAAAAGAAAAAAAGCAAAATGGGACAAACTCTATGTGCTTTTTTATAAAGCAGATTTGTCTGGTTCAAACAGACTGAAACTTGCCTGTTGTGTTTTTCTTCTGCATTTGTGTTCAGGAGTTTTAAATAAATTCAGTAATGGTGTAAGTCAAAATTCGGTTCTAATAATTGTGCCAAGATGGTTTAAGGCTTTTCCATTTTTGATATATGACAGAAAGAAGGCAGTGCCTAAAGAATGCACGTTTTAAATTTTATAGAAAACTTCTGCTCTTCAAAATAAAAATCAAGTGTTTTTACAACACATTTTTCTTCAGTAAGTTTTGAAGCTCAGCTACATTCCTTCAAAGCCAAAGCTCTTCTTAATATAACACTGAGTTACATGATGTATTTTATCCAGTCTGAAAACATTCCTTTTGCAAAAAATAAAAATCTTGAATGTAACTATTGTCTACTTGAGTTTCTATGTCACTGCAAGCTTTCAGAATTGCAGTCTTCTGCTTTCCTTGAGGAAAAAAGTGATTAAAAAGACGAAAAGAAAAATCTAAACTTTTTAAAATCTAAATTATCAAATAAAGCAGTTAACTTTATCTAAACTGCCTGTTCCTGATTTTTTTAAATCAATATATAGGTAGCTTTGCACATTTATGCCTTCAAATTCTCTTTTGATTTTCGACATGCATAGAAACACTATAGTAATTTCACTAGATCCTTATTTTTGAAATTTCACTTCAGTGGGAACGCACGGGAAAAAACAACAGCAAAAAAAAAAAAAAACAGTTTAGCTCTGAGGCACTGTTCTTAATATTTTACGTTCTTGTCATTTAAACTTTAAACTCTGATTTAAGTCTGTAAGTGCATCATTGCTCTGTTAAACAGAAGATGTGAAAACCAAAAAATGGGTTTCAATTTTTTTTTTGTCTTAATCTAGAACATCCTTTAAAAGGAAAAGAAATGAAACTGGAGGACGTAAAATAAACAAGAAAAGACACAGGGGTTTCGTACAACCCCTCGAAATTTGTTACTAGCCCTGTCTTCCAATACAGAATGAAGAAAACCTTTTCCCCCCTCCTTTCTCCTGGTGCTTAAAACAGCATATTCCTACAGCAAGGCAGAACAACTTGTAATGTTTTCCATTCTTTCCTATTACATGGCATGTGTAGGTCTTTCAATCAGGGAAGCGATACATAAAGTGAAGTCATCAACTAGGAACATAATACAGAATTTTAAGTTAAAAGATTCGGGTTATATGTCCATACAGGTGATATTTCATAAAAATCGATACATATATAAATGTATACATGCGTGGACATGTGTACACACACATGTGTGCATCTAAAAACTTAAAAATTTATTTTGAAAGTTAAACTTTGGCAGGTTCAAGGCAGGACTCTTTTTCAAATCTAGATGATAAAGGAAGGACTAAAATATGCCAGGCCTCTGTAAAAATACCTTTAATGATCAGTGAGATGCCTTCCTCAAACAAAGGCACTGTAACAAGAGTGCTATTGAGCATGATATATTCTAATAATTTTGAAGGTGGGGCATGAGAATTCAATATATTCCACTAAAATTCACAAATAGTTAAGGACTCCATTTCTTGGGCTCTGATCCCAAGACAAGAGATTTACACGCCTATCCACAGTATATATTTATTTGAAACAGCTATTAAAATTCTTCTATTCACCCCAAATACGTGCCATTCCATAGTTTCCTTGCAAGTGATATGAAAAATCATATGAGGTGACAACGTTGTAAGTACTGGCAAGTGCCTTATTCTCTCAGAGGATTAAAAAATAATAAAAAAAAATCAAAAGCACTTTCAAACCACAGGATATGTAAAGATCCAGATTTCCTCTCCAATGAAAATGCAAGTCAGCAGCACTGGTACAAACCCTTAGACATGAGTCCTAAAAAGAATTGATTAAAAGTGCCTTAAAAAAAAAAAAAAGCAAAGGTAGTTAATGGGGAAAATTACTACAAATGGATTTCTTTTTTTTTTTTTTTTTATCTCTTAGTGAATCGTCTCTCTTCACCAGCTCTCAGGTGCTCATGGAGAAACACGGTTAAATTTTCAGTGAAGAAAATGTATATACGGAGGCAAACATAAACAAGCAGATAGGTCAGAAGATGGTGAATATTCTCAAGAAAAAGCTGTTTGCTACTTTTAACATTTGTGTGAGACAAACACACACATTTTTCGGACACAAAATTAATGTCATAGAAATACTTATACGCAAAAAGCTTTAGTAAGGGAAAAAGAAAAAGCCATTTTAACTCCATAGGCAAGCCCTGGCAAACCTTGCTGAAGCCAGATGAGGAGGCTACCACCAGCTACCCATTCTGCCCTGCTGCCAGCAGTCATCCCTCCACAGCAGTCAACAGAAGGGAAAACACATTTCAGCCTCAGTGATTTCAGTGCAGAATCAGGCCAAGTTAAACTTGACAAAGGCAACTATGGAGCGACTACGACAGGCTCCTTGGGCCTGTCCAGGTTTCCTGCTGCCAATGCTGCCCATGGGCAAACAACAAGAATTTCTTCAGGGTCTGCAGCAAGAGCTCCCTGTGTTAGTGCTACTGTGAATTTAAGCACAGCTCAAAGGAGGAAAGAGAGCTACCCCGGCACAGAGGAAAGCCTGAATATCACGGTGTCATCTCCCAGCTACTTGCACAGACAAGGTAGATCTTCATAAACTATTTCAATGGTCTGGACACAGCAGTAAATACAAGTGATGAGTGCGTGGACAACACACATTTTGGACTGGATAAACACATCATGTACACAGCATCACAAAGCACAGCACAGCTATTTGGACTTTCACCTCAAAGCCTTTTAAATGCTGACAATTACTACAACATTCATCAGCTAGGTTTTACATTACATATCCGTGTTGTTGTCTTTTAAAAGGGGAATGAAGCAAAGAATGTTGCATCTTTGGATTTTTTTCAGACGTTTTCCAGAAGCCAACCAACCAAAGACTTATTTAGGATTTGTTCCCTGTCAGATGCCTTCTCCATTATTTCGCAGTACTTCAGCACTGCCTGCAAGAGATCTCCCACTTTCCAATCTCTTTCTCGCAGTCTTCTGGAAAGCTGAAGGAGAAATGGCAGAAATAAAAGCAAATATTTATACTAGCACATCCGAATTAGGAGTTTTAGAAGTTCTTCTTGAAACATTAGCTCATAAGAGAACAACTGTAAAGAGTTAATCATTAATCCCACAGCTATAAAAACAAAAACTTCCTCAAAGATCAAGCATTTCTCTTTAGGGCAGTTTTCACAGAATTTTTTTCTGGAGGGAGTGACATTTTCAAATGATGTGGTACCACAGGTATGAGGGCTGTGGTTCATCAAGACTGTAAAAAACAGGAAATTCTGAACACAAGATTAAGACATTCGCTACCGCTCCCATCCCAATAATGCACATATAAAAAGACAAAACTCAGTCTTAATAAAAGGATGTGGATTTTGCTTTCACAACATATAGTGTGGTTTGGGTGGCACAGATGCTACCCTCAAAGGAAACAGTGTCTTCAGAGTTAGGAAATTATAGCATCTTAGGAGAGAGGGAAAGGTAAGGATTAAGTTCAACTACTACTTGGAAACAGAGGTCGGTGTAACTGAAAACAAAGTTTCACCAGGGGTTCAGGCAAGTAACTTTCCTTGATTACGTGTCAAGACTGGCTGTAAACAGGAGAAAACCTACCCTAAGTCATGGATGAATTTGTCCTTTTGCTTAAGAATGAAAACTTTTTTTTTTAAAGTAATTACATATATATTTGTGTATGTGTGTGTGCGCGCACGCATATACATATATATGTATTTTTTATATATATACATATTCTGAGCAGCTTTCTGAATAACTGTCAACACTGCATTTAATAAGAAATTCACACCATATTTACCGCACTTATTTCTGGAACTGTGGAATTTTATTGCTTTTTATAGTCTTCATCATGATTCAGTAAAATAGATCCCAATTTACCCAATAAAGAATTCTTAAGAACTCTATTAAATCTGTCAAAATGAGATACAAAAAATAATCTAAAGTGAAGAGAAAGACAATTTCACTCTGCTTCTTCTCCTAGGCAGTGTTGAGGCTGCAGCAGTGTCGATAAAGGCACAGTTAAAAATGGCACGGAGGGTGGACATATTTTAGTCTGTATTTTTAGCTGGAGAAGAGCCACTCTTAGAAAATATGTATAAACAGCAATTAACTTCTTATAGGACATACTTGAACAAGCTAAAAAAAAACGCAGACATCTAATGTTATAGCAAAGATACAGTCAATACTGAAATGTCTTTTCAGGGCAAAAGAACCCACATATATTCTACATAAGCATACTCCGAAAATAATTGAAATCTGAAATTGCTTTTGTGAAGTATTTGTGAAATTTAAAATATACCACAGGAAACAAAAGCTTCATTGTCAACAACACAGCTCTTTTGTAAAGAGCGACTGCTGGTTTATAAGAAAATGGCAATTAGTTATGTCAGAGAAGTACGGCTAATGTCCAAACACCCAATTAGTCAAATTTTACTGATTTTACAGTCTGATTTTACAAATCACATTAGAAGACACCGTCATGATTAGACGCACAGATCTGGCTTCACTGATCATGGTTATAATTTATAGTTCAAGGATCAATCCCCCGAATTCTTTTTCCGACTGATCCGTTTCCAACTAATAGGTAAGTGAAATACTGAAGTTTTTTCAAAACAGGTAAGATCTGATTAAAACTTGAGTATGTATGTATAACTTTACATTTACATTTATTTTAATCCAGACACTTGCATATCCCGAATGCCAGGTTTTCAGACGGTCACAAACTGTCTATTCCAAGGTAGAAGTTTCTTTAGCTCTCTATATATTCAAATATATTTCACTTCAAACATTAGGATTTATGCTATGCTGAACAGGACAGAGAGAAGTTCAATGCCTGGATAAGACTTCATGCCAAGTTTCAGCAGCTAGGACTTGGTCAGGTATGTGCTAGTGGTACGTTTGTCTTTTATACAGCATCATCCTCTCGTCACTGGGCGTAAGTTTTTCTTCTCCTCTGGAACCTACCAACTGCTTTCAGTAAAAATACTTGTTTTCAATGTGATCTACAGCCCAGACTCACTCCCCACATTGCTTAGGCACCTTAGCAAAAAAAACCCTTTGAGATGATCTGAAAAGAGCTGAGAGGGAGCAGCATCTGTAAGGGTCAGCTCGGGTTTGTTAGGCTGCAGTGCCCTCTGGAGGTGCCCGACTTTCCTCCTCACGGCGCCGGGAAAACAGCTCCGAACTCCAGAATCCCAACTCGGCCAGAGCTCACTGGGCCCAGGCTGGGAGAAGCTGAGACTTGTTTTGTACTACTCAGTCTTTCACCTTAATTAATACAATCATGAATGAAGACTCTATTTGCAAAATAAACTTATTACATTACAAAAATTCCTTCAGAAAATCCGCATTCTTTAAGCTTTAGATCTGATGATTTGTCTTCTTTTAAAGAAGAAAAAGTGATACCTACCTATGTCCTAATTTTTCTATACTAGGTCATTCAAACAGGAACAGTGTTTTAAAACCTAAATATTTTGTTTAAAACACCAAGAAATTATAAGATATGCCGAGTGAGACTGTCACCACATATATAAAGTTCTGGAGTTTGGGAATTTCTCACCATAAGCTACACTAAGTGGACAAGGACACAAATCTAAAAAGGCAGTATTAACACATTCTGATTGGGAAATCAGATAGCATAAAAAACAGATAATCCTTCCTACCCCTCCTCTCTCCAAAAAGGGAAAAATAACTTTAAAATAATTGCATTTGGAGAACTAAAATAAATAAAGCTAAGAGGATTAATTTATTACTTCCACATTTTAGGGACTACATGACTGAAGCCAGCTTTAACGTCCTGAATTATTTTTAGCTTTCAATTAATTATCAATTTATGTCTGAAGTCAAAGTAGAAAAATGTTACAATTTTAAGGCGCGCATGCACATCAGCCACTTCTGCTTTCTAGAGTGCTCTTTTCAGTATATTCTCTTTTTAGGGTAACTGGAAACTATTTCAGATATTAAGGCTGAGGGAGCTGGGCCTGTTCAGCCCAGAGAAGAGGAGGCTGAGGGGGGACCTGATCAGCGTGTATAAATACCTCAAGGGAGGCAGTGAGGAGGAGGGGGCGGCCTCTTTTCAGTGGTGGCCAGCGATAGGACTAGAGGAAATGGCCACAAGCTGAGGCACCAAAAGTTCCACGGGAACTTAAGGAAACACTTCTTGACAGTGGGGGTGACAGAGCCCTGGAACAGGCTGCCCAGACAGGTTGTGGAGTCTCCCCCTCTGGAGATCTTCCAAACCTCCTTGGATGCAGCCCTGTCTGGGTGACCCTGCGTGTGCAGTGGGGTTGGACTAGATGACCTCTGAGGTCCCTTCCAACCTTAAGCATTCTATGCTATATAGTAGCTAACAGCACCTTCCGGCATTGAGTCAAACATCAGCATCCCAACTCGGAAATCCAGTGAAGTTAGGCCTTGCAAAAGAAATAGACAGGAGTGGAGAAGGGGAACCTGCCATCTATTTTTTTTTGTCCAACACAATATTTGTATTTCACGATCATATGAGTCACAGGAGAGTTTACTGCTAAGTGTAACGTTTGCAACATTACAATTCACACAGAGCAGGCACAAAATGGACAGATCCACAGATGAAAAAAACCAGTCTTGCTAGGAGAATGGGTGTAGTCACTAAGGAAGACTCATTCGCATCTAACAAAAGAACTGAAATGGCCTTTGTTATACAATGCATACTAACGACATCATATTCAAAAGTCTCCTTTGCCCTTTTTCATTTATTTAGGCATCACAACATAGTATCTGATAAATTATTATTCCTAACAATCTCAAACTAGAGAGACAACTTCCACATGTGTTATCTGAGGTTTTTTTTTTGTTGTTTGTTTGTTTTTTTAACAACCAGGTATAAAAACCAGATTTCGTAGGCTTACTGAACACCACAGTGACATTTTTAAAGCACAGGATTCTGAAGAAATTAATAGTAATAAATTAGATTATGGTGTGCATCTCAGTGTGTTCATAACATAAAGGACTGAGTTCTACAGTTTTACAGGAACAACAAGTTTCTATTCTGTATTTGTGATAGAATTATTCCCCAGTGAGTATGTCTGACAAAATTTTGGCTCTCCTCTAAGCAACACTAATTGCTGAAACCTCTGATTTCTTCTTAGCTTCACTTTCATCATATATTAAATTCTATCTATAAAGCCAAAATAAACACTGCTAAAATGAAATAGCTTTTTGAGCCTTCTTTCTTTATAGTTTCAGCTGAAATCGCTTCCAGACAAAAACATATTTAAAACCAGATTTAATTAGAGGCTAAAATTTATCCTGTTAAGAAAATGTGTATTTGCAAGCAAAAAAACTTGAGACAGAACATCAGATTAAGTTAAAAATTCACTTGGATGAGCAAGTTCTGAAAATGACAAGATTCAATTTATAGACAATTAAAGCAAACACTATGTAAATAGTGCTTCAAAGAAATATTTTTTTTCCACAAGAACATTATAATTATATCTTTTATTTTTGGAGTAAGCCAAAGAAAACAAGTTGTGAAACAAGATATTAAAACACAGTGTTAATTCAGTTTTAATCAACACTGTATTATTTACGGTACACGCATAAACAGGCTGTTTCACTCTGCCTTCTCTGGATTTAAATAATGGTTTTCCTCAACAGCAATTTTTTTCCTTATTATTGTGTAGCAAATAGAGCAGAAATAGCTGATGTATTACAGGAAATCAAAATTAATATTTGGCATAATAAGGTAAATCCTTTTCCTCCCCACTCTCCAAACACCAAGTACTTACAAAGGCAAATTCCCTTGCAGCAGTGTCATAGAAATGAAGGGCAGCCACCTCTGTTTCAGAAGCCGCCAGCCACTGGAGCGCTGCTCTGAGCTGGGGATCCACTATATTTGGTTCCAGATCAACATTCATGATTGCTAATGTCCATCTTGCTTGCTCCACACCTAGCATTAAAAATAAAGTGATCAAATCCACAGCTCCAAGCTGTCATAAAAGAATTGCTATGTATCACTATTAGAGTATATTATCTTAAATATTTTAAGTTATATAGGTATTGAAGGGCAAATAACATCTAGATCCGATACATTCTGTTCTACTGTGCATGTGGAATTTATCCTATTTTCAGTTTAATTTCAACATCTGAAGATCAAAATGCTTTTGAACTTTAAGACAAGACTCCAAACGATAAGAACTTTAAATTAGTCTTTCAGAATGTGCTCAAACAGCAATAGGCTCCCACAGTGTGCTTCAAACAAACTGCTGTCTTTTTGTAATGCCTCCATCTACTAAATTTATTTTTTTCTGTATTTTTTCTGTACATTTTTTTTTCTGTACAAGATGAACTGATCAGATTGCTCCTGCTTTTTGAAAATACAGTGCTGTTGTTTACTGAGGCCTATCCCATTTCTTAGCACTTCTGCAGCATGAGTTCCAGAACTGAACACAGCACTCAACGAGTAGATGCAGGAATAACAAAGCACAGCTACAGCATCAGCATCATCTGTTCTCTATCTGCATTTTTTTATCCAGATATTACAATTGTCCTCTGTCACACAGTGGTAACCAACTAAGTATATGTGTAGGCCTCTCCAACTGCTTCTTGAAGCCACTACTTATAGAATGAAGGAGGACTTAACTCTTTAGAGACATAGAATATATTTGAAATAAAAGCATGTTTTAACGTGCCACTTAATCTTACTACTCTTCTAATTAACCTTATAAAATTCAAATACATAAGATATGCATTCCTACTTGATAAGCAAAAAATAAAATGATCTTTCTAGGAAGAAATGGATGAGAGAATTTACCTGGTGAATTGTCAACAAGAGTGCTTTTAATGGAAGATAGAATATTTTTCTAGAGACCCCCAATGTAATATATTAGAGCAGAACAAACCAATTACAAAAAATAGTGACACTTTTAGATGGGAAGCATTATGGTACCATATCAAATGTTTTCCAAAGAGATTTGGCCATGCATACAAATTTACACTTTCAACAAGCTGCTCAGCATTCCCTACCTTCCATCAAGAACACAGGTCAACTAAACATCACCACAACAAACATTTCCCCCAGGCTGGATATTTCTGAGTATTAAGAAGTGTTCAGAGGGTATTAATATGAGAATGTCTTCAGACTCTTAATTGACACATATTGTAATGGATAAAACAGTTGTCACCTTGCTTTACAGGCTAAGAATCATGAAAAATAATTAGCATAGAGTGCACAAAACAAAAACAACAGCCTATGTTGGAACTACTATTACCTTCTACAGCATCCTTGGAGTCTTCCTCTTTGTCTTCTGTTCCATCACTACTTCAAAAGTAAAACAAAAATTTTAATACAATCCACTACATTCACAATAAATGTAAATCAATTCTAACACTGTAAGGAAGGTTAATCAGTAAAGGACACGAAGATCAGGAAAGAATTAAGGGATGACCATGAAAAGCAGCTTTGCTTCTCACACCATTTCATGTTGTAAGTAGACTTGTCAGTAAGTTTAATAGATCGGCTCTTCAGGGAAGTAAGGGGAGGACAGAACAGGAGAAGAGTGTTAAGAAGATATAGTATGAAGATATTATTTTAAAATAAGACAAAGCCCTTGTTCTTATTTAAGGGAACAGTTCAGTTTTGTTTCACATGTTAAAAGGCTGAGCAGTCTTACGTCATGATTATGAATAGCTATAGGTTATTCCAAGCTGTATGTCGTAAGCGTTCTACAGAATTAATTGCCAAGCAATTGTGAAAGTTGCCACAAGCTAAAGGAAAACAAAACAAAAGAAATAAATAGAAATTCCAGAGGAAGCAGGCTCTAGTTTGCTAAAGTAAATCTAAAGACTTGTAAAATTGCAAGCAAGAACATGCATGAAAGGGACCCCTCATTTTGCAAGCAGAACACAGAACTTCAGTTTAGCATAGCGGAATTTATCCGATCAGTATGGATGAATTAATGAAAAAAATCATATTGTGATTAAATGAGAAGAGTGTGAATAATGTATCAGCATAAAAATGCACTGTATTCTTGTCTTCAAAAAATGATTTCATGCATTAATTATGAGGAATCCATCTGGTTTATATTTCTGGACTCAACCAACCTGTCTGATGTTGGAAAGGATAAATTCTCCTCATACAAATCCCCTTCTAAACCAAGACTGCTCCAGCTACTGCTGTTACCATTACTGCCAGGAGAAGAAGAGAACACAGCTGAACTAGAAAAGAACAAGAGCTCAAACTAGAACCTTAATTTTCCTCAGTGCTGTTTTGTCAAGATATATAATGCTAGAGCATTGAAACTTCCTAAACAGGTTTGCTGAAACAGAGTCCAAACATGAGTGTCAGGGCTATTCGGATCAGCAATTTGCACAAACAGGCAAAACTGGTAAGCTCTGTATGCAGCTCTAAGTATTAATTTGTACTCTTTAATTTTTCTAGATCTACTAACAGTAAATCTGTCTTTGAGCCTAAGTACACAGTTTTTTATTTATACCGGCTGAACAATTTCAACAGGTTTACTCATAGGAATATGCATTTTAAGTATAATATTTGCTTAAAGAATAGCCAAGAGTTCATGAAATTATATACTGTGAAGAGCTACACAAGGAAAATCCTTCTCTCTCTCATTACAAAAATCAAGTAGTGATCTACAGCAGTCTGATGAGTAGGAAATACTTTGGGGAGCACAAAAAAAAAAAAAAATCTGAGTACTCTTAAAGCTTTTTTAAAAAAATATTGTTATGAAACAGTGAAAACAAAGCTAGAAATATTAGCTCACAATTCATAAACATACTGAATTTATTCCACAACAATGCTCAAGTCAATGTAAAGAAATGAAAACTTGAACGTGTCCTTGCACTGGTACCTTCTAAGCATTAAAATTTACAGACACCTGGGCCTATGTACAATTCTCAGCTGATCACATCGTTAAAACTCCTGTTCCTCGATTTGATACCACCCCCCAGGTCAGCCCTGGGAACCTTCCAAGAGCAAAATGCCAAGAGAAGAGAGCCAGGCTTCTTAAAGAGGGCTGAAGGGATGGTATGACAAGCCATGAAGCAACTCCACAAAGCAGCTACTGCCAGGAGATGCTTTCAGATGTCTGTTCAGCTAAACGCTGTCTTTGACAGTTAAAGCTCTTTACTACTTGTTCCAATTGCAAGAGAAAATAGTCAAATTTGAAGGCACAAATATTGGAAGGGTGCACTTCAAGAGCCAGACATTTTTGAGAGGTAGCAAACAGTAGCATCAACATCCTCCGCTTTCCAGTTTGCCTGTCTGGATCCTAATTTCAACACAACAGCAGGTTAGCAAAATTGCAGTGTGATATATTCTAGAAGAAAAATAAAGCTCTGAATGCTTTATTTAGCACATTGTTGCTGTGGGTTATTTACAACAAATGTGCTAAGAACAGGTTGTTCTGTCATTACTAGTGGGGGGAAAAAAAAAGCAGAAAATTTAAAGAGCAGAAGTATTCAAAGAAACTATTTTGGTTCTAGAACGGCAGCAATACTAATAAAACGCAAAAAATTAAAAGAAAAAGCTAATGGCAGCTACTTCTACCAAGATTTCATAATTACCTGCTACAACCGTATGGAAAAAGCAGAATTATTTATAAGAACATTTCTCAAGCTACTGTACAAGACTATCATAGTATACATAAAGTATTAACATCAAATTTGATTCTTACATATGTTCTGTACATGTACATTAATATCCATGATTTGCACTCGGTCACTGTTTGCTTGAAAAGTTTCGATACATAACATAAATGCAAGTAAAAGCTGCCCTAGATCCAAGATTAAATGTGTTGCAGAGAATGACCTCATACATGCACTGTTCTGACTAGAGAAAAATACACTCTTACAAAAGTCAAATTCACTCACATAATCAGATTTTTAATCATGTGCTTATAAGATACAGCAATGCTTGAGGGTATTTTTTTAACATGAACTTAATGTTTCTGTAAGAGACTGAACAAGCTTGAAAAAGTCTTGTAGCCACAGAGCAGACAACAGAGAGAGCAGGCCATTATAAAGCCTCTATAATGCTTCTTTCTGCTTTTCAACATAAATAAGCAAGAAAATTACCCCAAATAAGAACTTTCAGCCTATCAAGCGAGGCCAAACAAGCCTCGATACTGTATCATATGTATGTGAAACAGCACTCAGATCACGTGCTTTGAGATTTTGCCTTAGGTACAGGCAGACAGGGGGAAGAGGCCGGCTTGGGCTCTGAGCTCTAATCTGAACCAGGTGCTGATCCTCTGCAGAAGCCTACACCTAGGCAGTAACTGGGGAGGAAGCTTAAGACTAATTAGATTGCTAACATTAAGCATCTAACATCACACGTGTAAAACATCACACGTGTGAATACTCCTCAGTATAACTAACTTTATCAAATCCACTAAAGAACTTCGAGTGCTATTGCCATTCAGCACAAGAACCTAAACTCATCTCATGCTGATAATCCTCTCCAAGTTGTCTTGCTCCCTTGTTTATGGTTAGTCTAAGCCTCTATGAATTACAGTTTTCATAGAGATCTTTACTAATGCATCTCTTCTCAATCCAGAAGCTAACAGGGTAGATGGGGAGATCCCCCTTCTTGCCCCACATCCCCCTCCACAGGGCAGAAAACTTGTTTCTTAGGGGATTTTGGCACATTTTGGCACACAAAACATTGGCACAACAGGTCCTCCAATGCTTTTTTTTAATATATCTATATCCATCTATCTACATATATAGAAAATTTCTTTTCCATATAAGCACCAAATGACCTGTATTTTATTCACTCCTTGTAAGCACCAAAGATTCTTTTATATATATACTCTGGCTTTAATCACATGAGTCTGACTTGTCACTCATTCAACAGATGTTTAGTTTAAATAAATAGAAGACCAAGTCTCTTAACAAAATTATTCAGTTGTATCAGTGATAATGTATAATATTGGTTTGATTAAATTGCTTTCAATTAAGCAAAACATGAAGACACTACAGAATTTAAAGCGAAACGTTTCACTTTATAATTAATTTATTTCTATTTACATAAAGATTACTTCTGAATTTTCTTTAACATCTAGATGATGTTGGAAGTACTAAATAGTTGGCAAAAGGATAAAAAACAATAAAAAATGTAGAACTTACTACATAAAAGTGATACACTAATTATACAAAATTAAGCCTACTAATTCTTCCAATTTCCTGTATGCAGAATCCGGGGTTATAATTCTCCTTTTAATTTTCACTGGCAACAGCTGTAGATATTACAGATTTTTTTAATTCTTACTCTAATCCTTGCTGGTTATCAAGCAGCCCAAAGGAAGGGTTATATATATAGCAAGAAATTATATATAAAAAAAAAGTTACTATTCTGATCAGACTGTAAGTTCCAATACACCTGTAAGTTTTGCAGTAAATAAATATTCCACCAACATCAGTTAAAATGACTTAAAAATTCAACCTCCACAAAACTCTAATGTATGTCTTAAGCTCTGAGACAAACTAGATTAACTTTTAATTTTCAAAACTAGGCTAATTTATAGTTACCTGTCACTGAGATGAAGAAAACTGCTGCTCTCATCAGGATGTTCATCTTCAAAGCTTAGATTGGACCAGCTGCCAGTGCTATCATCACCAATGCTCAGATTCATCTGCTGGCTAACAATAGACTCAACTGAGTGAAATCCTTCTCTTCCTGTAGAGCTAAAGAAAAATTTAAGATTGAAAACATCACTCGAGCTGTATCTTATCTAAAGTAATTTAACACAGAACGACAGACTGGTTGAGGTTGGAAGGGACCCTCTGGAGATTATCTAGTCCAGCCCCCTGCTCCAGCAGGGACACCCAGAGCATGGGGCACAGGGCGGCATCCAGGTGGGTTTGGAAGACACCCAGAGAAGAAACACCAAAGACGATGAATTCTGGGGCGGGGGGAAATATATATATGTTAACTTGTACCCTACTTTCAAAGGAAGAAAGAAATGGAACAGTTTAATGAATTTCAAATTCCAGAAATTACATTTTGTAACATATGCACTTACCCTACTTAGACTTGGGATTGCCATTTGAAACTCAGTCACCAGAGGCAGGGAGTGGTACAAACAGCTCTCCTGGGTGGGCAATTATTTGTATATAGATAGTAAAGCTTCAGCATCTAGGTAGTTTACTCTTACAAACAGGTCAAGACACACTTTTCAAGTAGGAAAAATCAGCATTTCTGACCTTGTTTAGCTAAGGACAATTTGATTCTATCTCCTCCCTGCCTTTATTACAATCAGCTCACTACCAGTCATTTGTTATTGTAGACAGACTGCTTAGGAGCACACTGGTTTTTAAAATGCTGTAACTTTCCCACTTTTGAGAAGTATTTTTCCTGCAGATTCTTCCCCTAGGGAAGATTTTTTTTTATTTTTTTTTTTTTAAATCAGTTAAGCAAATATGCTCTGTAACAGATATTCTTTAGAAGACCAATCAAGATATCCAATTTGCTATCTTTAAAAAACATGTTATTTTTCATAAAGGCTTCAATCTGAGAACGAACCCATGTGCACAGACTTCTGGGGTCAAAGTCTAGTTATTGTGTAGATCAACGCTAGAAAGTTCAAGAAATTTTTTCCTACTACTACCATAAACAACAGTCATTTCAAGATTGTTTCATTCACTGTTTAAAAAGCCAACTTTGAGCACATCACACACAACACTTCCCCTCTGATGAAGCATGAATGTTTGCAGGTAATAATGTAACTTGTACCAAGTATTGTTTAATTGTTTAAAGCTCAGCTAATTTGGGCAATATAAATGTCATTTTTTCCATTTTTATTTATAGTTATATCAGTGCTAGCAGCATTTTTTTCCTCTGCACATGAGTAAGGTAGCTCAAGAAACACACACATTTTATATCACACTTTGAATGCCAACAAAAATGTATTAAAAAAAGGCATTCACACCCACCGTGACCTTTACATGACACTAAAAGCACATAAATACATTTTACTGCTCATCATGATGTCAATCTAGAAATGAGAAAATAAACCCATTGCCACTGCAAGGAATTTTCATGCAAACCAATGCAGGAAGTAACTGCTAGAAATTAGAAAAGTTAACAAGGTAGAGATTGTTCTTGAACCTGAAGAAGAGATTTCAAGTCATTCTGATCTCTGTGCAATCTGTCTGAAGAAACAGTTTGTTTTCCTCAGAGTTACTGTGGCACGTATTTCTTATCAAGAGGCTTACTAAAAGAAACAACCTGTTAGCTATTGCTGAAGATGCATCTGAGAGTCAGTTTCTGCTCTAGGATAGTACCAATATAATATTTTAGAAGCTAAAACACGTTGAGAAAGGTTTAGTTTTGTTTGGTTGTTTTTTTCCCCATCCAAGAAGCAAGTTTCATATTACAACGGAAAGCAAGCTTCATTTTCTAGTACCAAACACTGTTTTTCTAGTACAAATTGAAATCCCTGTATGGAACAAACCTGAACTCCGTCATGGTTCCCTAGTCAACAAAACATTTTATTCAGGTATAAAAGTCTCTACAGTAGATAAAAATAGCAGTCACTTGAAGTTGAAATTCCAATTATTAATCACCTACCAGATAATGCACATGCTGGTGTATATAGAAACTTTGGTGTTAAGATCTCGCAGGTGGAAAAAAGCGTTCCTCCTTCAAGACTAAATCATGCAACTATCACCACAGTAATACAAAGAACAAACATGCAGTATATAAAGTGTTTTCTTCAAATTACAATTTTTATATTTCTACATAAAGGATTTCTAAATGAAAGAAATTCTTCTGATCACAATCATTAATCAAACCTTCTCAATCAATCAATAATCATAGAGTCACAGAATCACAGAATCCTTAAGGCTGGAAGGGACCTTTTGAGATCATGCAGTCCAACCCCTCTGCACACGCAGGGACACTCAGAGCACAGGGCACAGGGTTGAGTCCAAGCAGGTTTTGAAGACCTCCAGAAAAGGAGATTCCACAACCTCTCTTGGCAACCCATTCCAGTGCTCTGTCACCCTGTCAAGAAATTTTCCTTAAGTTCCTTCTTTTCCTGGTACAGAATGCAAGAAATGAGGAAAAAAAAAAAAGAGTATTACCTTACGTTATCTGCCTGACCAATATTAGTCATAGCTGCTGTCATTATCTCAGTAGTAAGGCTCTCGGCAAAACTGACTCCGTCGTGCCCAATGCCACTGTCAGCCGCCAGGCTCGTGGTACTCAGTTCTCTCTCTGCTTTCTCAACTGCTGCAGCAACCACCTTGTCAGAAAGCACTGCCTTCTGCTCTACGTCAATATGAATTTTAGGAATATCAAGGGGAAACATTTTGGATTTTTGGCAGACACCGCCCACCCTAGAAGGGGGGAAATGCCTCGCTGCATGGGAGGGCTCTTGGGCAGGCAGGTGGGATGCGTTTTCTGCACAGTACTGATGTTCCTTCATACTGCAGCATCTGCAGACGGATCCGGAAAAGGGCGACAGCTGCTCGGTGTATGAGAGCCTATCCCCGTTTTTCCTGTGTTCAGCTGCCCGGAGAACAGCAGATTCTAAACTCATTTCTAGAGTATCATCTGCTACTTTCCTAGCATATTGTTCTATAGCTTGAATTATGCCCTCACTGTAGCCATTCTCATTTAAGCTGCCCGTGCTATGGTACAGCTTCTGCTTTGGGGAGAAGGGAAGAAATGTCCTAGAAAGTGTTGTTTTAACAAGGTCCCCTGGGATTTCATCCAATTCAGTCTTTTTATAGAGGCAGGAATCTGTTAAAGATTTCGGCAAGCACGTTCCCGACATTCTCAGTTTCCTCCTGACATCCCAAGTTATGCTCTGCGCAAGGGACTCGGAAAAGTGCAACAGCTCCGTGCGCTCCGCGCTCTGCGCGCGGCCGCCCCTTCTGCACGTGTGCTCTTCGCAGGCACGAGCGCAGCTTTTTGCTTGCTGTAGTGGATCTTTATTCATTATTTTGAAGAGCTCCAACCTACCATTTACCTCCGCGTTTTGCCCAGGCAGTATCTTTCTGCTGTACCTCAGTTTAGTTTTCCTAGCAGCCTGCTGCAGGCCCGACTTTATGGACCTGTAAACAAGCCTGCTGGCATACTGATCCACTAGCAACTCGGCATTGCCTCCTTCTCTTCTCAACACTCGAATTATATGATCTGCATACTCCTCGGTCACACTCTCACAGCTTGGGTATTTGGAAGTCAAGCCCATCATGCCCAGAGTTTGTGGTAGAGGAAACACAGAAGAATCCCTCTCCCCTGACCAGTGCTCCTGCCCTGGTGCCCACCGTTCTCTTGAACTGTCACCCTTATCTCCTCTTCTCAGATGAAGGCAATCCAGTTGGCAGTTCACCCGCTTCAGCCTCAGCAATTTGCAGTTCCTGGATTTCACCATTTTCTTGGCCTCGTTGATGACTTTCCCTGCCATATCACCTGCGTAATTCCACAGAGAATTGCAGGTCTCTTCTGGAATATCTACAAATGCAGCAGAGCCAGATCTTTTGTTTGGCATATTTGCTTTTTTATTGGCTTCACCTTCATTCGTTTTATCATCTAATTGGGAAGCAGCCATTTCAGTCGCCATCGAAATTATGTGACTAGCCAAGTGATCTGCATACTGTACTGTTTTTGCTGGATGTTCCTCTTTCTCAACTGGCATCTCCGAACAGTCTTCATCTTCGCTACTCTCCACTTCTTCGGAAAGCGACCGCATGAGTTTCAGCATAAACTCTTCTTTTTCCAGGGGATCAATCTCCGTTTCAGACAAGCCACTCACAGATGGATTGTATGGAGTAGAAGGTGGTGTTGCAGGTGCAAATTCCTTAGCTAATTCTCCCTTGAGTTTCTTGGATAACTTCCTCAGGTTCTTTTCAGAACTAGCTTGACATGGTACTAAGGGTGTTGGTGGGGGGGTACCAGGCATTGCACTGGTACTTCCATCCTTGATAGCTGATTTATCTTCCATCTGCAAAGCTTCTTCAGCACCAAACATAACTGGAAAGTTGCTGGAGTGGAGACAACAATCATCCTGCCTGCAAGTCACAGAGCCTGATGATATCTGAGTGTCTGGCTTTTTTGAGGGCTTATTTAAGTATTTTACTGAGCAGCTTCCTGTGTCAGTGAAGTCTTCTAGAACCTGCTTAGAAAAAGCCACAGAGGAACAACGTGGGGGTGAACTTGAAAGAAACCTCCGCCCTCTTTGCTCCTGCCAACTGTCTTTAGATTCTGAAGAACACTGAACAGAATGAGCTGGAATAAGAAGAGATTTAGATGGATTATTCAGAGGCATCTGTTGCTGCCCAAAAACTATAGGAATGTTATTTTGCTTCTCAGCCTCCTGCTTCATTACCACACTACTTGGTTCTTTTCTATTGTTATCTGCATGTGTCTGTGAGCCCAAATTATATACTAAATAATCAGAGGTGGTGGGAACCACACTGCTGCTTTCATCCACGGACTGTTTTATGATATACTTGGCCAAGTGGTCTGCAAACATGTTCTTGGGAAAGTCTTCACCAATACATTGCAAGTAAGGTTTTTTCTCTACTACTTTTCTTGTTAAAAGCCCTTTGTATTCTCCCACTGCTTTTGTGACCCTGGATGAAGTTATGGCTTCATAGGCTTCATTTACAATCATATCTACCATCGTTCCAGAGAAACTACTGATGCTTTTTGGCCCGCTTGTTAATTCTAAATTATTATTCATTCCAGATCTGTCATTTACTTGTTTGGTATCATTTTGGTTATGTAAAAGTGGTGGATTTTCTTCAGTACTTTGATTGGGGTCTGATGTTAGATATATATTTCTGAAAGAAGCAATTTCCTCCTCTTTTCTTCTAGTTGTACAAAGTGGATGAGTAGAGTCTTTGTACACTTTCATACTGTCATCAGAGTTTGAAGTAGCTTGTGTTTTTGCTCTATAAACATCAGAGGACATCTGATTTTGACAAAGAGCTCTTCCAGCTAAGGGCACAGGTATTGAACTTACAACACCAGAGGTACAAAATAAAGCTTGCTGCACTGTATATTCTTTCCTGGAATCTGTGGGATTTACTGCTGCTCTGTCATTACAGCTTGGAAAAGCTGTGGAAGTCTGTGTTGACTGTAAGGTACTTTCTGCACTCACGTATTTAATGTTGTCCATGGAAACACTAATGGCCGCTTGTGTTGTGAAGGTCACGTCAACCTGAGACAGTTCAATAAAAGCCTCTTGAATCACAGACTCGGACAAGTCTCTGGCATAAGATCTTACCACTTTATCTTCAAAATCAAACGATGAAGTCTGTGCAGTTGTAGGCGTTGATGGATAGGAAAACTGGCACACTTCCATGATTCCTTCAAAGACAAGCTCTTCGGCGAGCTCTGCTGCAAACCGCGCAACTGTGTTGGTAAATATTTGTTTCTTTACCTGCCGAAGCTCTTTCAAAGCCCCAGTTAGAGCTTCGCTCACCAGAAAGCCTGCCAGCCCGTTAATGGCGTGTTCCTTCAAGGAAAGCGCCCGCCGCCTTCCGATCTCATAAAATGCCATCTGAAAGACTGAAGAAGTCAACCTGGCAGCCAAATGGCAGAGCGCACTGGTGCATGAGGAAACACCTTTCTGCAAGTCTTTAAAAGCGTTGCCAAAACTTTTTTCAACCAATTCGGTTGCGAATTTTTGAATGCTATCTTTGATCATTAATGACTTGTTTTTCGATTGAGCTGGCTTATTTGGTTCCTTGCCAGTTTTCATTCTGGGATCTGTAGTTTGACCTTTCTCTCCTTTCGAAGCAATTCTGCTTTGTTTGGACTCCTTTTCTACACATACGTGTTCCGAGGAAGAATCGGAATGAAAAACAGAACCCAGTATTTCAAATGAAAAACTATCAGCGTATTCTGAGTAAGTATCATAGAGTGCATCAGGGTGGCTTTGCCCTGTTCCATCTCCACTCAAGTTCATCCGACAGAAACATTCAGAAGAACCACAGCTCCCTAGTGGACTGAAAGCTGAGGATCTTATAGGGCTGAACAAAGCCCCATTCTCTTCCCCTGACGTTTTAACCGGGCGAGGAGAATCTGGAACCTCAAAGATGCTGCTGTAGGGAGATTCTGGTTTACGAGGAGTTGGCTTCCTTACATTGGCTGGAAGGGTGGGACGATCAAACTTGAAATTTTGAGGATTCATTGCTACGTTTCCAGAACACAGATGCTTATGAGCAGTCCTTCTTTTCAGAGGAGGATTTCCTTGGACTGGATCCCTAATAACTTTACAAGTGTTTTCCAGGGCTTGCTCCAGTTCATCAAATTGATCAAAACTATCAAAAAACTCACTAACTTCTGAGTCTGAATCTTCTATGCCGTCTTTCACTACTGGAATTTTTGGCAGTTGAAGTTTTGCCTTCAAACTTTTCTGATACCCTTCTTCATCTAAGAAGATAATAGGGCTTGGGCTGGAGCAATCTGACTCAGAGGATTCTGCGGGAGAGGAGGAAAATAACGTTTTACGTAAAAAATTAACGCCTTGATCAGAGGGATTATAGGGCTTATAGAAACTCCGTTGTATCCAAGGATCAGAAATTGATGTTGTAACTGAATTTTTCACTGAGGACAGTTCCTTTAGTCCCAAAATATCAACCAAAGTAGAAGATCTAGCAGATGACTTCCGATGCACTGAACCCACAAGGATTTTTGAGTCAACAGCTTCCAAACATTGGGTGGGGATGGTCTGTGAAGCAACATCTCGATGATTTCGAGAACTAAAGCTGCTTGCCCCTAAAAAGATAAACAAAATAAAAAAGCTTTAAAAAATAAGCTTTAAAAAGTAAAAATTTCCACAGAAATGCACATTATTGAGGACAAATTGACAGTAATCACTAAGCATTTAATTGATGTAATACATTAGGTCATCTTTCACGATTAGGCTTTGAAAATGTAATAGTGATCCACTAGACAAGTCAAAATCATTAACAAAATCATGTACTTTTTAAGCATACATCATAGGTTCTACTTTATCTGGATCTGACACCACAACTGGAATCTTTGGTTTATTATTTGACAAACTACTGTTGTGAAAAGAAAAGCAAAGATGTAAATTTACATTTGTATTATTACCCCTTTGAAAAAGGCAATTATTGTAAAAAAATTACTAGCATTTCTATATATATATATATATATATAAAATTTCATGAAGTCATGCAACAGGCAACATTTCTAAGAACAGGTTTTACAACAAAACTCAACAACAGGCAAGTACTTACCACCAGTCTGCATCTTTGAAGGCTCATCTTCATCTAAATGTTCAAAAGCAGTGACAAAATCATCCTCAATTGAAGAAACCGACTGATTAGTATCATCATCTTCTGCATGGGATGTCTCTGTTTGATGTTTTTGCAATGAGTTTATTTCCACTGCGTATCTTACACCTGTAGTATATTTACTCAGCAAGGTAAATACATAATCAGCTTTGATCCTTGGGAATGAAGGAGACAACCTCATCACACAAAGCACTTCAGGAAGCTGATTCTTAAAAAAAAGAGGGTAATAAGAAAACAGACACGTAACTAACTTGGAGAAATTGTCAGGTTTAACAAGGGATTCCTTCAAGATTTTTTATGCACAAAGAACAATAAATATTTTACATATAAAGAAAAAAATAGAACAGTTTGTAAATACTATTAATAATATTTTAGTTACACCTGCCTTCTAAACAAATCATTGCATTAAAAGCAAAAACACAATTATATAATAAAACCCTGATAATACATGCTCCAGCCTATTAAGAATACAAATGTTAAAAAACCTGTAAAGGATGTAAAGACTTAAAACTGTATTCACACAGAGCAGTATTTCAGTTTAGGTATTTGTATCCTATATAATGCAAATTTGACTGTGCTGCTTATTAGTCAGAGTGTTTTTAAGTTTAAGAGAATTTATAATGGATCCAGAAAAAAAAAAAAAATCAACATTGAATTTTATGAACACCCAACATGGGCATAATTGCCTGGCACCTGTATCAAGGAGGAAAGTCTGTAGATGAATGGAAGCTGTATCTGAGCACAGCAGTCGGAGGCAATTTCATTAGTTTGTTTCCACGTTGGCCACGAAGAGGACTTCAGTGACACAGAAGCATGAGACCAAGTCAGCAAGCAAGCACAGACCAAGCACCAAGTGAGTATGTGGGAAGGTTTCCCTACCAGCTAGGTTAGGTAATCTATTGATCATGAGGGGCATTCACAACTAAAAACACCTCCAGACTTGTTAGCTAATCTAAAACTTCCACAAAAAGAAACAGTCTCAAAAAATACTCATTCCTGACTATTTTGAGGATTACCCCTATACTGCTTCACCTTTTAAGAATCCTCCTCCTACAGAGACTCACCATAGCAGAAATTCTCTGGTGCAACATAAATATTAAATACATATATTAGTTCTTTTGTATTAATAATAAAGTACTTAATTTCAAAGGAAATAATAAAACCACCTAGAAGACATCTGCATCTAAAACATGTAAGAAGGCACAGAATGCTTACCTGATGTTTCATGATACATGTTTCATGTTTCATGATGGTTTTCTTTATATCTTTTAGAAATATAACTTCATTTTCTTTTAGTTTGCACAACTGGAGTGATTTCAGGACATCTGGAAGCTCTCCAGAAATAGCTGTCAATTCCTAATTTAAATATAAGGACATATTGAGAATACAAAGTGAAAAACTAACATGTAAGTGGTCATGAAGTCTTTTTGATTTCTTATCTAAAAACTGTGTATTAACAAATGGAAGGGACTGCCCAGAAAGGCTATACCCCTACAGATTTTCATAAATTGTCTGGATACAGCCCTAGGGCACCTACTCTTGTTAACCCTTCAGGAGCAGGGAGGTGGGATTAGGTTATCTCCAGAGGTCCCTTCCAACTTCAAGCATTCTCTGAGAATATTAAAATGTCCGATAATTTAGACAAATCTTTTGCTTCCTTCCCTACTTCTTATCTTATCCTCCCGTTATTACCTCAAACTCTGGTGTAAAATTTATTTCCACTAATAATTCAGTCCACGCTCATTTCCAATTCACATTTCTACCCAAAGAAAAGATGTTGACTGTCCTCATGCGACAGAAAAGCTTTAAAGGCCACACAGGAGAGAATCACAGGAGCAGTAAAAAGCATTTACCTCTCCTACAAGGCACACAGTTACTCAGAGGAAACAAAACTTGGCTAATAATGCTTTTAAATGGACTCTACATGCTCTTAGTGCACATTTTGAATGTTTTTTTAAACAGGTATTACAAACACAAGCATGGGGCTTTGCTTATACATGATCTTGAACAACTTTTAGATTCACCTAAAAAAAAAAAAAAAAAAGCCTCCAAAAGATCAGAAAGTATTTTAAAATTCTTTTCAACAATATAAGCATTACTGACTTAATTGAAGCAAGGTTTCTTAAACTTTATCAACCCTGTTCTCTAAATTTCACCTAACTAAATGATCAAAAAAGTTCGTTCTCATACTTGGGAGAATGCTTAGCAGTATTATTTTATTGATTTCTCAATATAATTGCAAGTTTGAGCACAATGAGTTGAGAGTTTCTATTTTCATTTCTAAGCATCACTAAACTTTTATAGTAATCTATAACTAGCTGGCAAGCAGTCAATCCAGGAAAGCTATCGCTTTGTAGATGACAATGGCACCTTATTATTAAGCGCAACTTTGAAGTAGAAAGTTAAATAACTACAAACAAAATAGTCACACCAGAATACTGATACACACAGTAAAAAAACAAGCAAACAAAAAAACCCCTCAAAATTTATGTTATTCCAAATCATTCTGACACAATATTCTAAATATATATAAAACATTGGTACTTGTATTAAAAGGTCAAAATCAGTATTTTTTAAAACTGTCATGGGTGGTTTTAAGTACTCAGTGTGAACAAATTTAATTTCTCAAAGAACAGCCCTCAACCAGAAAGGTATACATTATTTAGAATAGATAAGCAGTGCTGAACTGCTATTTTCCAACAATGGATATCATACCTTCAAATGAGCAGTTCCAATCTCTTCAACAAAGCCTATAAATGTAATCTGTAGAATAAACAAACATGTTAAAGTACAGAAATATCCAGATTTCTGTAGAAATTTACTTCTTGAATTTTACAGTAAAGCTTTATTATATTGTCACAAAAATACACCCTTGAACAGCACTGCCTGAAGAATAATACATACTACCACATGGAGAACAGTAGGTCTAAGTTGTCATAAAAGATGAGATCAGACTGAATAGCAAACACATTTATAGCCTACTACCTACAATTCCTTCAAATGGCCTATTGGCTGGTGTATCTTGAGCAACATACATAATTCCATTACATCTGCTGATATAAAGAGGATTTCTCAGTGCTTCTCTCCCTGCTTCCAGCTAGCTGAGTATTAGTCAGTTCCAGTCAGTTCTGAAATCTGTCTCCACACTAACAAACTATGATACATTAAGCTACACTTCAGCAAATTCTGTGAATTTACCATGTAAATTGATTAGCCTCAGGCCAAAACAGAACAGAGGACATCTAGCATGTGTCTGCATGCAATACCCAAGCAGATAAATTCCTAAAATAAAGTAATACTCAACCTTAATAAAAGATCTCATCAAGCTCAAGAGACTGGAAAGCAACAGGATTGTCTATTCAGCTTCACCTCAACTTGCTGTGCTTGTGAACAGTGATGTTTTAACTTGTTCCCATATTATTTTGTCTACAGACATCTAGGCTCACTCAGTACTAACACATCAAGACCTAATTTGTATTTTGTTCGATTTTCATTCTTCATGAAAAGTGAAGATACTTTCATTCTGAAGCACCACTGCATGACCTACTTCATGTCCATTATTCCAACTCTGCTTTAAGTGTCAGATTTACTCACTTCTCATTTAGTATCCCCTTATGGCAAACCTGCATCTTCCAAAAAAACCATTTTTAGAAAGAAATGTGAGAAAAAAAGTCATTTTGTAAAAAGAGGTACAAAGATCAAACATTTTCACTTCTGACTGGAGCTAAATTCTGATGCATTAGATTCAATTACTCCAGAGCACTAAGCAGGACACTGAATTTTATATATTCAAATCACAGGCCATGCTAACTTTGTGACAGTCACTGTTTTGCAAGGTAAGTCAGCTGAGTCTCATCTAAATAAGTAAAATAGAATGAATATTACTACGCACATAATGACTTGTAATCAACTTGTTCAGCAAATTGATGGGCAAAACATAGAAAATGAAAGAAACAGAGCTAGATAAAGAAATTGCTGCAAAGCAATTGTGTTGGGTATTTGTATTTTTTGTATTTTATTTCAGTGCAAAACAAGAAATCTCACTTGTAGATTGTAATCCTACTGGCATACATTCTGGCAACTTGTATTTTGGGGGGTCTTGTGCTGGTAGGAAGAGCTCCCTGTTTAAATTCACATATCTTAATACGCCTATTTCAGCCATGACAAAGCACGAGCTGAAACAAAGCTTTGCAAGAGCGTTCCAAACAGCTCTGGGCAAAACACAACTCTTCAGCACAATTAAAGGATTTGGAGGAAAACCAATTCTCTGATCATCGTTCCGGGAGATTTTAGGGATGGTGGTTGTTTTTTGTGGGTGCACAAAAACTTTTGTTCCTTTCCATCTGCCCTTTCCTCTTCCTCAAGGTAATAACTGAACCCTTGCTCAGAATACTGTACAAGACAGGGTAGTACTTGAGTTTTGCAGTTTCACACAGAGGAGGGCCAAGCAGTCAAGGTATATGTTGACTGGCTGCAGATGTTGGTCAAATGACATCATCACAAAGTTCACCTATTTTGGCATCACTGAAAATATTAACTTTACTCTCTCTGTGCAATCTGCCTTCAATTGCCAAATTAACAGAAATTACTTTTAGGATCTCAGACCTGGATGAAATTAGTATGCCCGTTCAGAAGTCACTGGGGAGTGAAGCAGCGGGACAGAAGGGCCTCGAATCATTAACACAAACCTTTTCCTTAAACTAAAAATAGTGTATGTGGCACTGTATTTGAAGGTTATCATCATCTGCAGGGACAGAAGAGCTGAATTAAAATTGCATAGGAAACCTGAATTCTGCTTTTTCCTCAGTATGAGCAATTATTTTGCAGTTTCAATGATGTTCTGTTAACATCATTCCTTATATAGGTGTCTTTCCCCACATTTTTTACAGAAAGGCCCAAAAAAGAAAGAAAGAAAAAAAAAGAAACAGTTCTATGAGGGTATATTTACCATCTTACATTTCATTCAGAGTGATCTTAACTGCCTGTATTAATAAAGTAGCTGAATGTAGTAAGGTATCCTTCTCTGCAGCAAAACATAGAGCTAGGCATATATTAAAAGTAAAAAGCAGAAGAGGGGAAGGGGCAAAACTGACAAGTTTTATTGCAGATTACACAGCATGGTCTGTCTGAACAACCAGCTATTATGGCTTGCAGGTCCAGACAGGAAGCTAAGGGTTCTTTATCTCTTTGTTAGGTTTCCACATATATACAATCTAAACAGGAGTGCTCATCAAGTGCTGTACAGCCAGTAATAAAATTCTTACATGATATTTAGTTTCACGATTCTTAAGCAGAGAAATATCTTCCTCAAACTTTGCAATCCTTTTAAAGGCAGTAAAGGACAGAGGACAGGACAGTTTATGGGCAGTCAGCAAGCTGCCATATTGTTCACATTTACTATCCTGCAGCTTCCACTACAAGTGGAACCACCCTTTATTGTACCCATGAAAAACAAATTTTTAGGCTATACCAAACCTCAAGAAAATTAGCTTGTTCTTCCTGATTTAAACACTCTTCTGCTGATACACTGCATAATTCCTTTCTGCTCTGCAACAGGGACTTCATAGAGTGCAGTACACCTTCACCAAAAGTCTGAAAGACAATAAAGTAACAGTAAAATATAAAGCAAACAAAATACATTTTCAGTTTTAGGTGCAAAGTATTTCCATCTGTTCCCTGACCCCAATACATTTCCCTACTTTAAGCACTGTGTAAAATGACTTTGTTTCTAAATCATCGTCAGTAGATTTAAGTCTACTTCAGGACATGGAATTAACACAGATTGTTTTTCTTTAAGCAATACTTTTATTACAAAATAAGTTAGCTTCTCCATTAAAAAAAAAAAAAGAAAACAGTGAGAAAATACATGATTGCTTATTAAGTACTTGAACTAATGCTTACAGTCTTAGAACAACTGGTAGGAAAAAAAGAAACAGAAAGATGAAATCCAAGCCATTATCATCTTCTTGCATCAAAACCTACATATGGAATTTTTCAATCATCTTTTCCTTACAAAATCTGAAAGACAATTTAGTCAGTAGGAATAACAGGGGTTAGTACAACAGTGAGGAGAATGGAGTGGAGGGTGAGTGGGATGATATCTCCATTCCTTTCATTTTTTTTAGGTAGTCAGCAACTTCTTTCTATCTTGAATTGTCATCTTCTCTAACTAGTAACCTAAAAAATAAGATTGTTATTTGACTACTATTAGTCCAGATTATCATCCCTACTACACTTGCTCTGTTAAAACGAAATTAGTGTGAAACCTATGAAAAATTATTTAAATTTTACATAGTTTCTTAATAAAACTGCAGAAGTGATGCAAAGCTCAGAAAATGTTTCTAAAATGGCTAGACAAAAGAAAATGAGGAAGTTAGTTTTATGATCTTTGAAATTAGCAAAATACATTTCAGAACATTGACAAATACGGCCCAGATTACCACCCTTACACTAAAGGCCAAATGACATTTACATAGAAAAGCAACAGAAGGTATCTCAGGCATTTAAGTCACATTTACGCAGTGTTGGGATCCGACAGCCAGTGTGGGACAGCAAATGATGCCACCAACAGGACAGGGAGCTGCTCTGGGCTGCTCCCCAAGAGTTAACCAACTCTTTTGCACAGTGGCTGTCACCACCACCCTGTGGGGCTGCTCCAGCCTGGGGGTTACATCCTCTAATGATCCCACAGTTGACAGGTCCAGACAAAGGAGAAGTGACACTGCAGACCCACAGCACAGTAGACCTCTATACGCTGCAGAGCTATTCCCCACAAAAGAACCTGCTAATGGCCATGTTGTTGCCCATGGGGCAGGACCTTGGGCTCAGCAAGAGGTCACCTGTCCATATGCACCTTGGTATTAACTAGAGCCACGTGGCTTTTGTATGGTTGTTCGTTGGATATAAGGAAAAACAATGTGCAGACTGATCCCCAGGATTAGCCAGTCTGCAGACCTGCGGAGCCACCCATCAGCAGGGACGCCTCTGATGTGACCAGCATGGAGGGGAGAAAATACACTAGAGGGGTGGCTCATAAGGAACAAGAGTATTTACTGTAAAGTGCTCCCCAGTGTTTGAGAATCCAGGGAAACCTGCACTGGACAGGTGGCCCATAATGGTTGGAAGAAGTTACTCTACCAGGCACTCACGGCTTGAGAATCTGGGGAAAGCTATCCAGGCAGGGTGGCCCTGAAGAAAGGGCAAGAGTGGCCAGCATACCAGACACTCGTGTTTGAAATGTAGAACTTGTGTGTGTGTGTGTGTGTGTGTGTATATATATATATATGTATATGTGTATGTATATACACACACACACTTTTTTTTTTTTTACAGTTCCGTACTATTTGCAGCTTTGCTAAACTGTTAGCTTTGTTCTAACCTCTTACCTCTAATAAATTATCACGCTTGACCCTTGTATTCAGTACAACTAATCCCAGAATCCAAAACAATTCAAGACAAGTGGCATGTCATGGGATCATTTGGAGGAAGTTAACTATCTTTCTAATCCCCTAAGTAAGGGGGTAATGTCCTGATTCTCTGGATATTCCAAGTTTACACTGCTCAAAGATTCAGCCTCGGTAACTCTCGGAGCACTGTTCCACTCAGGGGAGAGTCTTTTGTGAAGACAAACAAGTTTATCTCACTTTCAGCTTGTACAATAATTTAGTATCAGACACAGCACTCAAAGCAGTAATTTAGAAAAAGTCTGAAGAGCCAAACACGACCTGCTCATTCTCTGCAGACAAATAGTGATCCTCTTTGAACAGTACTCAGTATGCTTCTCTGTTAGTTTTCTATTACATTTAACTTACAAGCAAATTTCCTTGCTTTAATACCCTGAGAGAAGAGACAAGAGGGAAAATCAGAAGAGAAGCATTGTATTAGGAGTTGCTATAGCTGTGATGAAGAAAATTCAAGTGGGCCAGTAACAATGCCTCAAAATTTATCTCGACACCGTGATCGACTATCATCATTATTAATAAACGTATTGGAAAAAAAAAATAGAAGCAAAAATGAAGTCTAATGATAATTCAAAGCAAAGAGGTATCATCAATTAAGAGCACACATCAGACAGGAAGAACTTGTTGAACGTCACAGTTGCCATAACAAGAATAGCTTATAATGTAGCAGCACAAAGTGCAAGCTTTCAAACAGAACTGGGAATCTGCAAGCTGGAAAACAATTCGACTCTCTTACTTGATCCTGGGATAGCAATGAGCAGTCAATATGATGCTGCACTGAAGGGAGGAAAAAAAGGGGGGATTAATTCACAGCAAGCAAGGTAAGGAAGACTATGAAGGATAATCACTGAAATGCAGAGGCTTTTGTATAAAAGCAGACTAAGGCCTTAGCTTGCACAGCTTCCAAAATGCAGGCTAAGAGAAGATCTGATCTCTGACTGTAAATACATCATGAGGGCAAACATCAGCAAAAGTAAAAAGCCACTAAGCTGAAGACTAACACCACACATGAATAAATGCGTGAAAATTTGATGTGAATAGTTTTAGTCTGGCATTCCTAAGAAGATTCCTACTTACTACAACAGCAAAATTCAAAAAGATGTAAAAACAGAAGGATTTTTTTAATCTCCCCACTTAACTACGAGATTTACGTTTAATACGTTCTTGTGCTTACTGAAACCATGCTCATAACAACAGAGGTCTGGACTCAAACTCAGGGATTTTTTCCTGTCTTCTATTAATCAGACAACAAAAAAAACTCTCCCATAACCCCTTCCAGAGACCCTCAACTAAATTAATAGCTAGAAAATGGCATGTCCCTAAGACCAGCTCAGTTAGTAAGAATCATCCTCATCATCCTCATCCACGGGATCTTATTTGATTTTAGAAATAGCACAACTACTTCCAATAGACATTTACCTATGGGCAAAAGGCAAAAATCTCTGTACAACTCTCCGTGTTAGGCTTCTGTACTCCTTCCACACAGAAAACCTGAAGTCAGATATTGGGCGGGAAATCCTATTTCAGCTGTGAACAAAGATTTTGAGCTTACTAAACCATAGCAGGGCAAATATGAATGTCCTCAAATGCACTCAGAACAAAACTGAACACGGAAAACAAATCTTCCTCCTGTAGCCCAAATAAGCAAAGAGTCACACTTTCTTTGTGGCCAGAAAATCCAGAAGTCCTTATCTACAGATTCTGCACAATATACTGAACTCCATACTAATGGATTTCATAACTTATTCTAAACAATTGTTTTCAAACATTTCAAATAACTCACAAACCTGTAAGACATTTGTGTCTTACAAAGATAGACCAGGGAGATTCCAAGCAGTATTAACTGTGTATGAAAAACTGTTTTCCCCTCAAAGTGTAGAGAATGCAAATCCAATTATGCAGATCTTCATATTTACTCTACTGCCAGTTAACAAAAAAAAAACAGCTCTTCCTGATTTCATACGTCATAATATTTAAACCAACTACGTTTATAAAAATCATTTTCTAAGAATGGAACCTTGGGCTTCAAATGACCATAACCACAACTATGGACTGACATGTAAGAGCTACTGTAACAATTCATTTAACCATGACGAAGAAGACATGAATCAGACTAGAAGCTATGAATCAACATAAGAAGTATAGTGTGTTTCTGACTACCCTACTGTTTAGCTCTGTGCAAATGGATAGAGGTTCCATGTTATAGTCTAAAGATTGCCTCTGGAAAAAAATTAAAAGGAGGCAAACAGACATAGACCAAAACATCAGAGTTTGGCTATGTGTAAATGTACACCTAAAATGGGTCAAATTTATGTTCCTATAACTAGGAAAGAGGAAAGACTAAGTGAGCTAGGCCTCTTTAGGCTGAAGATTGAGAGGGAATCTGAACAACAGTATAAATACCCGAGGGGAGAATGTAAAGACGATGGGGCCAAACTCTTCTTGGCAGTGGTCAGTGATAGGACAAGGGGTAATGAGTACAAATTGAAACACAGAAAGAGCCATCTCCATATGAGGAAGAACTTTCCTGTGAGGGTGACAGAGCCCTGGCACAGGCTGCCCAGGGAGGCTGTGGAGTCTCCTTCTCTGGAGATCTCCCAAACCGCCTGGATGCCGCCCTGTGCCCCGTGCTCTGGGTGACCCTGCACGTACAGGGGGGTTGGACTACAAAATCTTTAGACATCCCTTCCAAACTCAACCATTCTGTGATTCTCTGAACTAAATGATCCAGAAGGTATAATGTCAATTCATAAAGATAATGTTTTAGACTATTACTAAAATCAATCAGGAATGACTGTTACTATCATTAGAAATATAATGCAATTTTCAGGCAACACCATTTCCTTCCTCAGATTCTCCTCTTTAGCACTGCATACTGTACTGGTTTAAAAATATATATATATATAAGTGCTAAATAGATCTTATTTTTCCATGAGAGAACTCCCCAAAAGTTAGTGTAAACTTAAATACAAGCCAGGCAAGTAACCTAGATCTAAAGTCTTAATACTACAGTCTTAATGGATTCCAAAGAACAGTTTTCAGGAACACTATGTACTTTTTAGCTACATATAAACTTGAAAAATGAATATCCCCCAAAATACTCACACCACAGTAAACAAGGCACATTTTGATATTTAAATACATCAGAATTTCATCAAATCACCTCATAATAACAACAGACTAAAGGCAAATGCATATGCATTATACTCCTTTTGATTATTCTTTCTCCTAGTTACACTTGGCTAAAATAGGCCACAGTATGAAGCAGTATTTTTTTGCTTCCTTGAAACTTTAGCCTATCAAAGTTAAAACACATAAAACAACAAACCAATCTACCAGTCTACTTGGTTCATTACTATAAACTGTTAAGATTAGAATCAAATAAAGTATTATTAGGATCAAGTAAAGCATTACTTCTTAGAACAGATAATTACCTTTTTCACAGATATCCTTGGCTTCACTCGATTGCCCTGAGCCTTGGCATATGGATCCATGATTTCATCAATCTTTACACTTGATGTAAGCCAGCTTAAAAGTACCTACAAAATATAAGTATATATGTATGTATATACTTGACCATTCAATGCTTACTCATTCACATAATATATACTTTGAAGAAGCATGTGGATGAACCAAGAAATTAAAATAATTTATAAGAATTTAAAAACTGAAAAAGTTTAAATAGCATACTATCCATCCTGATTTTGCCTTTAAAAAGGTAAACTGCTTTAAAGATCTTTAAATCCACACAAAATAAGAAATATCTTTAAGTAAATTTCAAGGTTGTACAGGGTGGGAAAAGCATTATGCTGGCTATCACTTCACTATAGTCAATAGTCCAGGGATATTTTTCAGCACATCCCTGCATTCTCTCAGCTATTCTCCACTATTTATCTCAGCCAACTGGCCTACTTATTTTTGTCACTGTAAGTACTAGAGAACACAGGTCACTTCTGTTTAGGATAACATGCATCAATAGTCTTGTTCTCTGGCATTGCTCTGCACAATCCTTCCCCTAAACACAGGAGACCAAGCAGGCATCTACTAGCCCTCAATTACCCTTACCCTTATTCTCAGTTCCAATAAATGACAGAGTAATGAAATAAAAAACACTTTCAACAATTTTCCCAATCAAAAGCAATGATAACAAACAGAAGATATTTTTGGGTGGTAAAGACAAATGCACTGAGAGAAAGCATGTGCCACAGTCTTAGATTCTACTTTTTTTTTTTTTTTGGTATCTTTTTTCTTAGTCACACGTTTTAGCCAAAAAGAAATTCTAGACTGTCAAAAAAAAAAAAAAAGCAAGAAGCAAATATGTTTATTAATAACATACAGTATTAATATATAAAAGTATTAATATATTAACATTGATTATATATTACTCTAACATGAAATATATTATTAACATTTTAATAAAAATGACCATGTAAACATCATGCTAGGATAGCATTAATGAAGATCAGTTTGCTAGAATGTTTTAAAAGTTACACTGGTGAATAAACAATAACGTGTTCATCTGCAGAAAACAATACTTATCTTAACCTCCCAAAATTCAGAAATCTAGTTCAGGCACTAACTCAAAGGAGATCTCTAAATACATCTAGTCACATAGAAAAAGAAAAAACAAAACAAAACAAAACAGGTAAAGTTGATGGATAGAAGAAGATTCTGTGAAGGGCCATCAATGAGAACAGCTAGTTTCTCAGATATGGTCAAAAGTGCTTGACTCTTCTATCTGTGGACTGCTCATTAAAAACAGCAATTCAAGAAAAGCCTCCTTGCACAGGGAAATAACAGAGATAACTCTGTGACCATCTTGGGTCCAGTAGAATTGACTCAGGTAGGGGAGTCTGTACTTACAGTATACTTCCTGCAAGCAGAAGATTAAGCATCATCCTACGGCACAGGGCTTAATTAGTAAACTCCAGAGACCCAAACATCCACACACAATCACGTACAGTGTCATCTAAACCAGGAAACCAACAATTCTGTAAGCCTCAGTACAACAGCCCTGAAAGATGCTGGACAGAATCAGCCCTGGTTTATGTTCAATGTAGCACTATAATCTTTCTGTCTTCTCTGCACCCTGTCCTTCAGTACTTGTATTATGCAGGTGTTCTGCACCGTCTGCAGTATCCCAGCTCTCTGTCACCAAATGAAGAACAGTGTGATTTCTTTGAAATATAAAATAAAAATCAGGAAAAAAAATCTCAGATCATTTAATTTATGCATAATTCTCTTGTTCATCTTCAAAAGTGCAATGGTACCATCATCAGAAAAACACCAAAACTTTAAAACTAACTGGAAGGGAAGTGAAAGCACTGATAGAAGAGACAACCTAGAAATAGTTCATATCTTACATCAATAAAATCTACCAGTTAAAATAATTTTTACTTCCTCATACTGTATTTGACTATCAAGTTCCATATTCTTTAATTGTAAATATCAGAAGAAATAGAGAAATAAACGACAAAGGCTTGAGTTGTCAGAAGAATCCTGGCTGATATTTATTCAGGAACAAAGGCAGACATCCAGAAAAAAATAAATAAATAAACAAACAAAAAGGTGGGAATTGTCAATAAATAAACCACACTAAGTTTCAGCAACAAGTACTAAGCATTTAGCTTTTCAAATCTCATTCAAGTATATAACACGTAAAACTCACTAGTGAAATTAGCCCAAAGAAGACAACAGAAATTTTGCCTTGGTTTTTCATTTTTCTACATAAACTCATCCTATACAAATTTATTAAAAGTAATGTGTGATTCTAAGTGTAAAGTACACTTACAACCATTAACAGGTAGAAAGTTTACTTAAAGTTTATAAAATGTAAGAGTGCCAAGTAAATCAGCTATACACAGATCTGTTTAAAGGCACACCAGCATATGTAAAAATTTGATTTGCAGGTGCAGTAAACTTAAACTATATGTAATATTTCCCATTCTTATTAAGTTCCCATAGAAGATTCTAACTATATATAATATTTCTCATTCTTATTAAGTTCCAATAGAAGATTCTAGCTGATGACAACTGTATATCTGTGACTATGTTCCAAATTTTTTTTTTTTTTTCTGTAGTATTGTTTAAGAGGAGGAGGGGAAAAGAAATCTTTCTTTTAAATCAAAAATACTTTTTGGGTCTTCAACATAATTACCAGGAGCTGCCAAAAGAACTTAGCCAACAGCCAGGCTTAAGCAAAAGCTAAGCTTCAATACACTCATTCAAAACATTACACTTAAAAATACGTATATAATAAAATCAATGTACTCCTTGGTAGGAGTACAGTAAAATTTACAGTAAATTCTACTAAAAAAATCAAATGAAACAATAGTATGATAAATGCTTTTCTATTTCCTATTTCTAATAATTTAGAAATTATTAGAATTAGATACCTCCCACTAACAGGTAGTGTTGAAAAAGTCCATTTATAAAAATAGAAGTTGTCTTGACTGCAGCTATATCCACACTATGAAAAGGTGGAACCAATTCAGTCTGAGTGCTTTCAATCATCAGCTGTACATTAAGATCTGTCTGAGGATTTGGGTCAAACTTCTTCTTTATAAATTACTACCACCACCCCATTTCCTTTTCATTCACTGATTCTGACGTTACAACTGCATTGCCAGCACACTGAAAAAAAAAATTGTTTTCAATGCTCAAAGGTTAAAACAGACAATGATTACTATGAGAATACAGTCACATATTTCAGAATATACAGACAAAAAGATGGAAAATTTGAAGTTTTCCATCCAACCCTGAACTAAACCCTTTTTGTATCTTTTAAAAAGTTTGATAAGCAACTACCGTAGAAAACTCTCTCTTAATATTGCTACAGCATAAGAATAAACATTTCATATTTTGTCATAAAAAAACTACAGCACAGAATGCTCAAGTAATATTAACATTTCTCATGCTGTATCTTCTCTAAAGCATTAAAAATAAGCTCTTTCACTGTAGTAAACAGCTTTTCCCTGCTAAACTCACTCATTAACATGATTTTTATTTACTTTCTGGTGACATATCAGCAACACAGATGGTATCAGTCATAAAAATAGCATTAATCTGTTGAATGTCGCTGTAACAACACTAAAGAACCAAAGAATCATCCTCTTTCCTCCCCCACTCAGAAAAACGCTACTGTTTTTCACTTTCCCTACACAAGGGGGACTTTAAACATATTTAGGATATTTGCCTTTGTTCACACAAAGTAGACATTTTTAATCTCTTTAGAAAAAAATCAAATTAAGTTTCATGTAAGCAAGCTGACCCCTCTACTGTTAAAACACCAGGAAAGCTGTTAAAACACTTGTTAAAGCATTGGAAACTTTTGGGGGGACTCTACATTCTTAAACGTGGCCTTTAAGAAAAATATTACCTTCAACGCACTAAAAATACCCATTAGTCAAGAACCTGGAGCTTTTTAATTAACTTCTTGTTCTTGCACTTTATCCTGTTGTGTAACGCCTAACAAGGCTAACTTTTTTTTTTCTTTTTAATTTTATATGTAACCGGATTTCAATAGTAGCATTGCATGTTCGAGCCAACTTATTTCCCCTTGGAGAAGACTGCCAAAAAATAACCCGCTTAGGAGGTACTTTCTAGACCGTAACACATCAAATGATTAACAGGAAGAGAGGAAAACTATTAAAAAAAATGAATTACTCCACACAAAATTCCATCAGTTTTTCACCAGCTGTCAATAAACATTAAACCATTTTTTAAACAATCTATGAAAGATATAGGAACAGTATTACTTATCAGATAAGATGGTATAATTTCATTACCAAATTTCAAAATGTCACCTTGCCTGCTCATGCATACAAGCCAAGGAATTTGCCTGGACAAATGGAGCCAACACTATAAACAGGTAATTTCTCAAGAACTGATTGTATTTTAATATTGACAGTATCTCTCACAAGATTAAAGGCTAATTGTCTAATTATGAAATAAACTTTCGACCCAGCTATGACAGATTTCCAGTTCTAATCTGGACAATTTATGGAGCAACAGGGACAACTGACGGAGCACTTGTGTCACCACTGACTTCATTACCGCTGATGTTTCCCAGATAAAATAGAGCTTCTTGTTTTTCACCCTGTTTCAGAGCGATTTCATTGCACTGCAGCACTACGCCAAGGCTTCAATGTGCACCTTATTGTACCAGATTTACAAACATGGGTTACACCGGGGGAGGAGAAAGTGTTTTGGAATGGATGTTATGGAAAACTAAGGCAACCCACCGGAACAGGTAACTTCAGCAGCGATACCGAAAGCTCCTCAGAGAGGGAGGAGGGGAAGGCAGGGCACTTCCACTCCTCCTGCCCAGAGGGGACAGAGCACCCGGGAGCGGGGAAAGAAACGGCACCTCCACAAGGCAGGAGGCCGGCGGGGAGGCGAGCTCAGCGGGCCGGCGCGCACGGCGCCCGGCCAAACAAGCCCTTCCCGCACCGAGAGGCCTCCGGTGCTGCCCGCCCGCCCGCCGAGGCCGCAGCGAGGCGAGCCGCGAGCCCCCGGGCGCGGGGGCGGCCGGCCCGAGGCCACGGCGAGCCCGCCGCGGCGGAGGAGCCTGGCGGCTGCGCGGGACAGAGCACCCCCGGCGCCGGGAGACACCTGTGGGGGACGCGCCGCCGCCAACGGCTCCCCGCGCCGCGACGGAAGCAACGGCCGCTCAACGGACGTCGCAACGGTCGCCCAGGGAGGGGGGAGAAATGGGGAAGGAGCCGTGCGGGTGCCCCGTACCTGCCTCTCAGCACCCGGCGCCCGCAGCCATGTCGCCTCCCGAAGCAACAGGGCAGGAGCCCCCGGCCCCCTCCCGCCGCCGCCGCTGTCGCCGCCGCCGCTGCTGTCCCCGTCGCCGCCGCCTCCCCGGCCCGCCCCCCAACCCCGCCCCCCGCGCGCCCCGCCCCGCACGCATGCGCGCTGCGCTCTCCGTGTTCAGTCACCCCCCCACCCGGCATGGGGAGCGCGTCACGTGGCAGCTCGGGCCGCGCCCTCATTGGTGGAGCCGGCGGGAACGCTGGGAAGGGGGAGGGCGCGCGGCAGGCCCCGCCCCTGACCGTTGTAACCGTTACCGGCCGGCAACGGGCGTTTGTTGCCTGTTCTGCTTCCATGCGTCTCCACCAGCTAGTTTAGGGCCCAAGTCTGCCTCGTGGCTGTTCCTATGAACCTCGACTGCTGCCGCCTTTGATGGTGGAAGATGCGGCTGCCTGGGGCATCTGCTTTCCCTCAGCCTCCCTGGCAAAGCCGCCCAAACAGCCCTGTCTTGTCTCATCTGCAGGAGCTGCAGCAGGGTTGCAGGCCGTGGCTGCCCTGGGGCAAGAAGCACAGCGGGCCTGAGGCTGCCAGCCCTTCCTCGGTGACTGGTGGGGCAGTTACTGCCTTTGCACAGTCCCAGAGGAGCCCTGTTAGAAGCAGGGTACCCTGCAGGCCTGTCCTCCAAGGCACACGGGAGAGGAGAGCTGCAAGGTGCGTCTTTCCTGCCCAGACAGACTAGTTGCATGCAGAAGCCCTGGTTAGGAGCAGGCCTTGTCTCCTGCCTTGCTGGCTAGCTTGGCAGGGAGGAAGGGTTAGTGGCCAAATTTGCTTTTAGTTACACAACGCACAGCAGTTTCTTGAACCGTGTCTGGAGCCCCCAAGCGCTGCCTGCCTCCCCACCCTTCCTTCAGCTCCATGCAGATTGCTTTCAGGCTTCAGCACAATAAAATACGCCATCAAATTTGTAAATTACTTTCAAATTCTCATGAACTGCAGTAGTGATGAGTACTTAACTGCGCGTGGTGTTGGTGCACTGGATTTCTTTCAGTCTGCTTGGAAACAGCGATCTAATAAAAGCTCATGCAACTTCCCAATGTTATCCCATTACAGCGGCAGCTCTGTCAGACCCTGGCCTGGCAGCAGCAAAGGAGGACACAAACCACAAAGTCTGGCAGCTGCAGTGGTTTCCCTGCACCATCCATCAGCTGTGGATAGACTGTCACCGTAGGCTAACTCTTGTCACTTCCCGAAAATAGAGACCCCCAGAATTCACACCAGTCGTTTGGAGAGTTGGCATGTGAGTAAAACTAAGGAGGGGGAAGAGCAGAACCAGAACTGCCCCCTGGCTAGAGACTCACGCAAGGTGGCATGTAATTGAAGCAACCATCAGGATGCTGCAGGGCAGAAAGGAAAGAGACCCTACAGCTGTTGTTAGCAAGAACCCAAAACTTCACACCCTGGCAGTAAAAAAAAATGATACTAGCTTATAGGGCTTTTTTTTTTTTTTTTTTTAATGGAGAATTTCAAAATTTGACCCATCTCCTACACAAGGAGACAAACAGAGCCAGGAGTCTACCCTGACTGCCAACTAAATTATGTTTTTCTCTTTTTACTACCTGAGCCTTATAAAAGTCAGGGAGAGTGTGTTCTTGCCACAAAAAAACTTGATACTAACTCTTGTTACTTGAAAAAATGACATAATACTGAATCGATATGACTTTTTCTGTGTAATTCCTGGCTTCCACCTAGCTTCTGCTTTCCTGTAAGCACTTGCTTTTATTTCTGTTTAGTCCTCAATCATTTGCTCTTTCTGGGTTGTATAATCATTTTAGCCACTTCAGAAGTCAGGATGCATATTCACTTAACTCATTTTAGGAAGAGATAGAGAAACTTATTTTTAATTTGCCCTAAAAGCTAGTAAGCAGTGGTGCAAAGCCTGCAAACCATGCAGGCTATATAGAAGAATCAAGGGATCACTGAGGCTAAAGTGCTAGTAAAATTGTCAAACAAAATATGTGTCTCATTCCCAGGAACTCCCTGTGGGGTGGGAAGAAAGTAAATGAAAAATAGAATCAAATTTAGCTCAGGTTAGTCATCAATTCATTGAGACCGTTTTATTTTATAAATTTACTGTCCTTTTGGTAGAGAGATTTTAACAGCTTTTCAGATCTTTGTTCAACCAAAAAGCACCTCATTTGACGACCTCTTTAGTTCAAAGTACCTGTCAGTTTTCATAAAAATAACATTTTTGTCTGTAAAGCATTTTGTTTTTTTCCTTTTTGTACATACAAACTTACTGTAAGTAAGAGTGTTCCAAAAGGAATAGATTTGGAAACAACACAAATATGAGAAAGCATGCTTTAAAAATAAGTTCGAGCCTTTTTTTCTCCCTTTGTTCTGCAATTCCCCTTAGACTGTTCAGAATAATGCGTTCGTACGGATCTCTGCCAAAACACTGACAAAAATCAAGACTTATCCTCATCAGGAAACTATGAAACATAACCCACAGCACACCATTGTTTGTCAGAAAAAAAAAAAAGTTTTAATATACAACCTTAAAAATGGAAATAACTTTGGAGTTGTGGGGGGGTTTATTCCAGCTGATTTAATTGCTGCCTTTGTAAATGTGCAGGAAAAAAAATGGCTGGAGAGTCAACACTTCTCTCTTAAAATGCATATTAATTTTAAAGAAATAGAGTGCCAGTTTCTGTACTCTGGTAATTTATGTCCTGTAGAGCACACTTGAGTCTTACATTTTTCATATACTTTGGGGTGGGCAGGTGGAACAGGAGGGAGCTTCACAGCATATGTAAAAGCTGTGGATCATTTATACGGCAGAAATCCATCGGAATGTATGATTGAAAGAGCAGCATTCCCTCTATAGTCAAAACACAAAACTGAAAGGTGAGGAAGAAAGAATTATTTTTTTCAACTAATACATTTTCCTGCTTAATACATAAGTATAGATGGAAAAGCCCAAAGCTAAACCCAAAGCATACACAGCTAGCATAGATCTGACAGGAGATGAAAGGCTTATGCAGGAGATGAATTTGATGTCATGGAATAAAGTTTTTATTTTTAATTACCACAGGGGTATTTCCGCACCTCAAGAGGAGTGTACCTGCTGGGTATATGCAGGGTGTCCAGGGGCTGCCCTCGTTTTATTCTCTGGTGGGTTTGTTTTGTTTGTTTTCTTGCCAACAGTGGGTGTGTAAAACTTGGCTGCCAGCAGGAGAGTATGGACCTTGCCTAGCAACAGCATCCGTTACCAGGCCCCATGAAAGGCAGTAAACACAAGCTGGACTTAATGGTTACTTCTCAGGAAGCAGAAGAGTCCAGAGGAGGGTCCCCACGGAATCGGGACAGGGACCAGTGTTACTCAGGTTCTCCATCTCTGACCCAGGTAAGGGAGTGCACAGTGAAATGCCCAGGTATGAGCATGATACCAGGTTCTGTGAGGTAGGCAAGGTCCCTGCCTATGGTGAGGAACATGCTCACCACAAAGAGCAGCTCTTTCAGCAGGAATCAGAGTGCGGAGATGATTGATCGCAGAGATTTGGAAGAAACCTTCATGGTGCTGCAGTGGGGCTTCTCTTAGGTTTTGGGTTGTTTTTTGGACAACTTTCTTTTGTAGGTTAGGAATATATAACATTTTGTTGGTCATGTTTCCAAGTTTCTTAATGTTTCATTTTCTTTCCATTTGAAACTGTATGCTATAGGTGTGTTTTATGGAATATTGCTCCACTTGGTTTCTATAGGAGGAACACTATTGGAGAATTCATAAACTATTTAAGGGGATATTTTCTGTTTCTATGAGCTGCATGAACCTCTGTGAACTCTTTTAAGGTAAAAGAACATTTCTAACAAGTTATAAATGTGTTACTTCCATTTGATACGCTGCATGACAGAAGTGAATGCAAGACAGTGATATACCTCTGGACATTGCTGCAGTTTTGTCATGTAGGCACCTGCAGTGTTTTCTGCTTTTTCTGTACCAAAAACATCTTGGTATGTATTGCTAGAATCCTTTTCTGGCAGAAATATTACTGGGACACTGACAGTATCCTGAGTCACTAGCTGCACCTGTCTTACAAGGTTGGTATTTTCAGTATCACTGGCTTAGAGCAACTTGTTGGGTGTCTCAGACTGACTTGCATGTCATCTCTCTAACATATTCACTGCTAGCTCTATAAAAGGAGAGGAAGAACCAGCCTGTGATTATATGGCAGCTTTCCATTCATTTTCTTATTAGGCCCTTGCTAAGATTATTTTCCCTTGCACAAGAAAGTTTGTTATATAATTCAGTGTTTTCTTGATGACACTGCCTCTGAAGAATGTCCCTCTATACCTAAAGTTGTACTATGTCCCTGGAAGACAATGCATCATACAGACTATACTGATCAAAAAATCACAAAATCATGGAATGTTTGAGGTTGGAAAGGACCTCTAGAGATCATCTAGACCAGCCCCCTGCTCCAGCAGGGACACCCAGAGCACGGGGCACAGGGCGGCATCCAGGCGGGTTTGGGAGATCTCCAGAGAAGGAGACTCCACAGCCTCCCTGGGCAGCCTGTTCCAGGGCTCTATCACCCTCACCTTGAAAAAGTTCTTCCTCATGTGGAGATAGGATGTAGTAATACGGATTGCCTGCTCCGAGGCAGGTAGGCAGCTTGCCATCTTGCCTTTCCTACTTTTCACTGAAGACACAGCATATATTTCTTGAGGAGCCTCGCTGAGCCTGTTGTGGCAAGCTGGGAAGGATCTGCTGTGCTTGCTACTGCATTTTCCTCCAAAATGTAAAGCTTGTCTGCTGTGAATGAAAAATGCAATTTCTTTAATGTCTTTTGGTGGCTTCTCTGTATAATAACAGGCTTATGCCTCCCAGCCTCAGCTACCTGCTTCTACTCCTGGACTTTGCCAGCACGAACATTTGTGAAATTGAGCAGTAAATGAGATTGGACTGAGAAGGCTAGAGAACAAACTGTTTTTCTTCTTTTTGTGCTGATCCAGTTCACCAACATAATAAATGTGTCAGCATGGTGCTGGGGATAGCACAGAGACAACTGAGAACAGGAACAGCTTCAATTGGCTTGTTCCAAGTGCATACCCCTGTGTTGACCTGCATTGCCACTTAAACCCTGTATCTCTTTGAACAGACACCACCCACCAACCCACTAAAAGCCTGGAATTTGTGTGTATAATTTTGTTAGTCATTCTGAATCCTTGAATCCTTGGCCAGCCCTGGACTGTGGCACGTGTAGTGATAATTCTGCTTTCTATTCACTGAAAGTTTCACAAATCTATTTTTTCCCAGTAACATGTTTAAGAAGGAATTATCTGCACATTCATGAGTGGTTTTGCTCATTTTTTTAACAGTGAAAAATCAAACGGTCTTTTTATAAACATACGTTGCAACTGTCACTGTTTTTTTTTCTTTGAGCAGAAAACTGAAGCTGGAATCAGATGATGCATAACTGACGAAATAATCTTCCCAAACAACGTGTGTAAAAGATGTAATCCATGGACTGCACTCAGAGTTTATCTGTCAGTTGGTCAGTTACGTCCTGCTGACAAATGAATTCTAAGGGACAGCTTAATAGACCTTTCATAAAAAATAGGAAGTATCACAAACTAACTTTATAAAAAGGTACATTATACTGCACGGAGAGTACTTCAGATGCTACCAGGTCCAAAGCCCTAAAACACCCTCTAGACAAACATCATTTCTATGCATTGAATTTGCTTAAAGGCTGTGGTAACACCATCACTATGTTACACAACAGTGTACAATCATAACTAGAGCTGCCTGGGAAGGCAGAGTTTTATTCTACAGGAAATTTCAGCCTGTCAGTATTTTGTTTCATTGAGCACTGGAACAAAACACATTGGCTGGGCTGCCTTTCTGCCAAAAACAGAGCAATCTCTTTCTTTGCCAGCTGACATTGTCTGGGAGCCAAGAAACCAACTGAGCAGCGGGCAAATTGCCAGGTAGCTACATACCCGGGCAGCTGAGAGCAAACAGCCAGCCCCGTTGCATTCCTAGCTAGCACATCGCTGCCTTGATTTCTGTAAACTTTGATGAAACTAGTACTATTTCACATTTTAACTGCAAATGTGTTCAATTAGAAAATGCTCATGCACCTTCTCAATAACTATAAGCGTGTCAGGTAATAATGTCTGGCTGCAACCCTGCCTTGTTTTGGATTGCTTTGGGATTTCTTCAGCTGTGCCTTGTGATTTATGCACTACTTTGGTGTGAACAGGGGCTTCAGGTATCACTGAGTTTTCCTGTGTTTGATCCATGACAGTACTCAACCCCGTGAGAGATATATCAGGTTGTCCTTCATTGCTAGTGAGGTGGTTAGTGTTACCCAAATGACATTGCAAGGCCAGGAATACCCAACAGTACCTGCTTGTATATCCCTCCTAGCCAGCAGGTTCAGTTACTTCTCTAGAGAGCAAGGTATTAGTTTGAAATAAACACCTAAATAACATATGAGACACATCCTGTCTTACTGTCATTGAATCATAGAAACATGTTTGGAAAAGACCTATACCTGTTAAACCGTGTCCCTACATGCCTCATCCACACATTTCTCAGACGCTCGACTACTCTTTCCGTGTTGAAATTCTTCCTAATGTCTAACCTGAACCTTCTCTGGTGCGACTTGATGCCATTTCCTCCTGTCCTATCAGTGGTTATTCTAGAGAAGAGATTGACCCCCCACTTCACTACAACCTCCTTTCATGTAGTTGTAAAAGAGCGGAAAGGTCTCCGCCAGTCCTCCTCTAGACAACAACCCCGGCTCCCTGAGCTGCTCCTCGTAAGGTCTGTGCTCCAGCTCCATCACCAGCTTTGTTGCCCTTTTTTGGACACACTCCAGCACCTCAATGTCCTTCTTGTAGTGAGGGGTCCAAAACTGAACAGTGTTTGAGGTGCAGCCTCGCCAGCACGGAGTAGAGGGGGACGATCATCACTTCCCTGGCTACTGTTCCTGATACAAGCCAGGAGGTTGCTGGCCCCCTTGGCCACCTGGGCACGTTGCTGCGCTCACTGCCGGCTGTTGACCAACACTCCAGATGCTCTTCTGCCACTCAGCCCTCCAGCCACTCTGCCCCAAGGCCGTAGCGCCGCATGGGCTTGTTGTGACTGAAGTGCAGGACCCAACACTTGGCCTTGCTCAACCTCATACAGTTGGTATGTAGGCAGAGCCTTCCTACCCTCAAGTAGATCAACTCTTGCTCCCAGCTTGGTGTCACTTGCAAATTTGCTGAGGGTGCCCTCAATCTCCTCATCATTGATACAGATATTGATCATTGATCATTGATACAGATATTAAAGAGGACCAGCCCCAACACCAACCCCCAGGGAACACCGCTCACGACCGGTCGCCAGCTGGATTCAGCCCCATTCACCACTACTCTCTGGGCCCGGCCATCCAGCCGGTTTTTCACCTGGTGAATAGTTCTCCTGCCTAAGCCATGAGCTGCTGGATTCTCCAGGAGAAGGCAGTGGGAGACTGCGCCAAAGGCCCTCCTGAAGCCTAAGCCAACCAGTGCCCAGCCTTTCCCTCATCCACTAGGCAGCCACCTGGTCCTAGAGGAGATCGGGTTGGTGAGGCAGGACCTGCCTTCCATGAACCCCTGTTGGGTCCTTGGTTGTCACGCACATGCTGTGTGATTGATTCCCCCTTAGGTGTCTGCTTACGGATGAACGTAGAGTCGGATGGACCAGCAAAAATAAGAAAATGAGGCACATGTACCTTCCAACCTAGGTAAAAGACACATATCTGAAGGCTTTACTGGGCAACTGGAAGTGTTGAGATCAGCACAGATTCAGAGACCTTCCTGTGTTCTCAAAGCTGGCAGTGCACAACGTAGCTGATGTTAACTGCAAAATTCTGACAAGAGTCAAGCTATTTTTCCACTCTGGTGTTTCTAGACAAATTTGCAGAACTTTCAGTCAAGTTTGCAAAAGACAACCTTTGTTTTGCTATAGCTTATGATTATGGTGTCATAATGAAAAGAATTATTTGCTTTTCCCCACTATTTAGATAATATCTAGGATAAACATCATCATTTTTTAATTCTGCAGATACATTTCACTCTGCTAGCCTACCAGAAATCTTTTATTCCAACAGTTCCTGCATATACTTCCTCTTGAAAGCCCAAAGATTTCGTGTACCATTGTTACATTAACTGTGGTAACTCCAGGGAACAATGAATCCCTTTGCAAATGTTTAGTGGTAATTAAATTTTCTGCAATTTCATCTATTTCAGTAGTCTCCAGTACTCCTGCTGTGAAATTAGAGGAACCACAGATGCTCCACTGAGCCATGCTTCAAATCTTGCTCCCGCCACTGGTAAATAAATGCAACTCTCTCTTTCTTGTTTGCTCTCAGTTTGATCTCCTGGAGAGATGCTACAGCAATCCTGGCGAATTCCAGCCTGTTTCCCCCAGATTCCCAATAAATTTTATGATAGTTGCTTTGCTCTTCATTGACCTTCCTATTCTCTATGCTTGGCCCAGCTTATTGCAGTTGTTACAGAGTTTATTCTTGGACAGGGAATCATTGGCGTTGTGAGTCTCTTTCCCAAAATGAGCATGGTCTGGTGTGCTGTTCATGGCGTGCTTACTGCTTCCTTTCTGGTGGGTTTGTTCTACAGTTTGCTCTGCTGCTGCAACAGATCTTAAAATGTGCTCTTTATCTCAGCTATAATAACTTCAAGCATAAGCTTTAGGTTTCAGGCAAGCTTAACGTGCCCATCTGGGTTGCCCAGTTTTATATTATACACACCAATGACTGCTTCATTGCGTCATTTAAAGCCTCCCTGATGCTTCATTTCCTCAGTTCAGCCACATACTCGGAAGTTTTATTTCATTTTCTTTCTGATATGAATAAAAGACAAAATGCCGTTTAAGCACCAATGTTTTTAATTTTATTGTCTTTTAGAGTATTTGAAGGAAAGCAAACAAAAGCAACCGAATTCTTATATTATTTGGTAGCACTTTTTCAACCATAATAAGAGCATTGAGAGCTTCTCAAAAATTCAAAATCCTCAAAAATATCCTCAAAAAAAAGTAAGACTACATAAAGAAGAGTAAAACAGGTAAGGCAAAATTGAATGAGTGATTGTATAAATGGTCAGCGTGATATAAGCCACTGAAAGCTGGATTGCAGGGAACAGGAATTATTACCCTGGGGGGCTGCTGCTGCTGTGGAAAGCGGCCACCCTAAAGCTCCATTCCAAGGACTTCAGCTTTGCAAGTCACTGCCTGAAGACTGAAAATCTCGTCCAGAATGAGACAGAAATGGAAATGCCTGCGAGAAATAATGTGAGCTCTTCCCCACCCAAGTAGGCTTTCTGAGTAACTGTGTCTGAGTTATCTTTGCTGAAGGCTATTTCGCTTTCACTGGGAAAATGAAATAGCTTCTCCTACTTAAATTTAATTTGAGCTCAGAAATGTTGCATTTGCACATCATATTTTAAACCAAAGCAGCTTAATTTCCCCTATAAAGAGAATTGACTTCAGCTGTCACTGAAGCAGATCAGAGCAGAAATGTAAAATGCAAAAAAAATTTTATTGCAAAAATGCAGCCTAGAGACAATATAGTATCTATCAGAGAACAAGAAAATTATTCCAAAATATTATCATTAATTATGCATTCACCTTTGGCTGTGACAGCAAGTTAAATGAAGTTTTTCAACATTCAAACATAGCTGAAAGTTATCTTGATCTCCATATATTACCAATAATGTATTTATTCTTTTAATATAAAAATAATAAAAAGGGTGGTTGAAAATATTTCCTTTGTTATCACTAAAAAAACCCTCGTGTTGCTTTAAACCATGGAAATACAAAGCATAATTCCAAAACTTATTCATTGATTGAAAGGGAAATAATCTATTGTCTGTTTAATTAATTTCAAGGAATGTATTACAAATATTCGAACATGTAAAAAAAAAAGGTTGAACTTTAATTGATAAGGCACCGTCCTATCTACAAATGAATGGAAAGTGAAACTTAATTATTTGCTTTCAAATAATTACCCTGGTCACATGTGATGTAATAAGGCACATGTGCTGTAGATAAGTCAATCTGATTCTAGAAGCTGTGTTATAAAAGTATTGCGTTATTTTTTTTTCTTATCTGCAAAAAGATTCCAGAATTACCAGCAGCTTTTCAGTCTATGAGCTTTGAACATGTGGAAATGTTGAGGCCTGTCCCTGCAAGATGGTTATCCTGAAAAACTGCAGCCAGCATTTTCTTTTTAAGAGTTTCCTTGCTACTAACAGTGATTTTGAACCTTAGGTAAGTGTTGCTCAATTGCATTTTTTTCATGTCCTTTAGGAATAAGGAAGATGCAATGCAGGAAAGAAATCGTATTTGAAACCTCCATAGTAGTCGTTTACTTTATGCTAAAAACTTTACAATAGCCATAAACTTAGAGCTATCTGATCCTATGCAAGTTGGAGTTAATAGTCTGATAAAGTCACTGCAGGGTATGTTATAATAAAGTACTGTTGATGGCTTCTTTAGTAATGTATCATTTAAAACATATCATGGCAAAGGAGCAAAATGGAAATGGATTTTTATTTCCCCTAAAGGTCTAACTTCAGCATTTCTATGTCAGAAAACAAAATTATATTAATCTGATTTAGCCACTTGATCTGCAGAATTATGTTGATTTCTGGAGGCATTTAAGGATCTTTTTTTACAGATGAAAAGTGATCAAAGACCAATAAAGGTGGTTTGTGTGAGGAAAACGATTTCAGAGTTCCAGAAGAATCACTGAAGATTCGGCACGTGACTTTAATCAGTTTAGTTCTTTGTCTTCAGATCTTGTAAGGGTCTGGCGAGGCAGCTTTGCCTGCAAGCACACCTGACGGGTCACGCTGTCGGCAGGGATGAGAAAAACACATAAGAATTCTCCACCCACAGTATTCTCTGGAGCAATCCTCAAGTGGAGATGTATAACTCTGTGTAAAGTGTCTTTTGATTCATTACAAAAGGGAAGACTGATTTTAAAATATTAATGTAGTGTGATAAGGCATTAAGGAGACTGCTTGTTTTTGGATGGTATTCCTTACAGAATGGAAGAGGACTCCCCAACAGCCACCTGAAGGGATCCAGGAGTGATGTTCACAGAATCACAGACTGGTTGAGGTTAGAAGGGACCTCTAGAGATCATCCAGTCCAACCCCCTGCTCCAGCAGGGACACCCAGAGCACGGGGCACAGGGCGGCATCCAGGCGGGTTGGGAAGATCTCCAGAGAAGGAGACTCCACAGTCTGTCTCCAGGGCTCTGGCATCCTCACAGGAAAGAAGTTCTTCCTCACATTGAGATGGAACTGCCTGTGTTGCAACTTCTACCTATCACCACTTGTCCTGTCACTGGCCACTACCAGTAAGTGACACCACCAGAAGAGTTTGGCTCCTTCCTCCCTACATTCACCCTTTGGGTATTTATACATATTCATCAGATTTTCATATTCATCGTATGATATCATGTGATATCATATCATCATATACATATTCATCAGATATACATATTCATCAGATCCTCTCTCAGCCTTCTCTTCTCCGGGCTAAACAGACCCAACTCACTCAGTGCCTCCTCATACAAGAGATGTTCCACTCCCTTAATCATCTTAGTTGCTCTCTGCTGGACCCTCTCGAGAAGCTCCACGTCCCTCTTATACTGGGGAGCTCAGAACTGCACCCAATACTCCAGGTGCAGCCTCACCAGAGCTGAGCAGAGGGGCAGGATCCCCTCCCTTGACCTGCTGGCGACATCCTCCTGATGCAGCCAGGATCCCATTGGCCTTCTTGGCCACGAGGGCACTGCTGACTCGTGGTTAACTTGGTGTCCACCAGGACTCCCAGGTCCCTCTCCGTGGAGCTGCTGTCCAGACAGTCAATCCCTAATCTGTCCTGGCCTTTCTAAATTCAACACCTTTTTACCATGGAGGGCTCAAAATGAGAGAGATCTGCTACTAAGTCAAAAGTAAAGTTCTACCAGTAAAGCACTGAGGAGAACCATCACGCTGTGTTTCCACCCATCTGTGCAGGCACCATTTCATCAGTGACAACAAAACATTCAGCCCGTTTGACATAACAGATCTGCAAAATAGCTGCTGACTAGAGGCTGCAGAAGACAGGCGTGCAGCAGTGTACTTAAGCATTTGGTTCACTTTAATCTTATATAATGCAAAGTTTGCTTTTAAATTTGGAGCCTCTTTGCTTTATTTTTTTTTTTTTATTTTATGGCCAAAAGAACCTCATTTTGACCTTATCTTCTGCTGACTTTCTCATCCCTCATAAGTGTCCACATTTCCATGCAAGATGCAACAGCCCAGCTAATACTCTGAGAAACTACCCAACAAAAGGGATTTCATGGAAGTGAATGAAGCCCCTTAGCCAAATAAGAAAATACTTCTAATTTCTGACAAATAATAACTTCTGAAGTTGTATGGTCTGAGACATAGTTTTTCTACAAATGTTGTTAGTGATAAGGATGATAAGGATCGAATCCACTAACTAGCATTAAATTTGTTTATAAAGATGAAAGCAAGCTCTGGATTTCTTTTAAGGCAGACTAGAAAAGAAATTACCGATTTTTTTACAGAATGGGAACAGAATAGTAATGCAAAATCTGAACCTATGCAGGAAAAGCTGATGTTAAATACACTGGAAGCCATGCACAGCTGAGGTTAACTTTGCTCTACTATGTACAGGGCTGAATAGCTCTGTATTTAGTTTTTTACTTATGTGCAAAAATTCAAAACTCACCTCTCGAGCTCACGGAGAGAATTTTGCTAAGGCGAAGGAGATTTAGGCAATGCAAAACTTGGTCAGGATTGATCTTCTCCAGAACTGCGGGACATCCGTGTGGAGTGCCATGGGACGTTGAATGACCACAGATGGTTAGCTCTGCTCCTTCTGCCTCGTCGGGAGGAGAAAAGAAACTCCAGCAAATTGCTGGCATGAAGGATCTTCCCGGGACGCTGGTTACGTATCAAGTTAGGCAGCTACAGAATTAGCAACATCATTTCGAGTGACACTTTTCAGCTTTCTTTGGAGATGTCACATACAAATGCAGGGACTGCTTAGCTCATGATTTTTTAATAGCACATATAAAGGACGAGGGCTTCTTCTCCTCTCTGATAGCGCTTGGTGTTGGTTAGATCCTTCCTTCAGCTGGTTTAGTCCACAAGCCCCACAGATCCCTCCCCTTTCGTGGCTCTTCTGCTTTTCTCCCACATGATGTATTGGAGCTAAGAAAGCAGCAGGGAGCAGGGCTGGGAACAGGCAAACTCAGTACATGTAAAACCCCACCCTAGAAGCTGTGTTGTGGTTGATTATAGCGTCACTGATAGTGTTTCATGACCAGTAATGTGCAGCGTGGTGGCTTGCGGCACTCTCGCACGGTGCTGCGGCTCCGCGAGCGCTGGTGGCTGGCTTTCAAAAGCAATCCCCATTCCCACCCGGTCCCGGCGCCGAGGGAGCATCAAGACGTCGAGTTTGTCCAAGCAACGTAGCTATTTCATGGGTCACTCTGTTCTCTGGTGATCTCCGGGAGTATCAGCTTGGTTTCTGTGATCAATCCGTTTTGATTGATCACAGGGGTGAGTTTAGGCACTGGATCAAGTTAATAAATGAAACCGTGTGCAGGCTCGTCTTGTGTCCCAGTCTGAACTTCATTCATGGAAGATGAAGTTGAATRACCAGCTGCAACAGATGTGGAGGTACCACCACCCAGCTGACAAAGGGTGTCCCGTGGCATGACCACGAGTCATGGCATGACCCACTGGGGACTGTCTTTCCAACTCAACAAAGAGCAACTGCAGCAGGAAGGGATKCGTTCTGCATACTGAAAATAAGATTATCTGTACTTTTAGAAGTGCTTTTTCTCAAAGGGCATGAAACAATAAAAGGACTTCACCTCATCTAAAAAAACTTGGAGGAGGAGGTGTGAGGGGGCATGAGGGCTGTCAAGAGAAACAGGTCTGGAAAGACCTAAGGAGATACCTACAGGCTCCTTGCTGTCCTCAGACATGCTTTCTGCATTTTATTAATTGCTGTCCTGTTTATTATCATTGAGAATAAATAAAACACCAGGTTACAACAGTTAGTTAGTCACTGTATAGCACTGGCTCCCAAAGAGCAAAGTTTCAGATGCTGGAGCCAAGACCAGCTGAGAAAATGACCTGCAGGTTTCCTTGCACCTGGGAAACAAATCCTCAAAACAACCAACAGGTTTTTGAAAGCTCTGAAGCTCAGGGCAAAAGGCCAGGGCAAAAGGAGAGATGCACTTGCTGTAAGAATTGTGATGATATCAGCAACCACGTTGCTCTATTTTTTTCCCCTATCTGAAAAGGGGTCAGGAAAAAAAAAAAAAAAAAAGCAGATTAAGGATGAGATAAAGAGAAACTGCATGTCCCAAGTCTCCTAGTGCTTCAGGGGAGGCTGTGGAAAATCTCTAGTCCTTAAATTTTCCTCACATTTTTCATTTTTCCTCACATTTTTCATTTTTCCTCCATTTAATGTAGGAGGTGGGAACTGGAAAGGAGCAACAGATGAGTCTGGCAGCCAGAATGGAAACATGAACAGGTCAATGAAATGTCATGTAACTTATCTCTCCAGTGGCTGTTCCTAGGCTTCCTCCCAGGCAAAGCCCTCCTTCCAGATCGGAGATATCCTGAGGGTCAGGTTCCCAGAAGCCACAAAGTGCCAGCACTGCTGAGCATAGAAGTGCTATTTAAACTGATGAAAAACATTCTCCCACTTCCTTAGGGATTAATTTATCTGGATAGCAGAAGCTTCCAAACTGAGTCCTAGATTAAACAGATGTAAAAGGATCTTCAAGCTTTATATTCCGGTCTCTTTTTAATCTATCAACAGAGAAGGCGTTTAATAATATCCCATACTAATTGGCCATCTAATAAAACTTGGGACAATTAATTTTGCTTCCAAAATATATGCTGTTTGAGAGGTGATTTATAACAAATAAACAAACTCATCTATTGCTGATCCTGCTGGCAAATGATTTGAGGTAGTAAACGAGCATTTCATCAAACCTTAATTGAGTTTAGTCAGCCATTAACTATGGTTCCTATTGACCGAGAACTAAATAGTGATTGATTGTCCTGATACAATTAATGGCTATTGGATTTTTTAGGAATTTAGGCTCATTTGTYCAAGCTACTCTTTTCACAATGTTTGGTAGATTTAATTAACATTCCTTTCGATATTTTAAATAGGCTCAAGATTCTGGGAAATACAGTGTAATCATTTTTAYGTTTCAGCTGCCACAGGGAGATGCAATTAAGCTGAAAATATTAATAATAAAACAGTTTGATTTATAAAGCACTGTTTACCTTCCTAATATAATTTAGTGAGATTTTACCAYGTGCTGAAACCATTCATTTCTAGGTGGCCCATAATACTGCGGGATTGACACAGCTATTCCCCTCCTCCGATTCCCTTCATTACTACTTTATTACTTTACATACTCTTTGAGAAACACTATATTTTTACTTAAATATAAACTCGTTCAATTATTTTCTGTTAAGATATGCAAGATAGCAAATGACATATAATTTGAATGGGCATCTGGAAAAATAATTTCAGATTTCSACTGGTGCCTGATGCTCTCTCATCTCATCTCCCTGTAGGTCCCAGGTGCACATACACTGATTGGGGTTTATTGCATGCAGATTTGGTCAAAGAAGGAGTTCAAAACGTWGTGGGATGGAAGGTGGAGGAAGGGAAGAGAGGAAGCAAATCCTCTTCCCTTCCCATAAAGCTCATTTCTTTATTCCTTTATTGCCAAATAGATTGTTATTACCAGGAACAGCRCGTTAGGGATTCAGAGGTGTTAATTGTGTGATGTGTCATTAATAACCTGGATCCCTTGGAACACATATCCCTGTTAATCGAACTGCATGGACTTGGTGGATGAAACTGAAGAAGGGGAAAGGAACTAGCTCGGGACAACCTTTATTTGGGAAGTACTTGAGGCACCTGAAAAGCTGTGAGCCCCAGCAGCAGGAAATAACAAACAGCAGGGCATGAGTCCACTGGGACAGGCGCCAGCAGCTGCTGCCGGGAGGGGATAAGGAAAGGGAAGGCCGGGGCTGCAATTCCAAGGCTTCTGCCAGGCACCTGCCGCGACGCGGGATGTCTGTCCCCTGCCACCACCCTGGAACCATCCACATGCCGGGCTGTGGAACGGGACACCCGGCTGTGGAATGGGACACCCGGCTGCGGAACGTGGCACCGCTTCCGCCTCCATCCCTCCCATCCGGGGCGCCGCACGGCCGGCCAGGCCTGGCGCGCTAGGCCTGCCAGGCCCCGGGCCTCGCCATGCCGGGAATGTGCGCTGGGATGCAGCGCTCCTGCCATCCCGGCCGCCGCAGGGGTATTTTGTTTCCGGATGCTTGGAAACCTCATCAGAGCTGCTCTTGGAAAACAATTTCCTCAAGGAAATGCTACAAACTTGTTGAACACCCAAGCAGTAGATTGGGACTAACACTCTACTCCCACCCCTGTTTCCAGGACAGGACGACTTCAATCAAAATACAAGTTTTAGTGTTTCTGAACATCAACCTTGTAAAATAATTTGGTTTCTCCCTTTTCCCTACCCGAACGTGTAAGGTTAACATGCAGTGACGGAGCCAGCAGTGCCATCATTTTCCTTTCCCCTTTTTCAGTCCGTCCCAACAACTCTCCTTTAACTAGTTGTCTTTTATTTGATGTTTTAGACCAGATATCCTAATGGCCCTTTTTCATAAACAGTCCTGGCAAGAATTCTAGCTCTAGCAAAGAGATTTGCTTTTGGGGATTCCCTGCTTCCAGGAACCCAGCTTAAAATCTTCTCTATCACTTCCAGGTTTCCCAATTTTAATGAATTTTGTCACTGCAGTTGACRTAATTTCAGTGACTTTACTACCGTGTATTCAGTGTTGCAAACAATGTCAGAAGGGACTGATTATATGCAAGAAGTAAGAAAATATATGCTTATATAAAATATGTAAGTTCATTCTTATCCATATCCCTGTTGAAGAGTATTAAAAGCTTCTGTTCACACACTGCACAGAGACTCGAGTTCTGCATATCCCATTAATTGCATTTCCTTTTGCACCCCATTCTGGGGAAATAGCGCTCTGARTAATTCTCAGTGCTCTAGCACACGGGAGCTGGTCTCTGCCTGCTGCAATACCCTGTGTCGCCAGGGCCTGGCACTCAGCTCACATGGCTGTTTACCTGGGCTGCCGTTTCAGAGGTTCTCTTTATACTACCAGCAAAAATGTATTTGTTTTACTGCCCCTTACCTTGGAAATATCAGCACTATATTCTGTTTTAAAGACTGTTGTTACTATGGATGCAAGAGCCTATGTCCTTTTACATTCAATCCGCTGTATTAGCCAGCAGGATCCAGCAGAAGCTCCCTGCAAATGTAAACACTTACATGCACAGGGACCTCCTTACAAGTGACTTGTGGATTTGCACTTAGCCATATAMAGTACTTTTAAAAGCTGTATTCAAAGCCTGCAATTTAAAACCATTTGAGTGCAGTGTGTGGCATGCTGAATAGAAATGATGCTTCATAGTCATTCATCCAAGTTTTATTTAGTTTTAACATACAGCGTTTTCTGTTAAATTACAAAGGCTTACATTGTGCCAAGAACTTAAGTGTGTATCAGTTTCAATGGGGAATTTTCTTTTAGGTCTGATGACAGGGCTACGAGCCCACCTTTCGAGTGGTAACAGCTAAAGCTGAGTGTCATCATCCTYGAGGACTTCCACGGACTGCCAGACATGGAAAAGAATTCAAGCACTTACATACATTGAATGCATTCTGTTTATTTGAGAAGGAAGATCTCATGGGAGTGCCCATTACGGAAGGCATCTCTTATCAGGTACATAAAATCAGCCATTGCTTCCAGCAGAATACAAAAATACACATCTCAGTGACTTCCATACAATAATAAATATGTAATCATGCATCCAACAATAAAAAGGCACGGAAAACTGGTCACTTAGTAGTCATAAAAATTACTAACTATATTAACAAAGCCACCCAAATTATCTGTACAAGGAAATGTAACAATATATTCCAAAGGTGAAAACACATAAAACATCTTTAAAATAGTATATGCAATAAATACCTCAATTGTTTTTATATATTAAAAATAAAACTGTGCCATTGTAAACAGTATGTAAACAAACAAAATTCACTGTTCCTTACAATTATTACAAGTAAATAAAGCCAAAAGTTACACCCCTGCTCTGTTAGATATACTTCATTGGCAAGTTTTGTCAGGCAGTTTGAAGTTTTACTCTTTTTCTGCAGCAAACAGAGCCCACTATGTATGTAACTGTACGTACTAAGCTAAGCTTCAAAACTAGCTACCCGAAAGAGTAGCTCCTTAAGCAGTCGGAATTGAAGCTAAGAAAAGCAATTCTTGCAGTGTTATGGAAAAAGTTATTTAGTTATACTGCATATAATAGTGTCTAGCAAAACTCAGCCGCGTATATACCGCCTAGGCGCTGTTCTGTAGGTGCAGGGAGCTGCAGGCAGGAGCAGCRGCTGCGCCTGTGGATGCACAAAGCGAGGCTCAGGTAGGCCGGCCGAGCTGGCCCCGGCCCAGCGCCCAACTCMGTTCCTGAGCGCGTTACAGGATAATGAGCAGGGAAGAAACAAGCGGCCGCTCGCTCGGACACCCATCCAWCCTCCCGCCGATGGCCACGGGCATCTCCTGCCGACCTGAATGGGCTCCCRGCAGCAGCTCTTGTCCCCAGCCTGCCGTCAGATCCGCACGTGATCCGCTAGCGAGCCCGAAACACTCTCTGCCCCCCGACTGCCTCCACGTTTGGTCTTTTGAGGGCTGCTTCTGTAGCCAACAAACTCCTGGAAAGTTCAACCAACCTGCGTGATTTCCTCTAAGAAGGAGCGCCTGGACGCCCAGTATTTCCCTTCCTACACAAAGTGGTATCAAAACGCTCCTGGGGCTAGCTGGCCTTCTCTGTACGTGTCTTTAAGCTGAGCTTTACAGGGCAATACAGCTGCCTTGCTGTTGCAATACAGCTGCCTTGCTGTTTCCTCAGCCTTTGATAGTGCTGGAGCTACCTCATTCACACCTCCCGTGTCCCTGGACTGCCTGTCTCCCACAAATACAAACTTACCTGGTCCAGGAGCACACGTCTCAAAGTGCATGACAGTTCTAGTTGGAAAATAATATTGTTAGCATTAGATTAAGAAATTAAGATGTATTTATTTGGCTGTCTCCCAGCACGGTGTCTTTTCACAGGAAGAATGTACCTAGAGCAGACACAAATAAAAAGACACCCTGGAAAGGGATTTAGGAAGCACGGCGTTACGGAATTTCTTCTCCCTGGTGCTAGCAAAGAACTGATCCTGCTGTCTCTAAACAAATCATTTTTCTCATATCAAACGGGCAGTTGCCTGACTTGCTCTACCACTTAATATTTCTGTAATTTTCTTCACCTGTGAAATACTAAAAGAATCATTCCACAAAGAGGCTTTGAGAAGATTTCCATGCTTTGATGAGAATTTTAAGGTATACTATATATGTATATATATATATATTTAGATAAGGTACTTTGGATGAGGTACTTAGAATATTCTTCTTCCAGATTTGCAGAGCCAGCTGAACTGTATGGAATCAGCAGGTACACAACACAAATGAGACAGCTCTCTACTCATCAATAAATAATGCTTCATTTTCAGTTACCACACTGCACGCTACCCTTGCAGAGAGAGACAGGAAAAGTGAGCTATTTTTAGAAGAATCCATATTAAGTCTTATGAAAGTTACTACAGAATGTATTTTCTTAGACATAGTAAAGGACCAGAACGATGAAAAATTCTGTACATTCGGTGATGCATATATCCCCACCTGTGCTGTATTTTGCAAGTTCTGTAGAAAAATCCAAATAGCCACTGCAGATTTCACACTGGAAAAATAAATACAATTCACTAACTTAAAAAAAAAAAATCACAGTAGGAAAATAGCCAGTAAACAATAGATTTGGAGAGGTTAAATCTTGGCCCTAGTGAGATCAATGGGAGCTTTGCCAGGGATTTCAATGAAGCCAAAATTTCACCCCGAATCTCATACAATTCTTCAGCTGACAACAATCATAAACATCCTGCCGCTCCACTGTATAAGTTAAATATTAATAAGCATCTGTAAACATCCTGCAATTCAACTGATAGAAAAAAAAATACAATAAAAAACAATGCAGCATCTCCAGCATGGTATATCCGCAAGTTTCTGGCTCTGCACACGCGTTGGCATCATTATATACGCAGACACTACATATATGTACAGGTGTGCACACGCAGTCACTCTACACACCAGATCCTACCTATACACACACATGCACACGCAATACTGGCAAGAGAAGAACATTCATAGTGCAGCATTTAAAACCCTCCTGATGATCCCATCAGATGTTCACTTTTCCATTCTTCCTACCCGAATGCCCCGTAAGCTTACACACACACACATGCTCAGACTAAAATGCCCAAATAATCTCAAGGGGGGGACTAAAGTGCTGTTTAGAGCTAAGCACCTGCCTAAGCCCCTACAGCTCCGTGGCTTCCATCTGTGCGTTGCAAAGACCATGAATTTTCCTGTGGCGTGGACAGGACCCAGGGGAAACGAAGGGCACTTCTGACCTGACTAAATCAGTRCAAATCGTGTCAGATGTTTACACTGCTGTTTACAATACTTTAAGTCTTGAAATGGGTGGAAATGGTGTATTGTGGCTTTTTGCTTCACACTCTCGTTCAGACATAACTAGATGTGTTGTGCAGAAATCTTGCACCGTGTCACATCTTCGACAGGAGGGGACACCTGGCAACACCTGACATGGTTACTAGCAGCTTTCACTCACACAAGTAAGAAAATGCTGTTAAGAATTAAGTTATTGAGTTAATCAGAGTTAAGTGACAAACAAAGCCATCRAAATTGCACGCTCCTGTTGTGCCATAATCCTCTCAGCACTTTTAAAACACCGCTAGAAGAAATYTGCTATTTTAAATGCCACGACATACAACACAAATGCAATTATGCAGCTGTAGCATTTATATTATAGTACTGGGCGTTTAAAGATACCTAGTCTGGGCATTCAGTGGAAATGTGCTACACTCTCCAAGCAAAGAATACTAAGAAACATATTCTGGATAATATTTATGAATGGAGGGAAATAAAGTGTTTACTTGGACTCCAGATCTGACACTGATATTTAAGACAATATTTTTTGGTTATGAAATTTTACATATGGACAAATCATAGCTCAGCGCTCCAGCCAGTATCAGACACTAAGATTTGGGAGCGGAACGATGATGATGAAGGCCTGGAGTTTGGATGTTGCAGAGCTCAGGCCCTCACCACCCCTCAGAAGTCACCCAGTGGCTTTTTAAGGTTTGTGCAAAACGAAACTCTACCTACACATCCCATCTATTGCACATTTAAGCTTCCGCTGAGAATATTACCCTTGTGTTTGATGAGGAAGAGATCCCCTAGACACATGAACGTCACACTAAGAGCCTGCAGCTCTAGGGAAGTCCTGTGTTGCAGTGTTTTCTAGGCTTCAAACGTCTTCATATAAGAGAGTGGCTAATGAACCCAGGCAGGTTCAGAAACTGTGCACCTTGGGGGGAAAAATGGCAATTTGGGMACATATGGACAACCACATTTTTCAAAGCCTGTGTTTTAAGGGCAAGGAGAGTCCAAGGCAAGAAGCACAGATGCAGGAAGCCACAGACGGAAGCAGAAAATCCTCCAAAGGACAGCTAAGCAATCCAGCCCAAATATTTTAATGTGGAAAGCTGTTGTTCAGAGAGGACAAGGCCACTAGAAACCCTCAACGTTTCCTGCATGTCTTACAAACGTTCACGAAACGCCCCAGGAAGAGCTCCTATTCTCCRAACAGCCCCGAAGGCCCTGATGTGTCCGTGGGCACACGCACCTTCTCCTCTTGCCTTCCCCCACAAAGCAAAACCRAGGAGCTTCTCGGAGCTTTCCTCAACCTCCACATTCACACAGTGATGGGAACAGCCAGCAGGACTAGGTCTGCACAAAGCCTACCTGAACCACTGCAGGGAAAATACAGTCATACCTGTAACTCTTTCCCAGCTAACAGTATTGGCTTGTTCTTAACTAAAATAAAAAGCTCTCTATCTGATTACTACTTTAGTTTATTAAAAGCAGGGCTTAAAATTCCAGCTCCTTCTAAATAGTCACAGCAGGCTCTTGGGCCACTATGTGGGGAGCAGTATTTCTGGCTTTTCTCTCAGTTTCCACCTTGAAAATAAACTAGCCAAGTTTAGTTTTACTTTTAGTTCTCTTCTTTCTGGTTTCATTCTCCAGTTCACACACGCTCTAGTACAATACCGCTACATACAGGTGAAATGCAGCTTCCTAAAAAACAAAATGATAAAGCAATTCTAATGCCTTTCAACTTTGTAGCATGTTATTTCTCTAAATACCTTTAAAATTATGACATGATTATTGCAGTTTTATTACACACTTTTTTTTCCCCTCTCCAAAGTGTAATTCCCATAGAATAAACTACAGAGTAGTCACTCCACACTTGGCCTACTAATATCTCACTTCAAAAAAATCTCACACAGTTGGTTGGGTTTATCCAAAACACCTCCCTTTCAAAGGGCAGCCCAGCAGGTAGGGCTAACTGCTAGTGATACGGATTGAAGGGGATATAAGTGCAATTAGGGAGCTGGGATTGCAGGGATATAACTTAAAGCAGGATTTGAGTCCTCGATGGCTACAGTAGACTTCAGAGCCACAAACCTGCACAGACCCAGGGATCTGGAGCATCCTGCAGCTCCTTTCGAGCCTCCCCATCTCTTCAGGATAGAAACCCTGGGGGCAACGTGCTTGGGTCTCCTCCTGGCAACTAGCTGGAAAATCATCCAGACATGGAGCTGGGAAGCAATGCAGGAACATTAGCACAGACATAGCCTGTATTAATTAGGAATTACCCACCAGCTTCTTCTGCCCTTTGCTGATACAAGTGGCAGGTTAAATGAGCTCAAAATCCCAAAGCACTTGCATGGAAACTCTTTGTTTCAAGTAGGACAATGGTCTTCAATTATTTAGGAAGAGATTTCTATAATTCARCCATGTAAATATATTTGCTGTTGGCTGCTCGGAGGGTGGCAGCTCTTTAAGGATGCCAGCTAAATGCATTACAATTTGTCCCCAAGTACATTCAAGTCTGTAACTGCCAGATTGCCAGCATTTCCCTAGTCTGCCAAACTGAAAAAGCTTTTTTTTTTTTTTCTTTTTTAATAGACTATGAAGGGATGATATTTCAAGTTTAATCCCTTGCAGTGAGAAAACTTTTAACTCTTTTTTTTTCCCATTAAAAAAAAGATTGGAGGCAATCACTATTAATCCTACAGAGCTTAACAGGAGCTTTGCTATGAGTTCCAAATGGCTCCAGAAAAGGCTCAAGGAACTCTCCAGACGGTGTCCCAATGAAATATAGTTTCTAAGGAACAGACCAGGCTTCTCTATGGCAGAAATGAGTATTTCAAGTACACAAGCTAACCATTAACAGAGCAATTAAACCTAATGCAACAGTAGTAGAAAAGAACTAGAAATTCTTGTTTCCTTTTTTTTTGTACAAAAGATCAAGTTCTACACTATATTCTCTATATAAATACATGAATTTAYACAACCAGTGAGGATCTCCTATTGACAGTCACCAAATGATGCTTCAGCAATCCTCCCGACACTACTGTTTCTCTCTGAAGATGCAGCAGACAGATTTTACACCCTGCCCCAACTCCTGAGCTTCCTCAAGTCACCAAAACCTCCTCCTTTGCCTTAGGGCAGCAACAGAGCCGTGTCCAGGTCCTGCAGAAGTTACATCTTCRCAGATGGGATGAGCAGCATCAAACTTGACGATACGAAAACCATACCCCATAACACACAATCCATGCGAACAGAAWCAAGCAAAGAGCCTTTTAACATAATATAACACATCTGAGAGGTACTTCTGCCCTTGGGGTGGAAAAATAACAACCTCATGTAATCTTCTGTGGGTCTTCCTTACTCATACGTGAGCTGTGCGAGAGGGTTTCCTGGTTGTAAGCTAAATATATTGCTCCAGCTGGGTTATCCTCAACAACACATCACCTGAAACCTTAACTTTCACAAATACTTTTTTCCTTGCTAATTACAAATTACCAGAACTGTCAAACTCATATGCAAGAACTTAATACGTAGCAGCATAGCTGAAGAAGGGAGAAATAGGAGTAAACATTAGTAATGCAACTGGTAATGGGAAGCATTAAGCAAACRGGTTCTCTGCCACGTCCACTATGGAATTTATCTGTATGCAATATATTGTTTAAAAGTAAAACTTTTTCAAAAGTAATGCTACCATACTTCTGCTAATACTTTGTGTGTTAATTTTCTGTTATTTGTGTTATAATTTTCTGTTATTTGTGAAAAAGGTCTCCTGCTAATCTTCCAGGAAGGAAGACTAGATGTAGTGAAAAACACTGCTAATTTTACCCTTGAAAAAAGCTGTGTACATTATCAAGGCATTAAAATTTTTCATAAAGCAGCATCACTGAGTTTAATTACAAAGTAAAAATTTGCAGATAACCGATTTCTATATAGAAAACACTGAAAAACATAAAATTGTCCATTATATAAAAATCARTTCTTCTTGTTTGAGTTTTATGTTTCAGACTGAATTTCTTGGGGAAGGGATGAAGAAAGAATGAGGATTTCTATTATTTATGCTACCAGGGATATTTACTGTAGTCCTAAAGTAAAAAATACTGGATTGAGATAGTCCAGCAGGGGTTTTTGGTCACATTTTTTGGCTTTRCATTTTACTGTCCTCACATGAACTACTTCCCTTGGAGGAAAAAAAAAAGTTACATASCTACAAATGTAGCATAATACATAAGAAAATTGGTAGTTGCCATAACAGAAGAATTCTGATTTTGAACAAGTTTCTCCTTTAAGTTATTGCAAAAGTGAAAGAAAGAGTACAAGATTGCCTGGTTTTAACTCCATTTCTCAAAAGGAGGTGTTATGCATTATAAAGGTAGCACTTGTATCATCTTGAAACAGAGATTACTGGAACCACTGAACACTAGAAGTGGGGACAAAAATGTACCAAAAATGACAAAAACGAGGTATGCACTTGGCAACCTGCTATCCTTTTAAAACATGCATTTCTTCTCTGCCTCTCTCCAAAGTGCAAGGCCATTCATCTACATGAATCCCAATCACTTCAAAAAACACACTGCTTGCTCTGCATTCCTTTCACATATTTTAAGGAACAGACACTGCACATGCATGTTTAGGACATTAAGATTATGGATTTTCTTTTTCTTGCGCCAGTAAACTTTGTATGGTGGTTTTTGACTTGATGATTTTAGTATCTTGAATCAAGCTCCAAAATTCTGTTGGGACAACTATAACAAGGTTTCTGGAAGAGAACCCCTAACCACTTTTAGGGGGGCTGTTTACCTTTTTCTCTGTTGAGATATTTGGAGGTATGTTTTGCAATATTTCAGCCATTAGAATTATAATAAATTAAAGTCATTCCAAATGAAACCATGCAATCCTTAATTCTAGGAGCTGGGCCTTTTACAACAGGAAGAAAAAACAAATACTTGGAAATCCACAGTCACCATGAAACTGTACGACCGGGTTCAAAAAGCTTCCTTTAGAAAAGCCACATGACTAAATACAGTTACAACCCACAAAATATGTTGAGCCCCCTTGTCAAATGCATTTGGAGCTGAGATCCAATACTACTCTAAGGCATGGAGTTGCATAAATCTTGCTCTCCTGGGCACCTACTGAATGCAGCATGAATGATGTTTAAAATAGTCTCTTTTTTTTCCTACTTGCACATTTAAAACCCTCCTTTTGCTTGTAACAATCAGTTGAATTCTTTGGTGGTCGTTTAGAAAAACTGAACTGCACAGAGAGAGGCAACAAGTTGCCCTGTGCTGAGGTAATCTGAGGAGTGTCATTGCAAACAGCGTGGGGACGTTTCCCTGCCTAAGAGCATCTCCCAATTTCTAAATACACTTGGTGGAGGCCTCTGCTGCAATCACTGTGGGACCTTCAGGAACTGGGTTCTAGAGCCCAGCTTAATGCCTTACATGTAGCAAGACTGATATTTTTAGAGAGAATTTATCCTACAGTTGGGAACGTAAAGAAAGTCACAACGCTGCCACACATTCAAATGCAGTGTAGCCTACAGAGAAGCACGGAGATAAAAAAGAAATACAATCATGAAGGCTTGGCACATGCCATCTGAACACCATTAAGGGGGTCAATGTCAAGTACATTAAAAGAAAACAAGCTTTCCACTCTTTGCCTAATTTTCCACTGTTTGCATACGCTTTTAATACAACAGCATGGAAATAATGTCACTTTGGAAAATGGATCTGGGGGCAAAGCCCTGAAGGGTCTGACTGAAAATATAATATGTAAATATTATATTATAAATCTAATGGTACGTAGTCTTTTACTCCTGGTTTGTTTACCAGGGTGATCAGTTATGTCCACACGGCTGCCCGACTGGTCCCTGTATAGAAATGTCTCCTTTTTCTTGTCACAGAAGAAGGAGGGGAATAGTTTTGACTTCCCAAAAGTCATCCCCTCTCATATCCGTGAGAAAGGGAGGGCAAGACCTGGATACAGTACTTGACAGTGACCCCCTTTTAATCGGGGGTCAAAAAAGCTTTGGAGAAGAGAAGTGTTGCTCTACTGCCCACTAACAAAATAAATACATAGCAACATATCCTTTAACCTCTAGGAATTGACCAAGACACTTGGCAAAGTCGAGCTCCTCTTGCTAGAATGACCCAAGCTGAGGAGCAGCAGGGRCACACGGATTCTGCGCAAGTTCCTGGGTGCAACGTGGTGCAACGTCATCTCATCTCAGCCATTTAAACAGCTTTTAGTTTCTTAATCTCTAAAGATATGCAAAATATTTTTCTATATGCTACTACTTGTGAGAAATTAAGCAGAAATTCCATTATGAAGCTATGGTTTGCTTAGTAAACGGTAAGTAATCCTATAAACTCTGTTCTACTGCAATTTATAAACAAAGATGGTTTTCATTTTTTAACCAGTTTACACTCACGAGTTACTATCTTGTATGTGATTCATCTTTGCATGCATAGTGTAAAACCTCTGAGGTTGTTTTCTTTTAAATTTATATAATCTACCAGTGTCGGAGTATTGATAAGAAACAAATCGGTGCCTTTGCATGTATACATAGAAAATTTTAAATTAACAGTAAATTAGTAATGAACAAAAACTTACCCCACAAAAATCAAATTAGCTGCTACATTTTAAAACTCTTCTTATGCATTATAAATAAAATGAATTTATTTTGTCAAAAAAGAAAAAGTTGCATTAATCTTTTAACCTTCTTTCTGAACAACAGAATAAATAAAAGGATTAGTGCCTCAAAGTTCAAATATGCTACAGATGTTTAAGGTCACTAACTACATTAATGCACCATGAGAAATTCTTTATAATTTTCCATGCAGGAAGCCAATTGATATTTTTGTGAGGTACCAGTCTTTCAAAATTACTCATAAGTTAGTTACCTGATACACCTTCTGTACAYGGTATATTTAAAAATCTATCTGTACAACGTTTCATTCATATATAATGCATATAATCTGCTGCATATGGCACGAGTGCTACGTTTCCACACCCACACATCCTTTGCCGTAGAACACATTCAGGTAAAACACAACACTGAAGAATAGAAAAGTGCCYGAAAATGGGGTGGGGGGGAGAGAAAACAACAAAAAAAGGACACTCAAGTAGAAATAAATTAAATCTCATTCAAACTTATATAAAAGGTTGTTCAAGTGTTTAGGTATCAGGCGGGTCATGCAAGGGAACACCAGGCAGGCACACCATGCAGTCGGGCTCGCGTTCACGGCAGAGCAGGGCGCCGGGGCCGCTCCGTGGGGCCGGGCTCCCGTGTGGGGCCAGAATCCCACACTGGGGCCAGGATCCCACACTGGGCCCAACAGAGGCAGCTCCTGCTCCCCACGGGGCGGGCGCCTCCGTGGGGCGACGCTCGGCCCCACGCCGACATGCTGCTGCATTGCGAGGGGCGCGGGCTGCGCTGCACGGGAGCAAAGCACATCATTCCTTAGCTCCATTCCTCCAGGCAGTGCAGTTCACCACAACACCAAACGATTTACCCCGAGGTGCTTATCTGAACTGCTCGGGTTGGCACACCAAGCAAATATCTTCGTGGAACCTCCTCTTTTTTTAATTTTTTGGCACCAAACCTTTCATGCTCTTGCGATACGCTCTTCACCAGGCAGGAATTTGGAGATAGGAGCTTGTACAAACACGCCAGGGCTTTTTCTTCCAAAGAGTAAACTACAAGGAGAGCTAAGTGCCTGGAACAGCTTGGCTTCTCCAGCAACTTCCCCCCTCTCTCTCTCTCTCTCTCTGCAGGGAGAGCACCAGCGTTAACTACACGTCAGACACAGGGGTGTTCTTGCCGAGCTCCTTAATTCCCTGGAGAATTCGCTTCATATGGCCCACTTTCGTTATCCCCAGGTCCTACAGAAAATCAAAAACAAAAAACAAAAAAGGGAAAAAAAAGGAAGAAAGAAAGAGAGGAGAGCTTATTTACCAAAGAAATAAAGGGGCAATGATCACGATTTAGCTGTGTGAGGGATATCTAGAAATGTGCTTACTACAATTGGCTTAACATTAACTGGAAAAGGTTTTGAGATTCGGGAGCGCTATCRAGTATTTCCTAATAAGAAACTAGCTTGCAGCAAACAATGAACCTCCATCTGCCCTACGGAGAGAAAATTACTTACCTGCCATAACCACAACCCAGGGCACTGCCATATCTCTCAAAAACACATCTCGTGCTTGACTGCTAAAGCATAATGCTTTGCACAGTTTCTGGAGAAAAAGAACAATCTCCCCCTCCTCTCTAACACAGCAATCAGCAGCGTGGCAGCATGTGATGGATCAGAGCCCCTGTGCAGCAATGGCATCTTGATTTGTGGCCCTACGATGCCTATTTTCAGGAATGAGCACACACACCCCCAGCTCCTCAGCTGTAGTATCTACAGGCATGTAGGACAACTTCCCTTCAGAGAACAACAGAGAAGGTCAAGCATTTGGTTTTCATTCTGTAAAGGTAGGTCTCCTTACATGGGTGTGCTGGATGATGAGAGAGCTAAAAATGAAATGCTGGAAGACGTGATAGTCACATCCTACAGGAAAATAATTAAAAAATAAACATAATTGCAATTTTTTTATACCCACTATTAAGCAAATAATATCTGCCAAAATGTTTCTACGACTGGTTTCTGGGACCCATTTCGCTATGACTGAAAACAAACAACAGATTTTTACATCAAGCCTCTTTCAGCATTAGTAACAGCTTTAGCAGACTCTTTTTTCCCCCTATTTTTACTAGTCCAGTGACTGGAGAACAATAACAGGATCCCCAACTGCGCTTATGATCCCCAACTGCACTAACAAATTTTCATCTCGGTCCTCTGGAGCTCTCTTTCCTTTATCTGTATAAACCAGCCTTGAAAACCTCTTGAAAATCATTGGTTAATCTGTCATTTAGTTATTTGTAAAATAACCTTGTGTAAATACTTCGTGATTAATAAAAATGTTCACTGAAGTTCACTATCTATTCTTCTTAAATACAAACTTTTCTTTTAAATAGGAGAATTTGCCCTTACAAAGACATTGAAAGGAGGGAATGGATGACACAGCTTGAAGTAACTATATTCATAAAAAGTAAAATGTAAAGCCATATATAACATTCTTGACACGCTCTGCACAAAAAGGCCATATCTACCTTTCCACATCCACAGCAATCTCAGAAAATCTGTATATTACTTGAAGGTGTTGAGCATGCAATTCATCATGCAATTCTCCAAAGAAAGGATCAGTAAGATGAGCATGGATTCACTGTTTTGTTACAAATGAAGCACAGCACAGATGGATTAATTTTCAGGGAGCCAACTTTGGATTCTGGCTAGTGAAACATGGAAAAAACCTTCACTGCATCTTCAACAGAAAATCTAGCAATACTACAACTTGCGATCATCTCTTCCAGCAGTTTGGCACAAAGTTGTCAAAATTGAAGTGTTCGAGATGTCTTCATAAGAGGCCCAAAAGTAGACTTTAAGGACAACTTACTGCTGTTCATAAACCTATCTGAAAAGAATGTTTTCTTGTATTTCCACATCGCATCAATTTAGATTTTGTTGTGGCTAATGCAACAAAATGCTCTCTTTTAAAAGCATAATACAAATTTTAATACATCAACTTGCTTAATTTAAAACTCATCCAAYAATGAGAGCAAGTTTTATCATTATAGATATGAAATTGGAGATTTTTTTTTTTATTCTGAACGTAATTTTCCAATGAATTAAAATATGCACAACTCAAATATCCCAGTTGTCATCTGGCAGAAATTCCACATGGGGAAAAGCTGTAGGATCCTTTCCAAGCCACAAGAAGCCACACGTATTAAAGGTTAAGAACTGCTAATTCTTCAAAAGAAACGTTTTCCACGAGTAGAACTTCTGCTGGTTAGCAACAGAGCGAGGTATTGTTAGACCTCAAAAATCATTAAGGAAAGAATTATGTTACGAAATTTCCTGACAACTTGGCCACTTTTTCATCAACTTTTCCAGAGCCTCGCCAACACTGCCTGTTACAGAGGTGATTCAGTTTTGTTTCATTCTCATTCAAGTTACTGTAATTTCAGATCAAGACCCTAAACCTCAAGAACCCTACCTCAATTTTTCATTACATTCAGCCACATTTAAGAGAAAAAAAAACCCCGGGCCTGACAAAATAAAGTCTGAATTTTCATGCCTGGGTCATTTCCTCCAAACCAGTTGATCAAGAGTTGCACTTTCCTGATGCTAGAAGCTGCTGAGTGTGCCCAGTTTACTACTGATGCAGAAAGGTTTACAGAAATTCTCTCATCTTAAAGCAAAAGGATTGGCAACAGCAGCACCTCATGTATGAGTCACAAAAGGAAGATCTCCAAAAGTGCATGCATTAGTTACACCACGAGCTTTATAACCTGGCCCTATTTCATTGATATCAACTAACAAAAAATGATTTAATCAAAACATGATTTTAAAGGCAAAAGTCTGGCCAATTTTGAGCTGGAAAAGTCCCCTCACAGTCCCAGATAGGGTCTTAAAACTACAGGAACAGTGTTCCTTGTGTTTTCCCTTTCTCCCCATTCACTTTGATCTTGCTCCAGTAGCTGAGGCTCAAAACATTCTCAAAGAGAAAACAAGAGTTGGGCGCATAAAAAAATCCTTGAATAGGTTAAAAATATCCTTGAAATATCCTTGTATATTGTGTAAATACCCTTGAAACAGCTCTCGAGATCTTCAGCTACAATATATTTTGGTGATTAGGCCCCCAACCTCAGGCTTGCCCCACAGATTTTGTCAAAATCTAATGCTTTTCAACAATTTATATAAGTAGCCCTTAATATTAACACCTTTCAGATTAGAAATCATCCTGATTTGCACTGCCAGTGTCAAAAGATTTCATATATGTCTGAAGTGTAACAAATCTTACTCAAGATTTCTAAGTTCTTTTGAAAAAATCCTTCAGCAAAACACAGAGGCGAAATTCCAGAAGTCTTGCCATACATTTTAGCTGAACTCTCACTACTCATTAAAAGCTGTCAAGAGAAGTGGGAAACATTTCTGCAAAAAAACCTGCACGTCCACGGAGAGCTACCATGGAGAGCTCTATGAAACCTATTGCAGTTCTCATTATACTAAGTTCCAAGGCTAGGAACAASCTTGTCACTGCTAATTGACAGCACTGACTTCAGCAAAGTAAGAGTCTAGTTTTCAATTAGCTTACTTGTAAAAGAAGGCTAATTAAGAAAACAAAAATCAGGATGAGTCCCTGTCTCAGCTTCTACAGCACACCTTTTCCACACACAATTCACTGCTCATCCTTAGCTTGAGGAAAATAAAATCACATTAATGTCCAATGCTAGGGTGCCCTTAAAATCAGGCGGAGGAGTGTGGGGAAGGGTATTAGTGAGGGGGTGGATGAACAGGTCTCTGGTGCCAGGTGGARGCCGCTGCTGTGCACTAAACTAACTAGAAGACACCCAAGCAATGCAGAAATACAACTACTGGTGTCCAGCTCTTCAGTAAAGGTACTGATCTACTTCAGTGACGTGGGGAGAAGGAAAGGTTCATCAAATTCTTATTGCTACTGCTGTTCATCTCTATTTTTGACCACAGAAGGAAAGGTGGGCCCAGGGGGTCCAATTAAAATGGACAACTATTCTTCCCAGTGTAGATATGGAAGTTAATGGGAGTAAATCAATCACACATGACTTAAGAGGCTGTGAATCGATGACAAATGCCCTCAGCCTGTTAGGAAGCACAAAGGTGGCCCTGAAGGAGAGGCTACAGACAGACCACAGCTCAGCAAAGCCCTGAGGGCTCATCTGCTCATCCCAATAGCCAGGCGGAGGACAAATGAACAGGGCAGCTTGTGACACACTCCTCGTTTCCCAGGTACAACACCACACATCCTGACACCAATTCAGGTCAGCGGTCAGAAAAGCAGAGCCTGCCTGAGCCATCCTTAACTGGCTGCCTACAGAGATCCTGCCCTGCATGTAGTGAGCAGGGCGAGTGCTCAGCTCGACTATTTGGATTAGAGCACAACCCATCTCTGGCCAAAAGCCTGGCCGAGCTGCATGCAGCACTTTAAAACACGTATATATGCTTCCAGAGGACATCAGAGAGAGGGGATGGTGACAGCCTGTCTTGCTGTTGGCTCTATCCAAGACAAGCCTTTAGGAATTTGGGGATATCACCTTWGGGATGGTGCTTTATTTGCACTGATTCAGCACTTGTCTCAGCACCAGGGATAACAAGTTGATGAATACCCTGCTCCTGATAGTGGCTTGGCTTAAGAGCTGGTCTTCTGGGCATGCAGAAAAATTGCCACCTATCTATGCCCAGGGGCCTGGTTAAACAGTCWTTTTTTTTTTACCATTTATTTCAATAAATTTGTGATTTTTTTTTAAATTCTTACTCTTTTAGCAAAACAATGCACTGTGTGATGCTAAGTTTCCGATTTAAGTTTTTTAATTCTTCAATGTCTGTTCATAACAGGAATTTATACCATCTATTGACTGGAATGCTGCGGTAGTTTTTGTGTGGAGGTTTTTGTATGCTGTCCTGAAAGAAAAGCATTTATTATAAATGGAAAGAAGTTTATGTGAGCTAACACCAAAGAGTACATRATAATACACAACAGCTAAATACACTATACTGACCAGAGCTGCCTATATCGGCTACATGCCACTGTCACAGTCACACAATGCAAAGCATTTATGTTAAGCATTACATCCTTATAACCTCAGGATTTCAAACTGCATGAGAAATTTTAGGAAAAATKGCATATCCACATGAACATATTGCCTGTATCTGGAGACTACTGCACTGGGGCAATGACTTGCACTCTAAATGTAAATGTTTGCAATTTATACAATATCTCATTTCCTATCTTATGTGCTAAGAGTAGTTGCAAACATATTATCAAGAACTCATTACCACTGGGTTCCTGGAAAAAGTAATGTAATGAATCCCCAAAGATACAGTCTCTATTACATATAATGGACGCACTTAAGTGATTCCTGAAAAAGACCAGCAAAGCTCAGATAACAGCCTCAGACTTTCAGGTGAAATTTCTCCCTGCAAAACTCATTTCTTATCAATCTGACCTCAGAGGAAAAAAGTTTCAAACTCTGAGACAACCAGAAAGACAGAAGAAAGTGCTTTTTTTAAAAAAAGAAAAAAAAAAACTATGTAGCTAAAATCAGGCAGAGGTTTGTAATGGATGAAAAAAACTACTCAGAAAATCTGTTTTGACACACAAACACCAATGCCATATAGGTCCAATGCTGCAATTTATTAAGCTGTTTTTTTCTTTTTCACGCTACCTATCCAAGTGTCGTAGAGCACCTCAGTGAACTTTTAGCTGTGGCCTCTGCAGTATGTGTATTCCAGCATAATTTCCATCAAGCTGATAAACTGATCAACACTGATCCTGTTTAATGAGTCTAGGTGAGACAATGACTTTTTAAAGGTATTATGTTAATTTACACTGATGTCAGTAAGATATCAAAAAAGCCTTTTCCTGCGCCTTCTGCCCTAAGTTATAATGCTGTCATTCTATATCCAGTGCAAGAAAAGGAAATTTCTGACACCAAAGATATTCTGGGCTGCAAGTTCGAGTCAACATTTAAGAAATTCAGGCCAGAGGACAGCGCACATTGGTTTATTGCATGTTTGCACAGTGTAAGCCAAGCTACAAGCACATCACAAGTGCAGGGAAAGAAGAAAAGTTGGTTGTTGTTTTGTCAAAGAAAATGGTCAATAGCAGAAAAGTAGCACAAAGGAAATACCTTAAGATCTCGCCTTTCCAGATGTAAAAGCTCTGAGCCTCGGATGTCATGGCTGATGAAGATTTCTTTGTACTCTCCCAAACTGAGCAGATCCAGCCAAGCAGCAACTTCATCTGTGCCCCATTTTTGAACTACCAAAGTTAAGAGCAAAACCCCCTTAATTTCTACATGCTCAAATGCATTACAAGCAAAGGTTAGGCCAAAGAGAGTGGAAAACAGAGTAGAATTGCCGTGCTAGCAAAGGGAAGGGTTAGAAGTGTCATTTCCACACAAACTGACAATTTCCTTTTCACATGCAGGTTACAGGTTAGCAGTTAACATGAGAAAGTATCTAAACAAAGTTGGGGCTCTTTGCTTTGCAGCCATGCTTTCAGCTTTACTCCAGCTTCTTCAATAAAGCCTTTTAAATCTCATGTCACACAAATTCACATTAAAACATCTCAAGACAGTGATGCAAAAGCTCAAGTTGTCCTTCTTTATACCAATAATTTATTGGTAGTCATCCAGCAGGAGGAGATGCCTTCAAAAGCTTATTAACATGTAAAGTCAATATATAAACTACACCTCAGATATAGCAATGGCAGCAAGCAAGTCCATTTTTAATTGACATTTTCTAATATTCTCAATGCCACAGATATTCTTTAAGCTACTGTGTTACACAGGCCATTAATAAGCTCTCTGTGAAACAYTGTTCTCTAAGGTCAGTTGCCCACATTAGTCCAAGGAAGATCATGTTTTTTGAAAGACATTAGAATTATGCTATCAGTTGCTATCATTTTGCAACTCCATCCTATGCTAGCTAGATTCATGAAGAAATGAAATCCCAAGTCTGATCTGAAACCTAATCAACACCTGCAAGATTTTGCAGATTTCCACCTACTTCCCATTAAATGACCAAGATGTGGAAACAGTTTTAGGACCATGTGACCACTGATTAACTCTTGGATGTAAGATTAAGGAAGTAAGTTCACAGACAACAGTGGGAAGAGAGGAGAGTGGAGTTTGTTCAAGTTCTGCTAATAAAGAAAGCAGTACTGGCTATTGTGTCTTTTTGTTTGCTCTTACTAACCCTAAAACCCATCTACAATTTAAGAATAGCTGGTTAATTAAACCAGTGTGATAAACGCTATGGAACAGCTTCTCAAACTAACCTGAAAAACATGAGTTGGACCTTCCCAGGGAAACAATGTGTTTTTGTATAACTTGTGTTGCTCTGAGTTAATTAAATTTCATCACCAACTAAGACCCAGGCCACGCTTCCTAATGAAATGATTGTATAAAACTTTGCAGTATTTTTTTAAATTTATTTCAGTCTTGGGGTTAGCCTGAATCATGCTTTCTAAATATAGTGAAATAAATTTTCCTCCTAATGAAGACAACACCTTTGACAGGTCAGGATGTTACTTGTAGGTAGAGTACATACATCATCTCAGCTCTCACAAACACACAAAATCACGTTTCCCCCAAACGCTATTTTGCTTGCAATGTCAAAACACATACCAGGCTGAGGGCTGGTCTTATGCTTCTGGACTTTTTCTTTTTTAAACTTTGGCACTATGCGAAACACTGTACTCCTGTTGTTTCTCTTAGCATAATCCAGAGGAGGATCCTACATGAAAGGACAGACACAGTGACCTTTAGTTAACTGAAAGCAACAGGRCTAAATTCTGTACAACAAACAAAAACAAAGAGCTAAATCCTGATATGTTTCTTTGCAAAAGAAAAAATTGGTCTTAGACTTTCAGATTAACTATGGACTACTTCCTCATTTGTTTCTTTTATTAAATAACAACTAACTAGCTTTAAATTCATAAAAGGAAGAGAAAAAGCCCTAAGCTTAAAAAGCTTGCTCACAGCATAGAGGGACCCAGCATCATTACCGAAATGGCCTGCCCAGATTAGGAAGGATTCCAACTTACTTTCACCTATTAAAGAAAAATTAAGTTCAATCAGAAACAGGAAGTATTAATCAGACTCACCTCATCATCATTTGGTTGAAAAACATAATAAAGCCAAGGAATCTCAGCAAGTTTTCTCAACTCTGTTTCCACGCTGTGCAAAGCATCAGACAACAGCTCTTCATGGGGAGCTTCTAACTGCTATTTATACAGAAGTAGAAAATAATATTAGTAGTATTGTTAATCTGTAACATTTAACCTAGAGGTGTTGCTACCACAGAAAGATGCTTACTTTGCAGTCAATGTAAACAAATGCTGAAAASTGTTCTTTCCAAAGTAAATCTTCCTTTGAAGATGCAGCAAAACACTCTGATACTACATTTAGTCTGGTCCCAACCACAACGGGACGAATGATCCAGCTGAGAGTTTGGGTGCAGACCAGCTGGGCCTGGCTGTCAGTCACTGGCATCTGTCACCACACTCCTGACTCTTCACGTTACCAAAAGTTATCTGATTACATTGCTACCAGAACACAGCATTAGAAATGGCAATTTCCAGGAAAAAAGAGAGAAAAAAAAATCACTGAAAGAACAGCAGTGTGGGAAAAAGTATGTAAAAAAATTGGGAAGATGGTAATATGACAAAAGCCAAGTTACCATTTTCAGATTTCTTCATATATGGAGAGCTCTTTTCCAGTCATGGAGTAAGAMGTAGATCTTGTGCCTTACCCAAGATGCTAAATTCCCAAAGACCTCTGAATGATCCAGTGTCTGTGCTATCTCTTCTGAAAAGTGGTTGCAATTGCTGCCAGAGGGAGCCAATGTAAGAGAATCTTTAATTTTGGTGCTGGACGACGATTTTGATTCTGTTGGGTGGGTTTTGGTGATAAAGCTTCAACAGTTTGTATAAAACAACCTTTTTTTCAGAGGACAGACCGACTTTAGTAAGATTTACTACTTAGTATAGTAATATTTGAAATATAAACTCCTTCTTACTATAGCATTCATTTAGGGTAATTTGTCGTCCTAGCACATCTGGGAAAAGCTTCCTATTTCCAAAATGAAAATTATGACTATGAATGTTGCACAGTGAAAGTAAAGATTTTCTTCAGTTATTTCTCATTTCTCCCTTAATACATTGGAGATTCCAACACTGAAACTGTTTCACAGTRAAAAGGCTTTTAAAAGAGTAAAAATTGAAATGATGCATTTGGAAAATGTCTAGACAAAACACGGTAACGTTCCTCTTTTTTCAAAACTGTTTTCCAGCCATAACTATCTGGGATGCTACAGATGAGCTTCATTGTCCCATATAATTGTGCCACTGAAAACAGCCTTTACAGCTAAATCACCACTTGATGTCACTTAGCTGTTAGTCATATCTTACTGCAGGCTGCAGAAATCAGAGTCTCCTGTTATATATATTTAAATTTCTTTCATCTGCTTCAGAAGTGAAAATGGAAAGACTGAAACTGCTGGTAAACAGCAAGCAGAGAAAAGGCTTACCAAGCAGCATATGCAGTGAAGGCATCAACTCACAACTAAGAGGACATTTGGTTACAGAAGAGAAAGGGGAGAGACAAATGAAAAAGAAAGAAAAAGAAAATAAAGAGAGGAAGATTTTTTAAAAATGAATGGTTTTCTCTGTCAGAGAAATAATTTGGAGACCATATGGTGGCAGCAGCTGATAGCTCAAGGAAAACCTTACATTTCATATGTCTCTATTTTCATACGCTGAGGGACTAATGTGCATGTAGCTTAATTGTTTTATAAAATACATGCCCATAAATCTACCAGGGTGCCTTGTTTTTGTGACTTTAAACACACTTGTTATTAAAAAATGAGTTTTATGTAGACTCATGAAGACATCTGCACAGACTATAATGAGAAACAGAACAAATATGTAAGAATCAGAAGTGCAAAATAAATTAGGCTTTGGAGTCTGATTAAGGGACCAATTCAGTAAGTTTGTAAGTGGGTGTACAAAAGGGTAGGGTTTCAGTTGGAAGGTTTTCATGATAACATTATGTTCTGGACTCCTTGATAAGTCACTCTTGTCCTAGTATTGCAGCACCATCTCCAACCTTTTCTTCCAATTCTTCTTCCCAAGCTATCTTAAAATGAAAACATGTTTCTCTATTTTGATTCCCCATTAAACCTGAAATAAGAGATTAATAACTGCAGTCTAAAAAGAAAGGCAGATATTTTTCCTTTTTCTTGGATAAAATCATCTAATGAACAACATTCCTTTGAAAATTTTCATTCAAAATATATGATATGAGCCCAACCTGTGACTACTTTTATAGCTTAAGTAGTCATGAGCCTTCAGACTATATTAAGTTTTGGTTACTTTGGGATGGTCACTGGTTTAGAAAGGTACCTGAACCAACACCTTAAGTTTCACACAACTGAAAACAATCCCTTAGATACTAATTGGTAATTATAACCTACAAATCAACAGTAAGTTACTAATATGTTTACTTCTGAATCCAAAGAAATTGTAACTGTTCCTACTGAAGATATTTTTAATACCAAAACTGGGCCAGCACAGAAGAACTATCTTTCTTGTCTTCCTGATGTCACATGTAGGAATTTCTGGATACGTAGTGGAACATCAAATGCTCCCTTAAATGCCAAGCCTCCCGAAGACATTTATCTTTAAGACAGGCCTCCAGGACAGGCCTTGGTGAAACATCCACTGCAAGCTTACTTATTTCTCTCTATGGGCCACTGAAAAGGAGAGTCCAGGCAATGAGCTCCCAGACATCTGAAGTGAGGCAAGACGGYTGTCAACTTAAGAGAACAATTCATAACTCACTCCAATTCAAGCTACAAATGCAATGTAATAACCTCCGATTTGCCTTAGAGAACTGCAATAACATGCCAGAAATTCTGTGCTGATCTATTAAATCAGCAGCGTGTGCAAAGAATAAATCCCTTCTAGCATCAGTGAAGGAACAGAAACGAGTTTTGTGTCACCTTACCAAAGGAACTCTTCCTACGAGCAGAGATTCAGTTTCATTATGCAGAGCCTTCACGTTGACAGCTATCTCCATGGCAGTGTTTCTGGTAAGACTCTGGGGAATAAGGACAACAGTCGTTTGAAGGAATGCATGCTGGACTAGGAAAAATACTCTGGGCTTATAGTACATGGCAGAAGGACCCTCTAAGGACCCTCTCCTAAGAGTAATATGTAAATTTAGCTTTATATTGACAAGACAATCCACTCAAAGAAAAGACAACCACCAAAAAGCACAATTCACAAGCTGAAATCCATATTCACAAAAAAACTAGAATTGACTGTGTATAAGGATATCTCACCTACTTATCTGGGGACATAAATCCCTGTTTTAGTCTTTTGCAGCACTAAGACTGGAAAAGGAAAATGCACTGCTTATTGTCTGTTCTTCAACTCTGTTTGCTATAACCTGGGAAGATCCTGAAGATCAAGCGACCAAGATGAACCCTGAATATTTATGATGAGCAGGTATTTATGATGCAGCATTTCTGTAGGCCTCATTTAATAAAACTGCCTCCCTGAACTGCTCATGTTATCTTCAGCAGAAGTAAGCTGCTAGATGTATTTTAAGAAGAAAAGGTTAGTTACTCATACTGATGAACAACTAGGTAAACTTAGATTAGAAAAAACTATACAGACAGACTCTATAAGTAGATATAAACTTACTTTACCTATTGTTTTTGCTCTTTCCTGACCTGAGTTTGGTTCACTCATACACAGAGCCACGTCAGCATACTGCATTTAATTTAATAAGCACTAGTGCATCACTTTAGGATGAGCATCCCACGCTGTGTGGTCCTTCCACTTGCAGACACAGCAGGTTCTTGATTGCTCAGATGTGTCAGAGATGACAGACATACTCTTAAAAATCAGAAATTTTGCATTCTCACTGGTGTTCATACCCTACTCTAACCTCCAGCCTTAGAGCACATGGAGTGAATGCAGAGGGGCATCTTTTGCCTTCTCAGGCGACACACTGTCCGAGATCAAGAGAGGACTCTTGGACCTGTTCAGTACAAACACAGTTCTCCCAACTCCCATTCCTGGTATAATTAATACATTTCAGAATTACGGAGCATAATCTGTCAAATTCATCAGCTACAAAGTATTTTCATAAGCATCTGAAATACTGAGACTTCCTGCTKCTACACAAAGCAGTACCTTAAGATTTGGAAGTAACTTTCCCTTTATAACCATCTCCTTTTAACAGCAAAAAAATCGAGAGAAAATGGAGAAGATACAGCATCCATTCACCCATGTAGCATACTGACTTAAATTTGAGCATGAGTATGTGCATCTGGGAGTCTTGGTTATCAAAAACTTCAAGAATTATCAAAAACTTCAAGAACTTTCACCTTATTTGATGTAATTTGGTGTTCAGGGAGTACAGAATAGCTTCTGTTTCACAACCTTGGGCAAACAGATGGTACAGTTTATTTACTTATAAGGAAATCTCTGTTATTCCTTTACCTCAGGAAACCTTGGGTTGGCTTTATTTAATGCATGTGAGCATGCATTGACAGCATGAGCAAGCTCCTGTTCCAAGAGGCTGTGTACTTTTGCAGCTTCACAGATTCTATAAAAATACGAAAAAAGAAAAAGACATATCTTCCTGTATTTACAGAGCAGTTCTTAAAAGTATATACCATCAGGTGAGAATATATACAAAGATGTATTTCACAAAACACTCTGATGAGTCCTAGCTATAGCTCTTCATAATACGAGTTCAAATACAAGAGTCTCTTTTAGCAACAGAGCACCTCATATAAATGATATTCATAATAGAGAAGATTTATTACTGTTATGAAATACCAAAAAAGATTTATTTCTCTTAAAGCAAAATTACCATACAAGAATTTCACCAAAAATGTGGGGCTATTAATTCATGTAAACATCAGTGGAAAACTACTTTATTAAGATAACCTACACAAAGTTATTTAAGTAAAATTACACCTGTTACATACAGTGCATTATGAAAAGTTCCAAGAATTCTGCTGAAATCATCATTAAAATTGGCTGCAATAGTTTGAGATTATGAGAAGTCTAATTCTAAATGGACCTTTAGAACAGTAAAGTTTTTAAGGTCTTTTGGCTAAACATCATTTTGGGTAAAYTGTAACATAAATCACTCTTCCTTGCCTACTTAAGCCAACACCACGGTATAAACACAACATATAGTTCTTYGATTCTTTCCTTATATTGTCAGTGCTACTAAACGCACACTCCAAGAATTAATTTGGAGGCTTAAGATCATTTGTCATGATGGTGAACCGAATAGAAGCTTTATAAAATATTTTGATTTAAAAGATCTTTTCTTAAAAAGTGTTTTTTTCCTATGAAAATTAAAGCATCCTTAGTAAAAAAGAACACCTTGCATTTCAGGGACAATTATGTTCTTGAAGGAAGAAAGCTCTGCAATATTTTAAGAAAACTTTAAGGGTCAATGGAAAGTGTTCATCAATTTTTTTTTTTTTTTTTTTGGCAGATTAAATCTGGAATAGGAGAATATTTCAAATACTCAGAAAAAAACAACAACCATAACAAAACCAAGTAGCATCAAACACCTGAGATCCATCTGTTATAAGGAGCCATCAGCACTGTGGATGCCTATATCTGACCTAGTCATAAAGATTCCCATTATAAGCAACGGCGAGAAATAGGTGATTCTAGTGCACAGGCACCTCTTGTAAAGGGTACATCTAAAACAGATMAAATGCTTGGAGGATCTAGAAATATCTTGAAATATCTAGAAATATGAATGACTCTATGGGCAATCTGGCATTACTAGATCATATGAATACATCGACAGTGTTGACTTAAAAAGTTGACCACTAAGGTCTTCTCTTAGAATCA
>NW_020454594.1:468720-580040 GCF_003342845.1 Nothoprocta perdicaria
CCTGTTGAACCTCATGAGGTTTCTCACCGCCCAGTCCTCCAGTCTGTCCAGGTCCCTCTGGATGGCAGCACAGCCCTCAGGGCTATCAGCTACTCCTCCCAGTTTGGTATCATTCTCTTTTTGAATGTATTTTTGCTTTTGTGCAAGGGGGGCATTTCAAACAAAGAACTCTCTGAAAAAAATATCTGCTCTTCTGATTCCATTACTTCTTCAAAAAGTCAGCTTTTACTAGAAAAAAATCTGAACAGCTACACACACAAATGAGTTGAGCCTTTAAAATCCCAAATCCCACCAAATCAAAAGACTAATAAGAGTGGAACATTAATCAGAAGACAGGGAAAAATATATCCTTCTAGGGCTATATAAGCATTTCTATGAATAATTCAGTCTTCATGTACAGAGTGCCAAACTTACTAATTTTACTGTACCTGGTAATTAGCTCTTCTGCAGCTTGTGAGCACAGCTGTATCTGTGCAACTTCCTCTTCTGTGGCCAACTCAACAGCCTGTTGAGGGTACAAGGGAGATCGAATGACAGGTTTGCAGGAATCATACTTCTGTTTGTCTTCCCAGGACTTCAGGGTGTTTTCAAAAGCCTAGTCAAAATGAATTATATGTTCAGTTCATAGCACTTTCAGTATTTATTTATTTATATATATATATATATATATAAAAAAAAAAATCTGTGTGTGTGTGTGTGTACATATATACGCATACGAAAGCACATGGAATTGCACATGATCTTATACAAATAATACAATAATGAATAATTGCGTAATGAAATGGCAATTCATTTTTTTAAACTTAATACAAAGAATTGTTCACTTCTGAAAACTGTCTCCTTCCTTCTAGCAAGTCTCTTTCCTTCTATCAAGTCTAACTGTTTAACTGTCTCTTTCCTTCTATCAAGTACCTTTTCAAAACTATACAACCACAAAGACCTTACTATAGAAATATTCTGCAAGGATAGGAAGTTCCAAATCTGAAAACACTACAACGGTCAAACCTTAAAAAGAAAAAAGGTATGAAAAAATGTAACAAATTTAATAAACAAGTTGGTCAAATGCTATTAATTTCAGAGTAAATTAAACAGCCAGTTAGGGACAGAGAACTGAGGGACAGTTAAGCCTTTTATGGCATAGTCCTAGGGAAACATGACCTCTCCAGTGACTCTGTGATGAGATTCTGCTTGTCTCTGATTTTTGAGACCATGTCATCAGGAAGAGGGATGACTAGAAGGCCAGAGACAGGGGGCAGAAATTTCAAATATATATTCTGAAAATTTGTATCTTTGCCACTTCTGCAGTTGTGCTAAAAGCTCCCATATGTGACTAGCCATACACAGATACACAGCATGCCTCACAGAAAGAAAAAAAAAAATCAAATTTTGACTCTTCTTCTTCTTCAAATATTAATAACGATATAGGAGTATCATTAATCAGACACATAAAAGTTACCAAAGGTCTGAATCATTTATAAAAATCGAACAATTCTCTGCTAGGCTTATTATATAAATTATATAACTATCAATAATTATATGAATTAAAGTCATAAAACTGAAAGCTCTGTTATAAGCTCTAATTACGTCTTTTATGATTTTATAAGCTCTGTTTCTTCATGCTATGATTGAACCAAATTACTACAGAAAGCAACAATAATCAAGGTATCTCATAACACAGTTTCTGCAACATACTCTGTCTCGTGTCAGCATCTGAGCTCTGTTTTTATGTATAATTTTAATAACACCGGGGGGCTGGATCCATGCCTCTCCATCCACTTGCACTGGAACCCCTTCATCGCCAAGTATGGTGATCTTTACTGACCGACACTGGAGAAGAACAAACACGTTATTTCACAGAGCAATAAATACTAATGAAACTGACAGTCCACCTGAAATATGTTGATTACTAGGAGCTGTGGCTTCCCTCCAGGTTTGTCTCAGGGATGAAGCACTTTTATAGTTCATTCGTCACACAAGACAACTTGTTAGCTGCTAAAATTAAAATAGCGTCAACGCTTTATTAAGGCACAGGACATCTAGAGCACCACTATCCTCCAGCATCCCAAGCTGCTGCCAACTACGTCACGTGCTTTCAGATGAGAAACAAACCTGGGCTATCCTGTGGTGCTGCAGCTTGATGACTCTGGAAACTGCCATCTGCATGCTGCCAAATACGGCGACAACTTCTAAGATTTTATCATCAAACGACGGGGCCCCAAATATCTGGAAGAAAAAAAAAAAACATCCACTTTTGATGGTAAACCTCTTGCTTAGCTCATATGTTAAATGAGACATGAGTTCAGTCTTCTTTCTTGTACGTTTGACTCCAGAGTAACTTCTGACACTTAAATATTCTAATTTATTTACTCATCAAAAATTATACTGTCAAAGGTCTCAATGACTCAAAGGTTACAGGAGTGTGATATTATGGACTGCAGAAAAATGTTATCTTAAAAGGGCAATAATAACAGCATTTCAAATATCTGAATGACCAGGTATAATACCCTCAGATGACACATTTCAGCATAAGGCCTAGGATATGTTTTTCAACATAAGATGGAAGGACTATTCAAATCTGCACTTTGCCAAAGCACTTAATAAGTAAGAGGTTCTTAAAGTTAAGTAATGTCACTCTTCTCTCCTTAGAGATGTTTCTCCTCCTATGTTTCAGTTCCCTGGAAACCAACATCTGAGTCCACAGTCTGTGTTATTGAATGCTGCTTTAATTCTGAGGAGAATTTTGCTTGCACTGCATCAAGTCATCTGCAGTAAACATGAAAACTGCTTTTGGAGAACCAGAGTCCCGATGCAGCTAAGACTTTGGATTTGTATGAGCTCATGCAAAGCACACAACGTGCCATTGCCACCTGGAGTCCTGCAGGGGATTTAACCAAGCCCCAGGGAAGTCTTAGGCTGGATCTGACCAAGGGCCAAGGGTCCAGCAGGAAATAGTGTAAGCCCTAAGGTCATTTGAAACTTAACCATTTCATCCTGATAGGGAAAAAAAGAGCAATGAGGGAGTATAATCAGCAGGAGGAGTCACTTCAGTAACAGTATAAAGAGCAGGGGTGACCAAAATACCTTCAAGGACACCAGGCAGTGTCCATGAAAGGAGTCTAAAAGCTGCAATTAGTCAGGGCCTATACAGGTACAACCTAAGAGAGAATTTAATGGGGAAGTCCTCATTCTAGTTATTTTTGTTTACCAGACTTTCATTTTAGCATGAGGAAAGGCAAACCACAAACCAGTCTTTCGTATCTCTCCACAAGAAAGTATCTTTGCTGAAAAACTGTCTTTTTTTTTTTTTTAATAAACACAAACAAATCTGTAAGTACCAACATTCAAGAAATAATTCTCTCCTTCCCTAGTGTATCTCATCATGATCATGTCTTTAGCCTGCTTTTTGAGATCAGTAAAGCATGCTTAAATAAACCCAGCTCAACTCAGTTAGTATGCTTGGCTCACTGATAATATCTCAGAGAAAAGTTGCAGGCAACAACTTTCTTCTGTCCAGATAAGCAGAACCAGCAGCATTTCAGGCTGTCACYATCTCTGCTGATCAGTCACTCCAGACTTCACTCAAACAGTGAGCTTTGCACCTGACTTTGTCCAGAACTAACATGTCACAATTCTGGCACACCTGATCACCAGAAGACTAAGAGCATCTGTAAAAGCACTCCAAGGAATTCACCCTTGTTGTGCATCACTATGACAGCTAGGACATATCTTCTCTCTCTCTCTCTCTCTCTCTCTCTCTCTCTCTCTCTCTGAGAGGGCCCAGGGAGAAAAATAAACACCTGAGTTAAGAGCTGGGCAGACACACGAGATACAAGAGACTCAAACTGTGAATGTGAACATGGAGAATATCAAAATGTTAGATATTCCTAGCCAAATATAAACATAGCTGCCATGCTCTGACATATAATAACAATAAGAAAAGGACATCAAGACTTGTTTACATTTTTTGTGTGGTGTGTGTATATATACATATAAGCACACACATATATAAATAGATATATCTGTATCTTTATAAAGACAGAGAAAATACAAGAAAACAAAACTGTTTTGTGACAAAAATCCTGGATAATCTACAGTAGAATATCAATCTAATTTGAAGCTGAATTCTGAGTTTAATGAGTTGTGAGTTTAACGAGGAAGGAAAAAAATCAGAAAGGAAAACCGTATTTTGATTCAGACCCTACAGTTTAAACTCAAACAGTAAGAGTTCCGAGTAAAAGTATTATATGCCAGTATACTGGYAATATACCAGTATTACCCAAGTTAAATGAGAGCAGTAAGAACAACACAATGTGGACTCTATGCCCGTTCTGCTCATAAAGTTACTTTTCTTTAGTGCTACTCACATCATCTTCCTTGGTTCCACCCCAGAAGTTAGTCCCACCAGCATAGCTGGGAATGTTTAGCACAGCTATACCCTGCAGACTTGGAAGGGGGATGTACTGTCCGTCACACTGCAATGGATAAAGTTCAGTCAGTACAGAGTAATGCAATAAAAGCAATCAACCATTTTTAATATCTGAAGCTTCAGCAGAGCCAGCAGGGGAGAACAGAGAGGAGAGTCATTAATAGGTTGGCACAAGCTCATTCCACCCACACTGTGAGGCAGCTCTGATACAAACCTCTTCTTCTCAAGATCAGCACCAATTTTTATAGAGATGACAAAACGCTAGCACCTAGAGCAGAAGTGTTACATGTTTCTTCAGAGAAACGTTTTCACATCCCTGATTGTGAAATTTCTCCTACACTATCTAACAAGAACAAAGAATACTTTTTTGCAATGAGAAAAACTGTATCACTGACTTTAAACAGTAGGACAACCATGGACATTACAACAAGCTTCATTACTCATTGAATAATTAGACTCCCATCCTATAGCTGCATTCTCAAAATCGAAATATGCTTGTTACTCGGGTAAATCTATCAATCAAAAAAAATCTTAAACCCAAGAATGTCTCTGGCAGAACCACAAACATGAAGTTAGATAAGTATTTTGTTAGCACTTGTATATTTGGTTTCATGGTAAAAATGAAACCCTCTCAATCCAAAAGAACAAAGGCAAACCTGGAATAAAACCCACAGCTGTTACCCTGGCTATGGTTGGAAGTTGTTGATTTTGCAGACAAGAGGTAGGTCCTACGTCCTCTTGCCATTTAGTCCCTTTTTGATCCTCCAAAAAACACGAGCAGCTTCAAGTGGTACTCAGCAAGACCACAGATAACCATACATACAAATACTGTATGAACACACACATATGTCACCATASTACATACCATGCAAAAACCATTTAGGTAATGAGGAGCAGAAAGAGTTGCAAAATATTTTCAGAAATGTACTCTGATTTTTAATCTTAGCAACAAGACATAATTTAACATTTTAATCAAAATCTGATAGCACCCAAAATGTTCTGTGAGATTAACAGATCCTGCACAGCCATTTGTATTATAGTGCTTTGCCTCTAATTCCTGATATTAATCTTTTTAATTTTCTAACACTGTGCACCTAATCACAAGTTTTAGCATAAGGCTGATATTATGCAATGCAACACTGAATATGAGATTTCTTGCTGGTTTACTTCCAGAAATATTCAAAAATAATTATGGAAAGGTCAGATTTGAATGCCTTACTGAATCTTATTTGAATCTTATTCAAAAGATCCTTAAATTAGAAATCTATCTGCACCATACATAATGTTCTGCCCTGTCATTATATTCACTAGCTACTGCATAATTCCTCGATAATTACTCAGTCCTTAGATAACAGCAATCTGCATCTACCTACAAAACCCTCCTAAAGCTCAATGAGAAGAGCTGTAATAAATTAAAATTATTCTCTCAACTTGAAAAGGATTATCATATAAATATCATAAAGTTCCACATAAAATATTTAATATTGAAAAAAAAGAAAAGAAATGAATACTCTCTGGCAAATTCCAACTTTGGGCGAAAACAAGTGTAATTATCCCATGACCTTTTTCTACATTGCCTCTATATTGCCTTTAATTTCCTAGTAGTGTAAGAAAGACTTATATTTGATTTTGAAACTTAAAATTATCCATGTTTAGATTATTTACATGGCATGTGTTGTTGCTGTGATACAACCTTATTAACCTGTATATCTGTCTCAAACACATATTTGAGAAAGTCCCTACAGAAGTAACTGCACTTACGCATGCAAGCTTATGGAGAAGCTGTCCTCTGTCAGGAATATGTCCTCTAAGACCTTCCATGTCCTTTTGGTAAATGTGTAATTGAGCTTTCAGATAGTTTAAACTGAGCCTGAAGGATTAGGATACTTTATCTCTTTCCTCTGTTTAGCATAYTAGTTTGTGTGTGTGCTTCTATTCCTGTTCTTAAAAATTGGTCTTTCACTTTAGTGTAGTGAACACTAGGAAACATCCTGCTATATCTCTTATAAAAGAAATAAAACTAAAAAAACACAAAATTCTATTGGCTTGAGGTGATACAAGAATGCTAAAAGGCTTCAAAAGGAACCCAAAATTCTGAACTACGTGTTGCAGAAGCAGAAAAACAAAACAAAACAAAAAAAATCCCACAACTCATTAAGATTATAAATAAAAATTACCTCAAGTTGAACTTTTTGTTCTAAGTTCTTGTAAGTCCTCTGCAGTAACTCTTTTGTGCCAAGAACTCCATACCACATCATGTTTTTCGTCCGGCTTCTGAAAACAGATAAAATAAGACTTACATACTAATATACACAGATTATTATTTCTTGTATTTTAGGGAGATGAAAAAGGTAAAGACTTCAAATAAAGAGATAAGAAAATTAATATCAGGAATATATCTTGTCTCTGCCCCTGATAATCCTATTACCTGCACTTTTCAGGATGCTCTTCTCTCTTGTTATTAAATTCAAGTGAAATTTTTGCATCTAATCCAATTCCAAAGTAGTTGTTCATGACACATTTTTCTGAATATCCCTCCCTGTTAGGAGAAAAGTGGTCATTATGTGTGCATTTGTACAGTACGGGACATACACAGCTTTGACCAAGACTGTGGCTGGTCTCAGAACGTCAACAAAGGATGGCATGAGGTGTTTCCTTTGAATCTTTCCACGGAAACACAACAGCAGTTCAAGTTACGGATTGTCTGCCAGACCTTCACCAGTGGGAGTTCCTCTCCATGGGACAAGAAGCAGCAGCAGCACATTCCCATCCTAGCACTGTCCAATCAAACCCAAAACACAGAGCTCTGACACTAAAATATGGGGACAGCCAATGCTCTCTGCACGTTAATGCTTTGCTCCAGGCTGTTTCAGACCTGGAGGGCAGTGGCCCATGGCCCAGTTACCATCTCTCTGCCAACACTACACCAGGTTTCAGGAAATCCACCTTAAGGACACAAAATTTGCTCCCCTCCACCTCATGGCACCACTCAGGCAACATCCCTATTCCTCCTCCACTACCTAATGAGGAGTGTTTGAACCTCGCTTCAACATCTTGCTGTTCAGCACAGCAGTTCAAAAGGAAAACTCAACTTTTAAGCGCCACCCTCCCGTCCTCCTCCTCTCAGAACTAGTAGGCAAGGGGGAGATTAGCAAGTTATTCCTGCTGCTGCAACACCACTCTGCATTATATCATTATATATATAACTAAGGGCCTATGCTGAACTGGAACAATGCAATCTCTTTTCAGATGTTGAGATCGACAGCCCAAGAAAGCTGTGAATTTATTTCAGTCATTTAAATGATAACATGATGAAAAAGAGATTAAGAGAAACTATAGCAGTTTAGGAACTGTTAAAAAAAAAGGGGGGGGGAAAGAAAGAAACACAGTAGATACAGGAAAAAACATTCTTACAGCGAATCTGGATCCGGGTCAATAAACGGTGTAGCACCAAATGGATCAATATTTGCTAATAACATTTTACTAATGATTGAACTTCCTGCAATAGAAGCAGCTAATCCAGCCCTTAAACCTGATAAGAAATAGAAAGAAATAACAATTTTCATATGATAAAGAGAAAAATATAGATCCTTAAATAACATAATTCTGAGAGACAACGGCATTCATCCATACATTGAGTGATTCTGTTTCCATCTCAACTTTTGCCTACACTGCTTATCTTTTCAGGTCTTTGGCCTCTGTCTYTTTTGTACAGAAAGTAAGCTAAGGTGAGGAGATTACCTCTTCAAATACCACACTGGAAAGATCAGGTGACAAAAGAAAATAAAAGGAATGAAAAGGAAGTTCAGGATTTCAGGCCACCAGTGGCTGGCTGCCATAGAAATCAAATGGATCACCTRATGTCCCAAAAGATCATTAGACCTTTTTTACTTAAGTCTCAGTTTCCTCTCCAAATTTTTACAATTTTTCCATTGGTCTAAGATAGTAGAAGGCCACTATCATAGATCAACGCTCAACCATAAGCCGTCCTTCAGCTGAATATTTCTAAGCCGAGTAGGAAGTTCTTCTCTCACTAAAGATGTGCAGAAGCCACCACTTGATGCCTTCATTAAAAAGGAGGGGGGGATAGAAACCAAGGCAAGACTARGATAAAGCAGAGAAAACAAACATGAAACGAGAGGAATGGAAAAACAATACTGGAACAAAGTAAACAGGTAGGTAGGCCTGGTCCAAGGGAGACTGTAAAAATGAATGTTTTAGTTACACTTTTCTGGAAAGGTATTTATGGACACCTCTTATCCAGAGGGCTGATCCTGGCATAAGCCTGTTCTTCAGGCTCTGAACAGGTTCCATTTATTAGGATGAACCACAGAGCAACCAAAATTTTGTCTTCCCTTCTCCAGAATCAAATGCAACACTTCTGCTGCATATCTGGTGTCATGTAAAACACTCAGGGACATTTTACATTATTTGCATTTCCTATTATGTGATAGAACAAAAAGATGTGTACATTAGTTCACCTAGATTCAGAATACTCATGTAGCACTTCCAGACAAAGCCTGGGGAAAGTAAACGGTAAAAACTGTTACTYGACAAGAAGCAGGGGAAGGGAGGGAAAGCAATTTTCAAGCTGTGAAAGGAACAGCAGAGTTCAAAGTCAAGGTTACCTGGGCATATAATYCTTGTGTTAAGCACAGGGAGGTTTTCTTTGCTAGCAGCCAAAGCTGGAGCAGAAAAGGAGCCTGTCTGGGAATGGATACCTCGACTTGCACGTCGATCTGGGGATCTTGGGGCAGTTTTAACTGTGCAGAAGAAGAAATGGTAAGATTTATCAGCACATTACCAAATGCCTATCTTCACAGCCCTCAAAATATTTCTGTCAAAATTAATCTGTCATCCTCCTGTGAGAAATATCCTTCATGTCCTTCTCCCTCACATCACTCCTTTTTCTGAAAACAGGGAAAAAAACCCTCACAAACAGGCAGATTAGTTGACAAGCAAAAATAAGAACACATGAGTATGCAAGGAATTCAGTATGAGGAGTTCCTCACTTCTGYTTCTAGCTGCTAGTAAAAATTAAATTATATCAGCCTTAAAACCTTAAAGTATTTAATACTGCAGGAACTTTATGATAACCATAATAACAGGTTTCACACACAAARAAAACCCCACGAACTTCAAAAAATCAATCATCTTTAAAGAAGAAAGGTTAATGAAGTAATAAGTATTTAAGCCTAAATYCAATGTGTATTTGTTCATAAATATACCTACTTTACATGGCCCATTATTATTTATACCAATTTTAATATAGATAACCATTAGAACCCAGGCCCAAATTAAGCCACGGCAATACCTGATCACCAGCTGGGCCATTTGTTTTAAGCAGCTACAATGGATCTGCYTAAATCAGGTTTCTGAACCTGACAAAACCCAGACAAATCAATCAGACATTCACACAAAATTCTGGCATATTTATCTACAGTCTGACTGACAGATCAATTGAAGCTAGGATYTGGGCATACACTTTTTAAATGCTGACAATTTATCATGGTCTAGTCAGTGAAATGGTGAATTCTTCTCCTTGCATCTCAGGAATAAGACTACAGGTCTCTCTATGACTTGCTTTAGTCAAACAGAAATTGTTARATGCTTGACAGGAATAAGTGGGTGAAATTTTCTGAACTGTTACATGGAAAGTCTAAGTAAATGACCGAATGCCTCCTTCTGCCTGGAAACTAGCACTAGCAATTATCATAAAATGTAGTCGTACCATGTGGTATCAATGCTACATAGTGATTTGTCTATGTGGATGACAAGCTTTGACCTGTAATGTTAAAACATGAAAAGAAATAAAAATGGCAAATGATATCTAACAAGAGTTATTAAATATTTAGATGAAGGTAATTAACTTATGGAAAATATTACCTTCATCAAATGACCAGAGGAAGCTCTCAGAGGATAAAATATAATATTCAGAACACAATTACCTTCCATTTTTCATAACGCTACTAAAAAATTCACAATGCTGTTCACAGTTTCTTCTATCCGTACTGGGGAACAAAGCAGTTACGTTAGATAGGAAAATCGACAGAACAGCTCCTCTTTATCTGACAGATGAGGCTCTTGGGTATAACTGCAATAAAGATAAACTTTTGCTGTTCATGCTCTGATAAAAACAACAGAGCCCTGATGAGCAAAGCWGATGTTTCATTGAAGTTAATTGAATTTATGTTTCATGTTTTCTCCCTAAACACCTATCTCCCACTAGCTAGCATTAATATGCACTCTATTTCCCACATTTCAGATGTATGAAGAACAATACACCTCCCTAACAAGCGCAGAAATGACATCATCAAAAACAAGGGGTTTATATGCATATGTAAAGTATGAGTGTGTGTGTATATATATATAAAAAAAACTTAAAAAAATGTATGCATGCATATGTATTTCTCTATATATTTGTCCCATCCGTCAGGCCCACAGAGCTGGTATCTTCCATGTGCTAATGCTCAAAGTGAACAAGCAACAAGCACTGATTCCTGTAACTAAGGTAAAAGGAGAGATGACAAGAAAGGGACAAGAAAAGAGACAAAACAGGCTGGAATTCATTGCAGGGGAAAAGTAAATGTGAGAGATCCTGAACAAACAGAAGCCCCAAGAAACTAATGGCCTAYGTTTAAGCAAGGAGCTATTGACACAGCTACCGGATTCACTGGGGAACCTCAAGTGGATGATGCTCCCTGAAGATCTCAGCTAGAGCTAATGGAGCAGGAGGAGATGCAGCTACCACACCATTCTGTCGATAACTCATTTGTGCCAAAGGCAGTGGCTTGCTGGGTATCTAGAGATTGCCCTCTGCTGACCATCGGTCACTGCTGTCTCTCCATGATTCACATTTTCTCTTGTGGTCCATTCTGGTGATGTGGCCAAGACTGAAATTTCCACYTGCAGTACCTAACAGCTCTCCTAAAATTATTATGCAGCTTTGTCCTCTGGAATAACCTTCCCACAGGAACTACCAGCCAACACAGAGTCTGTCCACCACAGTGAACTCTGCCATGGGAAATGGCCAAACACATCTGGCTGCGCTGGCTTGATGCCCAAAACCAAACACACGGGAAAGGCAAGTGAGGGTCTCCTACAGACCTGCTGCCCTGCAGCCAGTCACGGGCAGTTTTCATAAAGGACACATGGAAGAGGGACTTACCCTATAATTTGAATGTGGGAATTAGCACTGTGCTATTTCAGGAGATAAGTGGAGAATGCTCTTCTATAAATTTCTATTTTAAGCTCAGTCACGAAATACTCAGTAGTCAAAAGGAAGGCTTAGCAAAAAAATGGGTTCTCACTTTATGAAAATGCTACCTTCCAAGAAAGGTGTTTCAAACTCAAATCAGTCACTATTGTGATTGCTTCATTACAGTGAATGACACAAATAACACAATTGTATTATTTCTGCTGCATTTTCAAAACCAGCTTATGTCAACTACATAGAAATACTGTGTTCCTCTTTTTGGAAAACAACTTACAAAACCCCACAGTGAGGGCCAAATGATGCTCCTACAGGAAAGCAGGAACAGCTGGACAGCTGAAGTTGATGAAATGGATCCGACCAAGGACAGAGCTAGTACAGGGCTCTATAGTTTGGAAATCAAGTATAGGTTCCATAGTGACTTACTATATGGCTTGCTGTATAGCAGGCAACAGCTGTTGAGGAGCCAGCCTGATCTTTCTTTGGGACAATAAAGCTAAACATGTTGCCACTGGAAGAAGCCCTAATAACTGTGACAGGGATTTTTTATCTGAAAGAAGCAGTGAAAACCCAGACCTGAACATCAGTAGCTAGAAAAAAAAAAGTAAGATCATGTTATTTCTCTTAATCATCTTGATTCTTTGGCCTGTCCACTTGTAAATGATTTAACTTAGTTAAATTCAGCAAGTATTTTGTAAATGGGGTATTCTGACACATGATTCAACTAATGACAAAGCTGCTTCTCTAAAGGCACGCAGATAAAAATCAGACAATTAATAAAAACGGAATAAAACTCTTAACTTGTTATAACTGAGAATACTTTTTAGCACCCACAGCTAGCCTTAGATCTCAACAGATGGCTGGAACAGTTTTCCATATTAACATTTCTTTTTAATTTTCCAACCCAAACTGAATGACTATAGCAGCTGTACTGCTAATTTTAAATGACTCCCTTCCAAATCTTCTAAAACCTAAGCAAATCTGCAATAAAATCAGTTGCACATACACTATATATTTAAGACTTTGGTTCAAATCTCTGCTCTAAACTAGGCAAAAAGCGAGACTGAACTCAGTCTTGCCACTTCCCAAGAGAAGTCCATGCTCCAGTTTCTACTTTCCTGTCTTGAGTGGCTCCGATTCATATAAAACCCTTAAGTATTCATTCTGTCTCAGTTCCAACAAATCTGTCTCGAGGTAAACTCTCACATGAAATATCACAATTTCATTGTGATGTTGAATGAATGAACGAATATGTCTGTTTTAGATGAAGTTAAACACCCTAAACTGAAATGACTGACAGAACCTGCGGCTGAGACAGGTTATCACTGCTATTACCTATTCTATTCCCTGCTCAGGGCTGGGATAAACAGAGACTTCTTTCCTCAAAAATGCCTTTTCAGCTTTTGTATAGCTATTCAAAAATATATTTATCGTATCCCTGGCATTTTTCCACCACTTTATTTAGCCAATTCTATTAAAATGTGTGAATAATTTCTACTTAAACAACACTCCAGTACTTTGCAAATAATATCTTCATAGAAAAATATACTATCAGACTAATTAGAAATTAGAAATCAAAACTTTAAGCTTTCACACCTTGTTCCAGTGCATGCAATACAAGGGGTTGCAAAAGCCAGGAATGTAAAAGAAAGTCCATGCAGAAAGATTTTTTTCCAAAAAGTATACAGTATAAAAAGTAGAAATAATCATTTTAATCATTTAGATAATCATTTAGATAATCAATCTTACTAAGCATTTTAAGCATAGGACAACAAGGTTTGTTTCATAAAACTGCATGTTTAAATTACTTTATTTCTAAATTACTCACCTGACTGGGACTCAAATTCCTTTGTATCTTCCTCTTTTTCCTCTTCTTTTGATTCATCCAATTCTTTGCTATATTCTACTGGGGATTGGTTCACTTGTTCTTCACTGTGCGCATTCTGCTCATCCACTACTGCTCATTAAAAGAAAAATAATATGTTAAAGAAAAATCTACATAAATTGAAAACAAGCTTCTGGTCTCTATAGCTTTCGTTTCAGSATTACAAATACTAACAAAGGGTTTCTGCTGACAACTCAGTGAAATGGACCTTAGCAATCCTTTGTGCAAAGATTTACTGCCAGAAATTTTCAATTTGTTCAGGAATGTAGTTACTAAAGAAACATTTGTGCCCATTCACGGACAGGCATTGAGAGTTTGTGTGTACACATACTGCATACAGTCAGCAGCATTCAAGCAAGCAGAATTTATTTTCCTTGCAGTACGTAACAATTTTATCTGCATTAGAATGTACAAAACAAACTTAATATTGAGAACTTTTATGTTAGTAAAAACAACAAAAAATCATTATCGTTATTATTCTATCAGCAAGGAAAAAGATATAGCTGATGAGCACCTTTTTCTGCTTGTTCAATGATCTGTCTCACCGCCTTCTTTAAACTGTTTGCCCGCAGCATGAGCTGTTCTCTTGGTTTGAAGAGTTTCTGGGTGGAAGACTTTGCAACACACTCTGCTAATTGCTCTTTACTTTCAGACAAGGATTCTTCACTGGAGAATTCCTCGCCTTCCTCTTCCACGATGGGGGGAGTGATGCCTGGGAGAATGGGAGCAGCCTGGGCTTCGGAGTGCAGGGCTTGGAGCAACAGGTCTAGCTTCTCATTTAGCTCTGTGCACTGAGGCAATGCATTGCAAAAAGAGTGGAGCAGAACAYACATACACACAGACACACACAAAACAAAACAAAACCAGTGAACATCTCAGGCAAATTTTGGGGAAATTACATGGAGGGTTCTAAACTCTCCATGAGGGAGGATTTAAAAGTGTCCACATAGAGTCCAAACCTAGATTTACCATTCAGTAATATCAAGTTATGAATAGGTCTGTGTGGCTTTTTGCAGACAGACCTTGTGACACCCAACCAGAGAGCAGCAATTACACCCCCAAAAAGCTACATTCAGACTAAAATAATACACCGTGATAAACCCAGCCTGCCACACAGCACGGGTGCAGATTAGATCTTGCTCTTTTTTTTTGGATGATTTGCAGCACAGTCAGAATTACCACAGATTTACACACACCCTTCAGTAAAGCAAATTATGGGCACTCAGTACCCCCACTTAGGGGACTAATCCATGGGCAAATGCCCAGCTGCACAATTGAGAATTCAAGATTTTTTTGGCTTCACATCTGTACATTTAAGCTAATGTCATCTCCCAGAGAGCAAATAGGGTCATGCCAGAACTGAACACTGTTGAACACCTCTATCCCTGGCTATGCAGCTGCTCTTTCCAGGTATGCTGGAAAAGAGGTGATTTACCACATTTAAGGGAAAAGAAACCAGTAATATCTTTCCTCAGAGAGAAAGGATTTAAAAAGAGGATTTATTCATTTTCTAAAACATACACTGAATAGTACAGAAACATGAATCACAAAATAATTGCCACTTAGTAAGCACATTTTTTGACCCTGGGATTGTTATCGTGGTTTTTCTTTTTCTTTTTTTTTTTTTTAGTTCATGTAGGTTTTGTGCCTCAAATCAGATCCCTTTCTTCTTTTTTAACCGATTGTGCAACATGATCTCTAAAATTTGCAATCTAATCCATTATTTTTAACATTATAATCTCTCTTTCCCTCATTCATCCAACATATTTTCTATTCATTATTCTGTGAGTTTCTGGTAGCTAACATAATTCCTTTTAGAGAAAAGTTCAACTTCCACTGGAAAATATTTCTGTCTATCCCTGTACTTTTTATCCTGTATGCTTTATCCTATATGAAGGAAGAAAGAAAAGAAAGCACTACTCAGCATACACAGAGTTTCTAAGGAATTGTTTAAAGTTGTTAAATATGTTTTGGAAATAACTGCTCTATCTACTAGGAGGAAAAATATTTTRAAGTCACAGACCTGAAAATGAACCGAACGGGGCATCCAGGAGCTATTCGAAAATTAAAAATCCACAAGCTATATACTTAAAAGAATAAACAACCCTCCAAATAATCATAATCTTACTTTAGTGGCCATGGTATCAGCTTCTTCTGCATTTTCCACTGGTTTTTCATACGTCTTCCCTACTTTGGCAACAAAGTCCTTTACAGTTTCGCATAATATTCTTCAGATAAAAATAGAGGGAAGAAATCAAATGAAATAAAATAAATACACCTGGATATAAAATTTCTGGATTAATTTTATTTAAATTATTAACATGTTCTTAGGGGTTTTATCTAAATTACATCTAGTACTACCCCAAAACATGAGGGATTAAAATAAATCCTGAGTTTTGACAACATACTTTACACAAATGTACGTGGATGAGCAACTGATTAAGTTACATCCATCGATTCACATGCATATTACTATATGGAATTTTTGTTGTAAAGGGAACTCTGTGAMTGCATTTATGAACTAGATAAATTCATAATTCAAAGTTCAACAGACAAGCTTGAAATGAAAACATTTTTCTCCTGTGCTTGTGTACTTTCCCATATCAAAATTATTAACTTCAAACGCAACCTCACATGAGTACCTACAGACTTTGATGGAGCACTTCTTGGCTGAAAGCCTATGCCCATGCAGCTCTCAGGATTACAGGAGCTACAGGCAGCGCTGAGGCATCTCTACACAAACTACAGTGGATGAAATGAATTTTCAGTGTGCACATCAGAGAAACATGTGCTTATTATTACCTCTTTGGCAAAGAAAATTCACTAATAAGGTGTGGGCAACTGGTTTGTASCATTCATCTGCTTTAAACTTATTTGACAGAAACTAAATAGTGAGATTTAGGAAGACACAGACGCCATCTACAATGTGGAGTTGAAGAACTCCATAGAGTTCAGCTCAGAGGTCAGCTTTCAGCATGTAGTATGTGTGCTTTAAAAATCATATTTTATTAATTGAATGGAAAAAGAGATGTAAAGACATTCACATATATTATTGATTCTATGATCTGTCATAAAAAAAAATCACAGAGAAAGTATAGGTAGAATATTTATGATTTTGGATGAGGTTCATGATTTCTAGAGTATCTATTCATCATTTTTAAGTGTTTCAGTTTGGAATAAAACCTGTTCTTAAAGACCACCCTTTTTTTTTATCAATACAGAGAGCTAGAGGAGAGCTATGCAGCCGAAATGCTACATTGCACTGGGGAAGTAGTTCATTCTCTTATTGACACAGTAGGAGCAAAACAGAACATAAAAATTGTGAGGTGAACTAGATCACATTTTCACATTAGTAACTGTACWTTTCATATTTAAACTGCATGCTGGATTTTGAGTGGTTTAAAATCACATTATATTAATAAAATGTGKTTTTTTTTTAATGTTTGGCATTAAGACATCCACTGCAGTTGCAGCACATGATATCTCTACAGAAAAAAAATCTACTCTATAAGGTACAAATGAGGCTATATTAAGCCAAGCCAGCTGGGCCAGTCATAAGAAATTCAAGCTTACAAAGAAGATTATTATGGTCTAAAACAGTGATATTACACAAGTGGTTTATCCTACACATCATATGCAATAACCATTAACTCACTTGGCAGACGATATGACAACTGAATGCTGATCAGAATTGAGGATTTTKGCAAGATGAGTAGCAACTGAATCCTCATAAGCAGATATCTGAAAGCACACAAAAAGCAAGACTTCAGTTTCCACATGCTTTTAGCACCAAATAGAGTGCTAAAACACCTTCACAAAACAGCAAGATTTCCACTGCAGGTCCAGCCCAAAGGCAAAGAGCTGGCAACCCAGCTTCTACCTGTATACTGTAATTTGTGCACTGTATTTTTAATACTCAAAATATCAGGGAATTTGAGAATTTGTAATTTATTCCTAGACATATCTATGTCTTTTATTCCCAAACAAAGCCAGTTTCTCTCAGACTCAGCTGTTTGACTAATAATCAAAGTCTGAGGATATGTTCCTGAATTTCCTCCCACATTATCAGATGATATCACTCTGCCTCCCCCAAATATTCCCACTGAAAAAGGCTGCTAAACTGATACAAWCATATCAAAACCAAACATGATGAGGAAACCATGTGGGGATTAGTCTTTACTGGACTTTGGAAGAATTAATGTGTGCATCTTCCTTCTTTTACTGCAGAGAAGAATTATAAATACTATGATACTCCGGAAAAGGTCTGGCATGGATCACAATCACATTTTCGAGCACAATATCCTGTCTCAGAACGGGCACAGATCCAGCTTCCATTTTTAAAAGAAAATTCTAGCCAAGCTCTAAATCTGAAGCTAAAAATAACTCTGCAATTGTGAAATTTTCTCAAAGCTTCTTTTAAGAATCTCTTAAAAACAAAACATTAAGTGTTTTGGTTCTTGATATAGAACAACTAGAAATGTCATTCTTTTGTGTACCTAAAAGCCATCCCTTATTGTATAACGATGACAGTAAATCAATTTTAATTTCAAGGAAAAAAATAAATTAACAGCTAGTTTATAAGCACAAACATTCTGTGTCTGAACTACAGTAAAATCATCTAAGACCAAACCAAATGTATCCTCAGTGTCCTGAAACTGGAAGAAAGAAAAGGAAAAAAAAAAAGAAATTAAAAAAAAAAAAAAGAACTGAAAAACTACTTTTTGAACTTTAATACATTATCTACAGTCAGGTTAATTTAATCTTTTCCATAACCTTGCATCTCAGTAAACTGTGCAAAAACCATTAAAGCAGAGTTAGAACAAGGTACTCAAAGCAGCTTTCTCTAACTCCGAATCATGGCATGTAACAACAGCCACACAGCAGAGGTTTTGTATGACCATTGCCTTTAGTTTTGTGGAGGAATAAACCTAATTTCAAAGGCAGAACTAACTAGAACAACGTGTGGCTTCGTTTTGTTTTGACTTTGTCGTTCTGACAAGAGGGAACACTTGAACACACCAGCAGCCAGGTACAATCAGAGGAGATTAAGTCTTCTTGGGCACTGTGGGCACCTGAAAGAGGTCTGTGCAAAACCACTACATCAGGCTTACAGTCAGGGAAGCCCTGGCCTTTCTGTAGGTCTGTATCACAGAATCACAAAATCACAGAATCACATCATGGTAGAGGTTGGAAGGCACCTCTGAAGATGTAGTCCAACCATGGTCACCTAAGAGCATGTTGTCCAGGACCATGTCCAGATGGCTATGAATATCTCCAAAGATTGGAGACTCCACAACCTCTCTGCACTACTCCAGTGCTCTGTAACCCTCATAGTAAAGATGTTTTTCCTTATGTTCAGATGGAACTTCTTGCATTTCAATTTGTGCCTACTGCCTCCTGTCCTATCACTGGGCACCACTGAGAAGAGTCTGACTATGTCCTCTTTCATCCTCCCTTCAGATACTTACACTTACACAACTTACACACGTTGCTAAGATCCTCATCATTCAGCCTCATCTTCTCTGGGCTGAAGAATCCCACCTATCTCAGCCTTTCCCTATAGGATGCTCCAGTCTGTTCACCATCTTAGTAGCCCTTTGGTGGACTCGTTCTAGTAGCTCCATGTCTCTCTTGTATTAGGGAGCCCAGCACTGGACACAGCACTCCAGATGTGGACTCACCATCCTCAAGTTGAGGGGGAAGACAACATCCTCAACCTGCAAGCAAAACTCATCCCAGGACTCTACTGGCCTTCCTTGCCAGAAGGGTGCCTTGCTGGTCACCTTGTTTTCTACCGGGTCATTCTGCTGCTCTCCAGCAGGTCATCCCTGAGCCTGTCCTGGTGCTGGGGGTTAATTCCTCCCTAAATGCAGGACCCTTCACTTGCCTTTGCTGAACTTCATGAGACTCCTCTCTGCCCATCTCTCCAGCCTGGCAAGGTCCCTCTGAATCCAGCCAATTGCCAAAGATTATARCCTCCATGCCAGCTAAAACATACTGAGTCATCAAATTATTTAAGAACCTGCTGAGTAACTGCTTCTCAAGTACTTTTAAGCTATCATTGATATGAAATTACATTTTCCGCAATAAAGTACCTTGTTATTTTGAATCAAATCTTTTATACTAATCAATTTGCCTTTTACTCTCCCTCAATATTGAATCATCAAAAGACCGTGTGAGCACAAGTCCACTTAACTACTCTTTCAGGCCACTTAAAATTCTGAGTTAACCCAAAGAACAAGACCATTGGGCAGTGACATCCTATCTAATCCAGGTCATTTTTACAAGTTCTTAACAACTTCTCACTTTCCTTCTTCTACTGAGAGAGCACAAAGCAGGCCTTCATACACGCAGAATCACAGAATGGTTGAGGTTGGAAGGGACCTCTGCAGACCATCTAGTCCAACATCCTTGCTCAGGCAGGGATACCTGGAGCCCTTCAACCCTCAGATTTCCCCCGTGGTCCATTTCCACCCTGAATGTCTTTGGTTATGCCATATTTTCATCTCAAAAAAAGCATTTTTAAATACTCATTCAAAATTCAAAATGAATAATAGGCATTTTGCTTTTTCAATATATACTTGCAGGAAAATATTTTTCTGTTTCGCTGAAGACTACTCACCTTCATTCATTTTTGGCAAATAATACAGAATTGGAAGTCCTAATTATTTGATATATATGGCACAAACAAAAGTTGACTAAATTCAACTGGCAAATAGGAGAACATCTGTTTTCTAACTTCCACACATGTGCTTTAATCATATTTTAAATAGTTATTGCAGCAGCTCAGAGTTAATTCTATGCAACAAAAGCTTCACCTGGCATTCCTCTGACTCTTCTTCTGCAGTGACTGGAAGAATAGAAGGCTTCACTGGTAATTTCAGTTCATATGACATTATACTCCACCTAAAAGAAATGTTACATAGCTTTTAGGGTTGCAGATCATTATAGCGTGATCCTTTCTCTTCCATATCAACAAAAGAATATTCATTGTCAAACTATAGAATATTTTGTTTAAAAAACAAAGGAAGAGTTAACTGAACAAACATGAAATACATACATTTAAATATATTAATTTGTTCTTTCTCATTTTTTTTTGTTAATTTGTTCTTCTCTCAATTTTTTGTTAGTGATTCAAGAAAAAATCCTAGAATGTTCAAGGCAGGTAACAAAAAGTTTTCCAGCAAAATATTCATGACAGAAATAAATCACACCATGCAAAACAACTGCAGAAGCAAAATGAAAATAGATGATTTAGAGGCAGGGAGCCCTGAGAACAAAACAAGCACTGAAGTATCCTCACTTGCATATATACCTCTTTTTCCCTGGAAAAGCACAATACTCCTGAGCTTAGATTGTATAAAACTGCTAATACCACCATCCTTCAAAGTCTGCTGAAAAGAACAAGTAATCACTGCACATGGCCTTGGGAGCAAATCTACAGAAATTAGAGTGAAGAATGACGCTGAGCTCTTTTCAGTACAACAAAAGATAAGCAGGATTCAATCTATGAATATTTCACAATGCCCAGGCCAGCAATTATATCTAAGGATTGGCACCAAGCTTTTTTTACACACTTTGTTGTAAAATGATCAAATAATCTGCAGAAGACTTTAAAGCTAAAAAAGAAGTTTCTTCACTATTTCACAAAAAGAAAACCACCCTAAAATAAAATCCTCTTTCATTTGATTCAGAGATGTTTAATTTCCATGTTAAGTATATGTGCTTGTAACTACAGAAAGAAGAGAAACGCTCACGGCAGAAAATATACATCAAGTAAGAAATATCATCACACACATACATTGTCCTTTCAAAAACCAGTGGAAGAGTTTCATTAGAATGACATGAACATCATTTTCTCTGACTTTTTTTTGTTTTTAAATCAAGATTCTTCCTTTTTCTGTGGATGAAAACACCTGTCTTGTAAATATCATTCAAAACAAGGAGTAGGATGACATTTGGTTTTGTCTAAGAAAATGCCTCAAAAATTGAGAAGCTAAACTGACCCTGGGTTTATTTTACATAAGGTCTGTTCAAATAGCAGTACTGGATCAAGCCAAAGATCCACCTAGACCAGCAAGTTATCCACASCAGCTGATGCCTAAAGAAAATATAAAAAGGGTAAAGCACTTGAAGAGGTTTCTTTCTACATCAAAGACATAAAGCTCAATTATTACCTAAATAAAAATAACTCTAATGGCCCACATAGTCCACAAGGAAGTTTTATCTGTCCAGCAGAACAAAATAGTCTTAAATTTACACCATTTCTTGATGCCTACAACTACTTTGTGATGGCCAGGTAGTTTCATTGGTCATGTAAAAAACTAGTGACTTTGCTCACCTTTGGTGAAGACTCGCTAGGTTCATCTGATTTCTCCCTCTGAGACTGCAGTTGAGACAAGACACTGAAGAGCTGTCCCTGGTTTACCATCTTGACTTCACAGATGGCTACAGTCTGTACCCTACACCATTTTAACCTCTTTTTAAAAACAAAACCATTCAATATTTCTGGGATAAATTTAGGCCATCAATAACCCAAATGTAAAATTTCAGTCTCAGGGTAAATCATGCACATACACATTTACATTTACCTGTCTAACATTTTTGTGCTGGCTCGCTCTAATTTTTCCAAGATCTGGGGAAGTTGTGTATCATCATCACAGGATCCTCCCCAGCCAAGGACACGAGCAAGATCATTCCCAGTACCAAGGGGCAACACTCCTAATTGACACTGAAAAACAGCATAAGAGCAAATCTATCACTGAAAATTAGAAAGAAAATGTACAAAGTATTACAAATTATGACTATTTAAAGCAAGAAATGTTGATTTTACAGCTGATGTCTAAAGGTCGTAGATCAAGTTGCGTAGTCCCAATAAAATCTGTCATGTTTACTGAATGAATGAAAATTTTCATTCAAGTAACTATTGAGTTTGGCCCTACTCCTACTAATACATATATGACAAAAAAAAAACAAAAAACAAAAAACAAAAAAAAAAAACAAGTCAAAGAAAGCCAGTAAACACACTTGCCTGTTTGTGCAAGCTGAGTTTATCAATCTCAGACAACACCCAACCAACACTTCCATCCCCGCCACATACAAGAATCCGGAAGTTGTCAAACTTCTGAAATAAGCGTAAACTGGAGAGAAAATAAGACCAGTTAGAGCCTATACTCTCCAGCAAACATTACATGAATATATGGTACACAATACCTTTCACATGATGGTTCTTTGATGACTCTGAAGTATGTGGATACAACGTCATAAAATTCCACATTTCTGATAAATAACATGCTGAGATTTTTTTTCCCCTGATATATCACATATTGTTTTCAGGATTTTATGATTATTGTTATTTAAAAAAAAWATACTTTTCTAAGCTATTCAGTCTSAACTGCTCCATGCTTCTTATTGAAGTCGGAAGCATAAGGCACCMCTGTGATCACTAGGACAGGGTTAAGACAAGACAACAAGATGTGCTCCACAGTGTGGGTGGCCAACCTGGCCTTTYGCAACTTGTGAAATGCACAGAGAGTTGGAGGCAATAATTACATATAAGGTGATTACAACAATACAAAACACAGAGTGCTCTATCTCATATGAGATCCTTAAGGAGTATCCTGTTCTCATTTCCAATGGCTCCTCCTTCTCTTCTCTAAGTATTAGCAGCTACAACACGCTATGGCAGCAGAGAAAGCAGGATGAGAGGTAAAACAAGTAGAGAGGTGAGACAAAGAGGAATGAGGAATGAAATGTGAAGAAACAGGCAAGATATAGAAAAAAAAACACATGGATGTAAACATTTAGAGAATGTTCTTAAAATTATAAGAATAGGAAAAAAATTATAAAATTGAATATATTTATTTTAATGCATGTTATTTTCCAGAATATGTATCATCTCAGAACTAATTCTAAAAGCACTGTATTAGTATCACAAACATTTAAGGCATTTCTATTTTTCTAAAGAAAATAATGGCACTTATATGACAGGCAGATACCTATTCAGAACAACAGAGGCAGGCATAGGAGGAAAAAATGTTGATTCCACATCAATTTCTGCTACTCTGAAAAAAAGGGGGAAGATCCCCTAGTAATACATTCCCTCATAAAATGTGACTGTGCTTTTCAGATCCAGAAAGAAGACATCAGCATTAGCTGATAGAATAATTACTACAAACCTCTCTTTGGAAAACATTGAGAAAAAAATAGATAAAAGCAACCAAGAAGATGTACAATTATTGCACAACAAAAACAGAGTGAACCTCCTGAATCACACTGCTGTTAGGACATCTCTACAAAGCAAAAGAACTTGCAAGCAGAAAGACACATTCTTCTTCTCTCAAAAACTCTCTCCTCTAAGAGGTCTCTTCCTTCCATGTATTTTATTGCCAGAACTGCATGTACAAAATGTTAGCTGGAAGGGACTTAGACTGAAGTAAGATTTAAACCAGAGCTATAATGAATATAAAAGCTACAAGTTAAGTAGCTAACATATCTATAATGCAGCACTAATTATAAAAGTCAACAGCTGTGCTCCATTATATTTGTATAATTTGTCCACTATTTGAACTTAGTTGTTCTGCATTTGTGTCACCTACATTTTTATCGTGCAAGCACCTTTCTACATCTTTAAGAATATAAAAATTCATATTTCTATTTGCTGCCACTGATATTTATAGGCCATTTAACAAAGGGCTATAGATTAGAGGAACAAAATCAACAGAAATAGAACAGAAAATTCCAAATAGAAAACTAAATACAAAAACAGGCATGAATTATTCTTTATGAATCCATAGGATGCTTGTGTAGAGGCTACTGCTATGCAGATTTCACCCCTCTCTCTCCAACAGGCAATGCCAGGAATTTGGAGAGTGCCTGATGGCTTTAATCATGGATTTGTTCCAGCTTCTGTGGGATGCTCGTCTTCATAGCCCTTTGCATATATCACCTAAAAAAGATTCCAGCTGCAAGTCTCCAATGACTKTGTACTAGTCAATGGCTGGTGGCAGAATCCTCAACTGACACTTGTGTTTGGAAATAAAAAAGTTATTTAGACTAACATATATTGAGACTAAAAGTTTTTTCTTTAGCTAGTCATTCATGACAAACTTACAGGAATCACTGCATCTGACATAGAAAAAAAAACATCCAGTCAACTGTGCATAAAGGCCCTGTTTAAGGAAGACATTTAAACACATTCAACCATTTTGAACCTTTCCAGGTAATATAATTCAAAGCTAGGTAAATAGCCACACACACACAAAAAAAAAAAGACTGAAAAAAAATCGACAGAAGAAATTGGACTGCTGAGATTTTTGTTTTTGAATTTTCAAGTGAATATTCTTAAAAAGAAGATATTATCTCACAATCACTTCACCCACCAGAGTTCATATTAAATTCCATTAGCTATTGCAGATTTTAGGTTGGAGGTCACATGCTAAATGGAATTATAAAAACAAGGGGACAACACAATACTAAATTTTGCACTAAATGTCCCTGTAGAAAGGATTGCTCAAGATTTCCAAAGTCATTACCCTAAGTGAGGTCCTCCATTCATTAAATCGAACACCTGAGCTGGATTTAACGACTGTTTGAATCGACGAAGAAACTTTACTCCCTGATTGTCTCCACTCTTTGAGTTAACAAAAACTAAAAGAGGGCTGGCACAGGATGGCGGGCATGTGGCTTTCCAGAAACCTGTGAACATAGTTAGAAAGAATGAAATAAATAAGGCTTTCTAATATGAACAACACAAAAAGAAATCATGAGAAAGAGGAGGAAGAGAATGAAGGACAAAAGGAGTACATCTTATCATGCATAATGTAAATGCTAAACTCAACAGTAGTCCTACCAAGCAAAAAACATCACTGCTCAATATTCACCATTTTTTTTTCTAGGCATTTCCAGCACCTAGATTTGGTAAAATCCTGAAGACAATAGCTTTATTGTTTTTTTTCACAGTGAAAAGATAACTTACTAGAATACTTCTCAACTCTCTCTTGACAGATTACCACATAATGCTATACATATCTCAGTTATAAGTGTCTGTGTTTTATCTGATTTTTTTTTTAATCTCGCTGGCTTGAACTAGATCATCCAAGTCTGTATGAGCTCTCTAAGAATACTCATAAATTTAAAGTTACTGGATTCAACTGTTCCCAGCTGAGACTCTGCATGAGAACTTTTATTTCAGACTGAAATTATACTATTAATTATAACGGAATCACTGATCAACAGACCTTCGGTTGTGATTAAAGATTAATTTAAAGCCAATGCAGGTCTCTCAGCTGATTACAGCAGGCTTTCAGTAAGGCCCTTAATAAGGCATGCTAAGGGACACCATCCTCACTGACATTTCTACTCTGTGAAAGATGTGGATTTTCAGCAAAAATAGACATCATGGGTGTAGGTTTTGACATTTCAGACAATATTAACTATGTCTTTTTTAAATGTCTAAAATAAATTACAAAGAAAGATCTTCTATTAAATTAAAAAGATAAAATTACAAATTAGCCAGAAATGCTAATAGAACTGCACATTATAATAATGCATAATTTAAAATAAGGTTTATTTATTTAACTGCTAAGAAATATAAATGCACATATGGAACAATCATCTTAGCATGAATAATAAATAGCATAAATAAATGACGCTCTGGTCTGAGACAATAAATAGGAAGCGAATATAGAAGAGTGAATATGAACAGTATAAACAACCAGTTCTAGTAATTTCACAGAGTTCAAGTCATTGCATTGTGTTAAAGTTGTTGGTCTACATTTGTCACCATCATAAACTAAAATTAAAGCAATCATATTTCATGACACCCCTTATTAATTCCATGACCTCATATACAGACTCCCACTGCTCCTACAGCTCTTCTCTGAGTCACCAACGAGCACTTCTGAGCTTTGAACATCTGCTAGGTTTTCTATCTATGTTGCAGATTCTGACATTGCTTATACTCAAATTTAGAGACAGTGTGGGAGTGATCTGTCTTTTCACTATTAAAGTAGCTAATGGACCCAAGTCATTGACTCTCCATAGGGCAAATTTATCCAGATTTTGRTAACTTATTCTGTGTGTGACTTATGTCAGGGAGGCATCCGGCTGCTTCATCCTGAGGACTCTGGTCAGTCAGTGGAAAAGTTTCCAATAGCCATTAATGAAAACAGAGAAGAACTTCAAGTGAGAGAGCTTTCAAAAATGTTCTTAAAATCACAACAGATAAATATTCTTCTAAAAGAGATACATGGAAAATTCTACCATTTCTAACTTGAACCAGTCTTCTAAGCTTGAAGACTACATCCACCTGTTCAGCAGAGAAATTTTAGCCCTGTTTCATTATATTCTAAACTTCACTAACCACAATTAGAGAGCTACCACTGAACATACCACAGTACTACGTACCATCAGAGTCTATACTGTTTAATGCTGTTGGAGGTATGATCGATACCTTACATTGGCCAAGTGGACATTTACGAGGATAGAGATCTTTACAGGCAGTGTGAACCTACAAAAGAAAAAGAAAATTATTTTCCTACTCTAAAATGTAAATTTTAGGGAAATGCATGACTGATACAGTATCTAGGTACCACAAATGAACTAATATGTTTAATATAACTGATATATTAAAGTGCAGAGGGAAGAGGTGTGGAACTGTACAAAAATTTAAGTGTTCAACCACCAAGGCTTCGTGTTCAACAAAACCTAAGTTTGGAGTACTTCATCTTCAGACACCCCCTACAACAGGTATGAACCATCCTTATGACCAAGTAAATCACTTAGCTCCATCCAATAGCAAGGCAGGACCAAATTCCCAGCAGCCATTCCAGGGAGAGTACACACGTGCAGTGTAATAGCTCTGAACCTGTCCAGTCCATGTGGATGTTCTGGAGAACACATGTGCACTAAAACTAGCACACCCACCAAACCAGAGAAACAGGCAGGACCTAAGCTCCATAAACCATGTGGTACATAGGCTTCTTCCATAGTTATTGGAAAAACAAGCTCATACAGCAACTGCTGGAGCTCAAACAAATTCTGAGGCACCTCTGGAGGAGCAAAACATTTTCCAGCGCCTGGACACAGAGCCTCAGACATCTATATGCATAATGTCACAGTGAAGTGTAGAGAGTTTCAGTTAGTAAAAAACTATACAAAATGCCCTGAGATRCTTTAAAAATCTGCAGAATTCCCACTTCTAAAGCCTTGCATAAGAAGTAATCAAATGACCAGCAGAGAGAAAATATTATTTTAAGGGAAACCACACCAGACTGTTAAGAGAATTTCAACCAGCGCAGTTTCACAGCCTACAGCAATATTTTTAAAGATGAATGCAAATCATTAGTAATGAAAATGTCATGTAGATAACGCATAAACAGATCTGCAGAGCAGGCTTCTGAACCGTATGGTATCTTGAAACACTAATTCCTTAAAGCTTTTTCCTCAAAAAAGGCTCCAATCTGGACCAAGTAGGCACTGAAGACCTGACAAAAAGCCTACAAAGTCAATACACAAAAGACAGTAATGCGTCCAACAAGTTTTGAACTAGGGTCTCCATCTCTCTCTCTCATGGCATTAGGAGACAGCCAGAGAAAATGCATCAGATATCAAGGTAAWAGAATAAAAGCCGCATCTGTGGGCACACCAAAAATTACCTGAAGCAAGTAGGGCAGTCATTAAGAAAYGATGAATGTTTGAGAAACAAGAGTTTGCACAAGCTGCCTGTTCCTTCTTCAATCCAAACAACAGTTATGAAACGACAAAGTAAAAATWATGTCAAACCATAACACTGGCCAAGTCCTAGACGTTTGGATGTGGTCCACTGCACCTACCATAGCTTTACACCAAAGGCACTTCCAATCTTGCAGGCGCAAAACGCTGCCGCAGGTCTTGTCGCAGACTGCGCATTTGGCACTGACTGGCAAATTGCCCTCTAGCCACTGGTGAGGCATGGCTATCTGTGGAAAAGGAGTTCACAAGTCAAACACCTTGAAAGAGAGACTGCAGGTGGTTATCTCACAGCAGCAGRTGGATTTCACGGAATTACATACTGGTTGAGGTTGGAAGGGAYCCCTAGAGATCATCTAGTCCAACTCCCTGCTCCAGCAGGGACACCCAGAGCACGGGGCACAGGGCGGYATCCAGGCGGGTTGGGAAGATCTCCAAAGAAGGAGACTCCACAGCCTCCCTGGGCAGCCTGTGCCAGGGCTCTGTCACCCTCACAGGGAAGAAGTTCCTCCTCACACGGAGACRGAACCGCCTGCATTTCAACTTACACCCATCACCCCTTGTCCTATCACTGGTCACCACTGAGAAGAACTTGGCCCCTTCCTCCCTACATTCACCCTTCAGGTATTAATCAGATCCTCTCTCAACCTTCTCTTCTCGAGAAGAGAATTTAAATTACTTCCCGTAGTCCTTCCCTTTTAGCAAAACCTCTTGTCCTCGTTAAGGATTTTGGACACTGATTTTCCCAAGGCAACTGCTATTAACGTGGCCTGTTGTGCTGATTCATGTGCTAGGTAGAAATAGGGCCACTGCAGAGGCAATATATATCTTGTTCAAGTTATCTTGATACAGGGGTAGTAACTAACCAGAAAAGTCAGTAAATCTAGAGTCTCTGTAACACAGACATACATCTTACAAATAGAACCTATTTATTTAATGTTGCATATGTGTTACAAGCCAAAAAAAAGCAATATAATTCACTCCTCTCAGTCATCATGAATGTCAAACCACAGCTCTATAAAGCAGTCTCTAAACTCAGCACAAAATTTAATATACTTTTTAAAATTTAATACACTTTTTGTCTTAGTAGTAAGATATGCAACTCTGGGTAATGATGCAATTACCTTTATATTTGTGCAATTTAGGACTAAGCATCTAAAGAAAGATTTTGTGCCAGTGACATGTGCATGGTTGTGTTCATAAAAATAATCCGTCTATCAGAATAAACCTCTGAAAAGCTTTATTTCTTCTTCTAATTTTAAAATTCTTGTTTTCATCAGTTAAAAACCTTCCATAGGTCAGCGAATTCCAAATAGGTCTCCCAGGGAGTAACCACCAGTAGGAAGGACACAAAATAGATTGCCAAAATAGCCTAACGAGTATAAAATACCACCTTTCCTCAGCACCAGCAGGAACTTTTCTGAGCAATTTTCCAGCCTCAGAATTTCTCTGCATGTGGTTTTTAAAATTTTGTAATGGAGCTACACTCCTGTGCCCACAGATATCAAACTGCTCCCATAAGAGAGGAATATGACTTCTGTTCAAGAGGAATCTAACTTCTGCATCATGTTAAGCTTTGAAAAGTGGTCAGGAATACAGTCACTTATCATTAATTTTAATGGAGCTAATGACAACATTTCTACATTAAGCCATTTTTTCCCCCTACTAGGAAGAAACACCGGTTGGAAAGTACTATAAATATGAATAATACTTACACCATCTTCATCTTCAATGATATCTTTTCCAATTGAGGCTAATGTAGTCCACTTGCAGTTATTTGTTGCTCTGACAGCACATCGTTTATGTGCTTTAAACTTACACACTGTAAGACACATAAATACACAGTATGTTATTTGTTATATTTCTATGACATGTTTTTTAAGAATCCAATGCAGCTATTTCATGAAACAATCAAGTACATATTCATTTTGTGTTGCACACATGGCACAAACCAACAAGAAGAAAACAATTCATAATTCCAGCTTTAACCCCTTAAACTGGGCTTAGAGATATCAGAAGATATATGCAGACTTAATAGTTTTTCATCTACAATTGAAAGATTTCAATAYGGCAAACATTCAAGACTGGATTATCTCCGTCACCTTACAGCTGACTTAAGAGTACAGCCCAAGGGGCTCTGAGAGAAGAATGATTAGAAAATTTAGCAGCTGGGGAAAACCCTGTTTTGCTTGCTTTGCTGTGGACCAAATTCACACTTTTCCCCATTTTTCAGGTGTGTAAACAATTTAACAATTAAACAAATGTTGTTGTTAATCTCAACAACAAATTAAGTTGATTTGTGTTCAACTTTATTACTAGGACTAGTTAATGATACCATCTTATACCAGAAAGATTGCTGCATACAACCAATACAACCATGGGCATTTACACTACTGCAACTATATGAGATCACTCTATTTAAAGTGCATTTTATAAATTATTTTGGCACAGAGCATTAAAGGTTTAYGAGAACTAGCCTGCTGACCAAAAGCAGAAACCTTTTCTCAAACAAATATTTGATAGGGAGCAATCAAACGCTTTGGCCCATCACTTGTTCACCATTAAAAACATTAGGCCATGGTACAAAAGGTCTTGTGAATCATAAATTTTTCATTTTAATTCCACTGATCCATTGCCAGGTCTTTTTTAAAAAGTGCATAAAGACTAAGCAAGTAGTATCTGAGTCCCAAATTGATCAGTTGTCCCTGCACTGGGAAAGGTGTGAAAGCAGATGCTTAGCTCAAGCAGAAGCAAAGAGAAAACTGCCCCACAGAAATTGCCCTGGTCATTTCAAAAAGCTGCATTCGCAGATCCCAATGAGCAAATATCCCATATTCCTTTATCCTTTATGAGGATAGCYTCATATTTTCCTGTTTTTCCAGATTTTAGAAACTGGGTAACATACGGGCATAGGAAAGGAAGGGAACTTTCCCATCCTATCAGGCTACTATTGAATTAGACCTCAGGGTTTTGGATTGAATCTCTGCTGTCCCGATAAGGCAAGGCTGTCCCGATAAGTCACCAGTTCAAAGCAGGGATGTGTAGAGCTTAGGCCATGCACATCGTTGACAGCATCCTGACAAGCCAGAGACACTATTTCCTCTGCACGTATGGTATAACCTACCCCATCTCAGTATAGACTTTCTGCAGGTGGCCCCCTGCAACCCAACTGTCATCAGACAATAATTTATGTGATTTCAAGCCTTAAGCATTGTCGGAAAGAAGGATGGTAAGAAACGCATGGGATTTTAAAGCTTTTATAATACGGTCTCTCAAAGTCACAAAATACAGAGCAGAATGGAAAATAGAGGTATARAAAAGGAATGTTTTAACCAACTTTAAATCTTAGTTTCTGCTGCTGTCCATCTTCTTTTATCTCCAATGGCATTTTCTCCAATTATCTCCAATGGCAGCCTGGAACAGGCTGCCCAGAGAGGTTGTGGAGTCTCCTTCTTTGGAGATTTTTAAAACCCGCYTGGATGCAGCCCTGTGCCACGTGCTCTAGGTGACCCTGCGTGAGCAGGGGGGTTGGACTAGATGACCTCTGAGGTCCCTTCCAACCTTAAGCATTCTAGGATTCTATGATTCTATGATTATATGTCATTCATGAGCCAGTGTGACATTAGAAATCTTTCAGAAACATGCAGACATGTTTCTAAATACCAGTTAGCACTACTTTCCCAGTGAAAATTAGGACATGATGAAACAAATAAACAAACAATGTCAGTTCCAAACKAGGCTCTTCACAGAGCCATTTTCAGAAGTTTAATTTCCTGTGTAAATAGTTCTAACTAGCATACAAAACAAGCCTCTCTGAAAGCCAATCAAGCAAACCATTTAATTAGCAAACAGTTGCCACAGTTGCACCAACATCTGTTGTGAGACAYGGTGATTAAATCTACAGCCATTATTATCTATAACAAAGTAAAGTCAATATTACTCAGCATTATCATAGGACCTCATAAGCTGAAAATACACATCCTTGTTATAAAATACCTTTTCCTCAAAGGTTGCTCCTTTCATACACTCATCAATTAACTCAGCTGCATTGGGGAAAAAAAAATGTCCCGCCAAAATTCTCACTCTTCCAACAATCTTCTGATGAATTTTCTGGACTCTTCAAAGAAAAGCTGCTGTCTCAGACTGTTCTTTTCCAACCTCAAAGTTGTGAAACTCATCTAAGGATCCCTGGACCTCTTTCTACAGTTTAATCTGTGGAGATGGGGAGGATTTATCTTGGGAATTTATCATGAAATCTGCTGGGTTTGATTCCAAGAATATTCTTGTAGGAAGGATGGGTTCAMAAGACACAGGGAAAACAGGGTGGCAAACTGCCATGAAAACAGCAATCTAACTTCACTCCGAATTKAAGCCTATACTAATGATGGTATTAAAGATAAAATTCTGTAGTTTCTTGTTAATTTTTACAATTTTCTTGAAAATAAACAGTTTTGTTAAGTCCATTTAATATTACATACAATAGGTTATAAGAACCCTTGCATTCCAAAGCCAGGCTGCAAAGTCAGGTTACTTGTGCAGCCCTAACACAGCTTCTTCMCGAGGCAGGGGTGAAGTCTTCATCATAAGATCATGCACTTTTTCAAAAATAGGACCCTGATTCACACGTGGGACCAGTGGTTTCTGGTAAATACTAAGATGTACAGTACTCTGATACAAGCCAGTTTTCAATGAGCATTTGCCTTATTTACCCAAAGCTAATCAAAAGCTGCTCTCAACTTACAATTACTAATTTGCTCATGGGCTAATCTTACTGTGCTCACCAGTACAACTTTGGAGTGCTTAAAAAACGCCTCTTAATTTTCAGTGTACTGCCAAGATAAGGGTTTGCTTTTATTCTTATCKACAGAAGGGGTAACTGAAGCATAGAAGGATTAAAAACAAACTTGTCTACCAATTGTGGGGGTTAAAAAAACAATGGAGGCCTGATTTTTCAGTATGATTTATCTTCAAATTATCAGTGTCTTTAAAACATAGTATTGCTTACTTATTTATGCAGTTATTGAATGCTCAGCATCTTTGTGCTAGAGACCCCAGGTTATTAAGCTAAGCACCCAGAAAATAAAAAACACACAACTAATAAATTGATGGAAAAGAATCCATTTCAAGTGATTACCCCAGAATCACGGAGAGCTGCAATGGGTGGCAAAGTCTCCTCACACATTCTTCTGGCAGAGCCTCGATCAGCTACCTGTGAGCTACCCTCTCCATTCCCACCTACTTCTTTCTTGATTCTGTCTCCAGCTTTTGTAGAAAATGTGGCCGAAGYGGTGGGGCCAGCAGCAATCCAACCTTTGCTCATGCTGCTGTGCTCCAGGCAGTCAGAAAGATGCTGAGGGGGGGAAGCGATGGGGGAGAAGCAGTTGTAATGGAAAAAGACCAGCTGCAAAATGGACCAAGGCCCATTTATAGAAGCAATTTCAACCTCCTGTTTTCATATTGCCTGACTCCACGCTCCTGAAGTGTTCTTTCAACACGGCTTTGTGTGTGCAATTCATCAGGGTAGAAAGTGTCTCATCTGCATCGCATTATTCGGCTTCGGAGGTATATTTGATATTCAACCACCCAGACTCAGTCATGATAATGAAACACTGCACAGAGACATATTTTGTGAATACTCACAAAGGCAGTGCTCCGCTGACAACAACTTTGACAGAAATGCTTTATTATTACAGAGCAACTGTATTAAAACTGAGGCTAATAAGATCTGTAAGAGTTAGAAAATGATTTATTAGTTTTTAGGTTTCTTTGTCTAAACATCTCACATATCTCTGTGATAACCTGACAATCTCATACCCCCGAGCATACAGCAAACTGAACTCTGAACAAGAGAGACATTTGAGGAGAATAAGGAACAAAAGCCTGACTTGATTCAAAYGGTTTGAAATGACTGTCAAAGGACGAAGGGCAAAGAAAGTAAGTTCTCTGTCCTAGTAAAGAGTGTAAATGAATGCAGGGAGATCAGTCCTTTAGAACTAGCTAGAGGAAAATGTTTATKTATCAGTACAAGATACTTAGTTGGACAGCACTTGAAAAGTATGGTATATTTTAAGAAGATACAAAGGAAGAACTAGTGGGAGAAAAGGCACCTCATTTCAAAGACATACAATTAAATTTTTAAAAAGTCCAGTATTTCTTTGAACAGCACAAAAATGAATTCTGGTTTGTTATGAGTTTTCTTCTTATGTTTGAGCTTCACATTTATTCTGGGACATCTAATAAGATGCTAGCTCACACTACACTCTTTCTCCTACTGAATAACATGCTCTCTTCTTCTACACTGCCTTCCACAAAACTGAAGGAGTATTTGCAGGGTGACCTGCACTCATTTGTTCAACATTTGTTGACACTTACTGTGAGGGGAGGGTCCTGAAAAGGMAGGCAGACCCACAGCCCACTTTATTTCCAGAGGAAATGAAGTCCGTGCAATCAGGCTAAAAAGCAGTTGGGAAGAGCTGCTGAAAGGCTGAAGAGAATGAAATATTAAAGAACTGATCCTCTAAAGCATTATGAGCTGCAAAATACCAGCATTGGGATTTATTTTTATTTTTTACCTATGATAATAGTCAAGAATTAGACCACAAAGAGTACAAAGAACCTCAGCTACTTTGAAGAGAACTTGGCATGCCAGTAACCTGATGCCCTGAAAGGAGGCAGAGTTCCAGTATCTGCTGAGAAGCATCATCTCACCAATACAGGAGATAATAGCACAGCCTGGGTTTGACAACCACACAAATAATTGAATTTAATATAGACATAAATGGATTCCCAGTGTAAAGCAGTACTTGAGGCTTCAGATGTCAGGCATGAATATTTAACCAGGTCTTTTAAAGAAGCAATGAGAAAAAGTAGAACAGAAGATGTCTGGGGAATCGTGAGTCTCCATACCTACTATATCATCTCTTCAAAATCTCTATATTGYCAGCACAATATAAGTCAAGGAATAGATAGTGAAAATGTATTGGAAGTGCACATGAGAAAAGCAACTAGATTGCAATTTCATCACATTCATTCGCATCTCATTTCAGAGAAGTAAGTAGTATCAAGCCAAAATATACTTGTTATATGAAGAAATTAAGGAGCTTTAACACGGACTTTTACAGAATACAGAATCAGGTAAAAAGTATGAGTATTTCAGTTGAAGAAGTAACTTTAACTGATTCACATAGATAGATATGTAGTAGACACACACGCTTCAAAAATTAGAGAGCAAATGTATATACTAGTAGCTAAAAAGTAAGATGGGGTAAATTTTTAACAGATGAAGGAATATCAGAATATCTATACCTAAGCCAATCCAGGTATTGTGAATATGATACTGAAGAACAGAGGAATTTACTACTAGGAGTCCTCTGTAACAATTGCTGAAAGCTCAACTGGTATCRCATATCTGGATAAAGGCATCATTAGTTTTTAATATGTAATGTAGAAAGATGACAAAGTATGAAATGGGAAATATAGGAGACTTCCTTAATGTAAAGTTAATGCCATCTCCTTAGAAATTAAAGCTATATTTAGGAGTCAAACAAGATATTYAAAATGAGAAAACAATGAACACAGATAAGATTGCAGGACTAACTCTTGCCTAAACGATCTTTGAAAACAGCTACAGTATGACCTTATGAAGCTAAAYGAAGCATAAAAAGAAAAAAAACTCAGATAATGTAACTATTTTAAGACAATATAATGATTTTAGTTAAGCACTTGCTACTACATTTTTCAGTATCAGATATTGAAAATACCCAATTGCCTAAAACAGTCTGAGCGAGTGACTTATGAACAGTTGAAAACACATACTAAAGAAGTTGGAAGTAACTGTTCTATATAATTTCTATGAAACAGGTTCATTCCATTTCTTGGCAATCGCACCATAACTTGTCTTAAGGATATAGACAATTCATGGTAGTAGGTAAATGTTTCCTGTAGTACAGTTTTCCTAATATACTGTATTATGTGTATACTTAAGCAYTGTAACAGCATCAGCAACATAAATGAATTCACAGTCAGGTAACATACATGCAAAAATCAATTTTTGAAGGGTCTAAGTAGCAGTTAACTCTTTTTTGGACAGTTAACTATTTTGCAATTAAATGCTTAGTTATTATTAACACTTAAGTATAAAAACATCACCCAAGCTCATGTCTGAATTTCATAAGAACCATAAAGCCCCAACAATGTTCCATTTGCACCCTGAATCCAAAAAACAGCAGACTTGCTACTGCTTTTCTTCCACAGAGCTTATAGCACAAAACAAATACAYTGAGTGTTTTAGATTTATTATAAATATTTGCTTACATGAGATCTCTTCCCCAAGTAAGCTTAATGCTGAAGCTTTACCCACATCTCCTTTTGGTTTCTTTTGGTTATTATCTATTTCACAGGCAAAATGCAAAAGTATCTACCTCTCCATCCTTTAAATGCATGTTAAAAGCTTAACTTCTGCCTTCACAGCCTATACTGCAGGATGAGCAAGAGAGCACAGAGCAAACAAGCAGCAGAGGGAGAAAGGTCACAGAATTATAATAACTGCTACAGATTTGGAGCAGAAACAACCATTTTATTTTTCTTCTGGGGCATGTTGATTCTGCAAATCAGTAAGACTTTTCTGGTTCACACCTGCATTTTTAAAGTGCAAAGCAAAGACATCCTATCTTCGCTTGCAAACCTTTCCCCACAGGCAGGCACTTTCTGAAGTGGCAGCTGCAGCAGGAGGGACCATTTGACTGGAGGAAAAAGGCATGAGGAGTGAGAGCCATTAGCAGCCAGGCTCCCAAATCGATTTCTCCTTTTTAGTTTTCCTCTTTTCTTACTCATTATTTGCAGAATCATCACCTGACCTAAACTTTCAGTGGTTTGTCCAGCTGCATCGCATTATATATACATGGAGGGGGGGGAAAAAGCATCAATTTTTACCTTCACAAGACAGGCCGTGAGAGGTGACTCCGGAGAGGCTCTCCCTACACACGTTACAGAAGGTGGGTCGGGCATGGGAGCAGGCGTACCAGTTATGCATCCCTGAGAAATGTTCCACATTAAACTGTGCGGTCTAGTAAAGGAGAAGTTAAGACAAATTTGCAAGTACAGAACACAGCTACGGTGACTGAAATTACCGAGGGTTTCCATAATGCTGGGGACAGTGCAATGCTCAGGAAAAGCAAGCTCAAGGGCAGCTTCAGCTTGCTCTCCCTCCAAACAAAAATATCGTAATAAGCTGTCGTTTGGCTAGTAAAGTGCTTTACACAAAGCTAGGTGTTGATTTCAAATACACACTTCATGCAAAGAAGGGCTAAACTCTGTGTCCTGTAGCTTGGTCTTTAGAGCAGGTTGTGCTGACAGGGATATTAACTTACCTCATAGTGTTCTCTAGACTGTACGGACTTCAGAGAGCTTATCCAATCCTCCATTTCTTTTCTGTTTTCAGCACACAATATTAACCTCCTGAACGGGGTGATTATCTGAAAAAGATTTGCATTGTAATGATTCTACACAGTGGAAATCATCATAAATCAGAGTATCTGATCAAGATTTTCCTCGGGCATGATGTAAGCGAAAGACACACCCCAGATCACAGGATATTAAAGGCTTAAAATATATTATTTCCTTTAATGCTACCAAGAAGAGTTTGCTTTTCCCCCTCCAGTTCCCAAGGTTTGTATGAGGCTTTTATACAGGTTTTTACAATGTAGGTTGACCACGACTCCTTTTCAGCTCTTTGTCTCTGCATTCAGACTTGAACACTCAAATAGAAAGCTCTGAAATTACTAAAACAACCTTTCTAGATCTCATTAATTGAGAAAGATTTCGATCCTTTTCCATAACAGAATTATAGCAGCTGCAAAGTCCATTCAAATTGCTGGAAATGAAAACAAATCATATTGATATACAAAAGCCTGGAAATCAAAAAGGAAAAAAAAGTTTCACTATATTTCTCTGCCTTGAATATTAAGTTTACATAATTTTAAGCATATATTAATCTTAAACAGAGCATTCCACATAAAAGCTAATACACAAACAAWACAAAAGCTTTATGAAAAGACAGAGAACAAAAGCAAAGAGCTGAAATCATATCCTACAGTCCTTCTAAAACGGCTGAATGAATTTCTGGAACAAGTTGATGCTGGGGGAGCCCTAAGTGGTCTGAATTTAGACTCTAGAAATCAGAAAATGAGAGAAAATGAGGTGTCTTGGAGGGTCAGAGAATAAGCTGTTTCCCTCTTTCCCTCACTAGTAAATAAATAATTAAAATAACAATAAGACACCAGAAACTATCAGTTAACTCCCACTGAAATTATTTTGAGCACTGCACTAAAATAGATGAAGCAATTACTTCTTCAACAGCAAGGAATTTAAAACAAAAGAAGCATATAAAACCAAAGGAAAAGTTATTTGTATTGTTATATGAAGTCTGAAAAATAAATGAAACTAAATCCTCTATAAGTCTTCCACATAAGTCCACTGCATATTATCTCCCACCCACACTTGCAAATTACTTACATAAAATAGAGGCTAGACCAACAAAAAAATCTCTGCTCTGAGCATTGCATTAAATGCTATAGGCTCCATATCATAACAATTGTGCAATATTACAAGCCCTTATCTACAGCTGCATTCACTTACCCAAGCTCTGCTGGAAATAGTCTCTAGTGTTGACTTGTCCTACCCACTTCTTCATTAAACTGACTGAGCTGCACTTTACCATATCTCAGAGGCGACGCAAGCTGAAGTGCAGCAGGCTGCAAGTCACATGGAAGAGGCAAAACCCTTGGGGCTTTGCTTTTTTTTTAATAAGATGTAGGCACTTCAGATGGAATGCAATGGTTTCCCTCTGCTTTCTATTTCCTTCAATCTTGCTTAAGCTTTTTAATAAGGTTTATTAGCAGCTATCCACGACTCTTCTGAAGAACAGTTAATGCAAAGAGCAATGCTTCCCTCATTAGTTTGGAGCCAAATAGACGCTTTATTACTTCAAAATGTTTTTCTAGGCCAGGTCATCAAATAAAGCCCAGAAAAGCCATTAAATCATAATATAACCCTGGCTCCAATAACAATCAGCATTCGCCAGGAATTTCCAGGTTTCAGTCCACTCAGAAATCTTATCTGTGCAGATACACGCACCCCGCTCCTTCCCACTACACAGCACAACACCACACTATGGATTAAGCCAAAAGAAATCTACTCAAAACCCCACAATTGGTGTCAGACATTGGTTTCGTGGCTCAAATGCAGTTCTCCAGTGCCCACCGAGATGTTCTCTAGCACCCAAAGCATCTAGCACCTCTGTGGCAGGTACCACAGAGGACCAGAACACCCGGGGACCCAGGTGAGACACCAAAGGACACCATAAAAGGTACAACCTACCCACATGTTAGCAACCAAACTGTGCCACCAAACATGGTTAATGAGCATGTAAACATACCAAAAATTCCTATATCCTAAGTTTTTCTTAAATATTTCCTTAGAGAAATTTCAAAGTCCTAGGAGTTATTAGGTTATACTCTAATGATTACATAACTGGAGGTCATATTGTCGTTAGTCCTATAAAAAGTAAGTGGAAAGCCAGAAGACTAAAACATATTTGAATACACAGCACACAAGATGATTAATCCACATTTTCTCCTTGATTTGCATATTTCTAAGCAGCAAACTTCAGGAAGGAATATGCTACATCCTAAGAGATGAAATGCATTATATGCAAAAAAATACTGACTATCCTTGCATTCTTCCTTAAAAGAAAGAAAAAGAGAGAGAGAGAGAGAGAGAGAAGCTAAGCATTCCATTTAAGTTCCCACTTATTTTTATGACTAAAAAATGATGGAAAAGACATAGTCTCACTACATTGGGACCTATTTCACATAACCCAAAACTTAGTGAGTGAAGGGAATGGTTAATACATAAAAAGAGATTTTGTTCGTTTGTTTTGKTTTTTTTTTAAGCAACACATCATTAAGTTTTGAAACTTATCCCCAAGGATGTTCAGGAGTCTGGAGGTATAAATCTTCTAAAAAGGGATTCGACACATTCATCAAGAGTAAATGTACCATATAATATCAGAGAGGGCATTTCTGACTTTCTGCTTATTAAGGCCTTAAGACCCACTAAATTACTGAATGCTCGGAAATTATGCAGGAGGAAGGATCACTGGGCATTCCCTCTTCCTCATGCTGCTTTCAGGAGTATCTGCTGTTCTTGATCAATGCAAGACACTATATGATTCAACACGGCTTTATGAGCTTTACTTTAACTCAGTGTATCTGTTTTGGCTTATCCCAAACTCAAAATGATTTCATACTCCTCTTCAGTTGCACAGAAGGCATGTTTTCTTATGGATGCTCAAAGAACATTATGAAAAAAAACAAGTTAAGTGGTATTTATTAGAGACTGTTTAATCCATATGCAGACATAATAGTAAAATAGCTTTAATTACCCTTAGGGGTAATTGTAGCCATGGAAATCTGGATTTTACTAATAATGCCATCTCAYTGCATGCAGCTATATTCAAAATCCTACCTTATTTTCTATCACCTTATTCCATATTATTTTTTTCTTGATTAACCTGCCCCAAATATTATTATTTGTCACTCAATACAATAAGCTGTCAATGTCATTGAAGAATGACATGAGACATGAAGAAATCAGTTAATTCAGTGACAAAAGCACCGTCAGAGGAAACACCAGGAGAGCATCTGAAGAAGTAACACGAGACCAAGAAAACTTCCCCCCTCGCATTTCGGAGAACCTCAGGTGCCAATGGCTCACACTCTGACAGAGCAGAAGACACATYGAGAAGGATAAACACAGAAGAAAGGCCTTAAAAAGGAATAAATCAAACAAATTCAATTTAGAAGATTAAGTTACTCTGAACCTTTTTGCCCTTGTCAAGGAGCCAGGAAGGAGTCATTGCTGATTCTGGAGGAGGGAAGGTTACCAAAGCCAGATACTGCAGTACAGTGGAAAGTAATGAAATGGAGGTAGCAGAGAGAGAGACACCACTTGTAATGCAGTGAGCACAGGGAAAGGCCAGGCAGTATTTGAAGGGAAACAGTGCAAGTAATAAGACATCAGAGGGAATAAAAACACCTGGATAGGAAGAAAAATGGCCCATTAATGTGATACTGTTCCTTATTTTTATTCAGAAAAAAAAGTGCTTTTGAGTGGTGGACAAAGAAGAGAACATTCTTCAGTCTCCCACCATACAGTTCTTGACATAAATTAGTATTTTTCACACATGCTGATGTTCAGATAATTCAATATCTAAAAAAAATACGCATRCTCCTATGTAGGTATATGCTTTTAYGTGTATTAAAAAAACCCTGAAAACTTCAGTGAAAAGTACCCAGTCAAGTTTTGAGATACTGCAGCAACTTCTCTTCCAAACACCTGCCAAGGCCTTTTCAAAGCAAATAAAATTCCATTAAATTCAATAGAAATTTGAAAGCACCTTTTCTTTCAAAGAGGCTAACTTCAACACAGTTCTACATAGCCTTCAATGCAGTAAGTTTAGCCTTAAGAACTGTAAAATAAAAATCCAGGCTTTTTCCAGTAATCCCACGATTTACTTTGTTAAAATAAAAATGCTAACGTGACAGGAATTCATGAAGAGAAACAGTTCTCAAAGCTTGGTGGCTACTTTTTGGTGTTGCCTGCTGTGGGAGTCCCTCTCTTTTCCACGCACTCTATATGGTGCCAATGTAGGCAGCTAGATAGGTACTTAGACCTGGTGGCATGAAATACCTTCAGATTCAACCTCCTAATTGCAATATAGGAATAAAGATACTGCTATAAACATCTCCCTCACATATTCATGAAGTAAAACATATAATCTCTTGGCCAATGGTCACTGTTCATTTTACCAGTGAGTCAATAAAATAGAAGTCATCTACAAATTAATGTCAGGATCCTCCACGTAAAGTCAATAGTCTTTGGTATAGTAGAGCACTATTGACAGGTACATCAATTAATACTTGTACTAAGTACTGTCTGAAATATTTATACTTTCTCAAAGAGAAAGGGATGGTGTAATAATGCAAAATTAATGCTGTCCACAATGCTGTAAAAAGGCAGTTCCTCTATGGATCTTCTGGAATATGAATCCTCTCTTCTTTTCTCACTCTAATTACATCAATACCAGATTATTATGGTTTCAGGGCACCCATGAATGGCCATAATACCAAAACTTCATCACTAAAAAAACTGCCCTAATTATCTGGCAAAAACGATACTTCAGGCATGCTGAATGATATCCTAATCTGATATCAAAACCAGAGCTGAAATATCATCTCTAAAAAATTGCACACATTACATTTGCTAACCAAGAAAACGGCCTGCATCTCTGCAGCACTACAGCAGCAACTGTAAGTGACCCAACTTCCTGCAACATGATATTTGCAATAAAGCACCTTATGTTCCTTTAAATTATTATCAGGCATTACACTAATAGCCCTGTGTACAGCAGATCCTGAGTTGGTTTAGTAATGCATAGGCATCATTTGCAAACAGCAGCAGGTGGGGAAATGGCTTTCCTGTTCTTTGAAGAGATATTTTAAATACATCTTTCTAAAACTACTGGAAAGAGGGTGGTATAAAGAGGGAGAGTGCACCCCATTTTCTTACTTGACGCCTGGGACATGAATATGAGTGAGTTCATCCTTTGCAAGGAGCAAATTAATCCTTTGCAACTTCCCTCCACTAGGAGATTTATTTCCCAGTCTCCATGGAGGTGGGTACATAGGAATCCTATGGAATAGGAAGTAAAAACACCGGTGTTCCCTTCTGCTGATGCAAGCACCAGCACAGACAGCTGGGGACATGGGTGCATCAGTAACTGTCTGCAAAAAACCCCACAGTAACACTTGGAAAAGCTTCCTACAGAACCCTAATTGCTTTGGATTAAGGATACTAAACAAATACATAGTGCTGTCATTACCAAAGCTGTATTCAGTGCTTTATGTTGAATTGTCAGTGTTATTTTTTAAACTGAGCAGAGCCAGGCAAACATACAAAATGCCACAGAGAGAGAGCTGATGATTTAAAAGCAAAACAAGCAATAAATGGCTATTATATTTGCCTGAGTACAATACAGAATTTATAATCAGACCAATTAGTTTTCTCTGCTCCACTAAAATGTTACTTCCCCCTTCTTGCTGCCTTTCTGCTATTTCACTGTTGCCAGTCTCACAAGTAATGAAATAATGTGTGGTTTTGGTCCCCATTATAAGAACAGCTCTTAGGAGGGAGAAGAAAATGGTTTGTCCCACATGTGGGTACTTGTATTCTCAAATCTCCAACGAAGGAGGAAACTACGCAAGGGTCTAAAGGAGGAAACTAAACAATAGCTCCAAACTTTTCARTTTCAGAGGATCAAGACATAGGGCRAGACCAAAGTCAAAACAGCACTTCTTTAATTATTTAAAAATACAGAAGAACAAGAAGGTGGCTCTGGAAAGAGAGAACACTCTAAGCCTAGGTAAGAAAGAATAGGAATAAAAAGGTTTATATACAGCTCTTGCTCTTCTCCTTCCTCGCCTCCTCTCCAAGCAGGTTCAGGCTGTTTTTCTTATCTCTGCTGGTTTCTGACCAGCAGAGAACTGCTCCATTCCTGCTGGTCCCTCTCCAGCTCCTTTGGAGCCTAACCATCAGCTCCCCCTCTCTGCAGCCCCAAAGGAGTTGCCAGCTCCCTGTAGCCACATGGGAGATGCACCCAACACGTCCTCACAGGAGATGGACCCAATGTGTCCTCATGGGGGATGCACCCAATGCATCCTTGCACTTCTGCACAGGCTCAGCAGCTTTTCAAGAAAAGAAGCATCTTACTCTGCTTTCAGAGCATTCCCTCTCCTCCCATCTTCTTAATAGAGCACCCAACACATATGCTCCATCATATATGTGCTTTTGTTATACAGAATCACATCCTGGTTGAGGTTGGAAGGGGCCTCTAGAGATCACCTACTCCAACCCCTGCTCCAGCAGGGACACCCAGAGCACGGGGCACAGGGCGGCATCCAGGCGGGTTTGGAAGATCTCCAGAGAAGGAGACTCCACAGCCTCCCCGGGCAGCCTGTTCCAGGGCTCTGTCACCCTCACAGTGAAGAAGTTCCTCCTCACATGACGATGGAACTGCCTGTGTTGCAACTTACATCCATTGCCTAATGAATACTGTTCACTGAACTTAAAGACAAACTTCGCTTATTGGGACTCCAAAGATGCGACAGCTCTACCACAAAGCCCTGCCTGAACCTGGCAAGCAAGCAGAGTAGACTCTGAGGGACTGTGCTCCTTCACTAGGCATGGAGATAACATAAGCCACTGTTCCTGGTTGAGTATTTSAGGACACGCTACAAAAAAATAGCAGGAAAAGCAACACAAGACCGTTTATTTACTCAAAGTTCTGGGAGTTCTTTTCGGCCAGCTCTAAGTTAAAAATTTCCTCTCTCAGTTCCCTGCTAGTGTTTTGGTATGAGTCTGCTTGTGGTTCTGGAGAGGCAGGCTCAAGAAATGTTTCAGGTCACGAGCAACGCTGTGTTTGCTCCTGCCGAGGCAGGGAGATGGGCACTCCAGGCTTCCTTGGACAATGCTGAAATTGTTTTAACTTTACATTTTAGTACCAAGGTCTCAATAAGAGTAAAGGGTCGCAGCGTTGCTTTCTTGGTCTAGCTAAAGAGGATAAGTAGCAGTGAACAGAGACTAAGTCTCTGTATTCTTATTTTAACACAATCACTTTCTTGACAGCATGCACTCTTAGACGTCCATTTATTTTTTTTCCCCATGGAGCCTCCAGCTTTTCTTTTGAATTTATTAATTTCTCCTGGTCATATTTAATTCCTTTTAGTCACTTTGTATTTTGGCAAGTACCTGTCTTATTCATTCCAGCTCAATTCAACAGAAACACAAAATGATAATTCCCACTTTGTTACTGCACTTTTTTTTTTGAGGGGTGCCGATATGTAAGCTCTTCTGAACAAGGAATCTCAGTTCCTTGATGTCACTCTGTTTATTTCTGAAGAATATAAACAGAATCCTATTTACCTAAACACGGCAGCATCTGTAGCAGTGGCTTTCAACACTTTTGGACTCACAGGYAGCTTAAATTTTCCAATGTGTTAAAAAATTTTGGTAGCTTATCAGCCCAAAGGGCCTACTGATCACAGACTGTAAAGCACAGACTTAGCTACATGATGGATGTTCATGGATGTACAGACCAGGATGAGGTGACCATGACTGTGGCTCCTAGATCCCTGGAGGTGCTCGAAACTCAACGGGACGCAGCCCAGAGCAGGGCCGGCCTCCTGTCCATGGGGTCCCTCCGAAGGGCCCTTCCAAGTTAAGTTACTGGGCCAATCTAATTCCTTCCAGGTAAATCAAGAAGTTGCAACACGCCCAAATAAGCAAAATAAATCAAGAAGTGACCATCAATCCCCACTTTGTCAGACATCAGAAATACTGCAAATTAGGCCTYGTGTGTCTATCAGCAACCTACCTCTGGAAGTATTACTCCTTATGAAACATAAATTAAAAAAAGGGGCCTTCTAACAAGACAGCTACAAGAATGAGAATTGGAAAATTTCGTTAYTTTGGAATGAAGAATTAGCAACATCTCTTAATCAGTATTTAGATATAGTAAGAATAATAAAAAACGTTCTTGCAAATATGAATTGTAAACTGGTAGGTATAGCCCAATGTCTTTAAAAATCTTATATAAATGAGACTTACTTTCTATACACTTACTGTCTGATTCTGTAAATATCATTGTGTCTAACTACCAGATGGGATGGCTTCAGTACTTAAAAGAAAGCACCTAATTCTATATTTAATGAAATCAGGCACAACAAAGCTATCTAAAGTAGTTACTAGTTTCTTCTTTTGTAATCACATATTGCTATTTAAACATAATCCAGATGCTTGAAGCCAGGGATCCTTGCTCACTAGAAGCAGGAAATGTACTAAAGTTTACACCAGCAGAACTGTTTATAAAATTATTTTGTATACAGGAACTGTACTGAGGGATACTTTCTAAGCCTTCCTCAGTATTTAACTATTTTTTAGCATAAGAAGAGAGAAAAGATATGGAAGACTAATGCAGAATTGCAGATCTAATGAAAACTTGCAAGTCTGATGGATTAATTCATAAAATATTGATCATTTTCCAAATACCGTGACTGTTTTAACAATCCTATACAATGCATTCAGACAGCGAAATAAGTGATGCTGTCCATCTCTGTATTTATATGCAAGCCTTTTTATYGTTTTTCACAAATTAAAGAAATMCTTCAAAAATTAAAGGAAGAAACAKAGTAGTTYGGTTTTCTGTGACCTATTTTTCAAAAGTTTCTGCATGAGCTCAAAAATGTTGAAAACATGATCCAGGTAAATGAAACAGGAATTTAAATGTATGGTATAGACAAGAATCTTCACATTTTTAATAACACTTTTTTTCCCCCCTCTCTTCTGAAAAGCATTCAGCTTCCTTGTAATAGCTCAGTCCCAAGGGATGTATCTATGGATTTTAGCCTCACAGCTGAAAAGCTTTATTGCTTTTTCATAACGAAACGTAAAGCRCCAACGTCTCTAGACACTCCAGGGAAAGGGAGACAGTGCATCAAGTCAGAGATAAGCTGCTTAAATCTTGAAAGTCACACCCAAAGCTACCCAAAGAGCTCTCAGCTTTATTATGGTTTTTGTCACTGTCAGTGGATGCGGGAGAGCCAGCAAATACTAAATGGAGGAAAAAAACCTAAGTGCATCATAAGACTCYAACACTAATTGTTTTTGTCTCTCCTTTTCTGCAGCATAATTAATTTGCTATTGCATCTTTTTTTTTTAATTTCTAAGCTGCCTGAATATAGAAAGAAAAAAAAAAAAAAAAAAAGAGAAAATTGAAGAAAATGGGATCCAAAGCACTTCCCCTTTGTTTTTGTGGTTTGGGTAGTGCTCAGGCTGGGAGCATCAAAAAAGCCTTTGTCACTTAAAAGCTACTCAGCATTTCTATGACATAGGAGATAGTTCACAACTGGAGAAAAGCTAGTTTCTTTTCTTCACATCAGAAGACTCAGCTCCCAGTGCTGGAACAGTGGTTCGAGACAACCCAAAGTTGGGTCATGCATGTGGGACTAGCACAGGATCCCCAACTCCTTCCTGGCATGTTTGTCCTTGTCAATATAAGAGGCTCCAAGTTCTCATGGGTGTTGCTCCAAGCGCCTGGGTGAGCCCTACACTGGCCTGTAGATCCAGCRCAAGAACAGAATTTGATGTGTAAATTACTTGAAATTTGTGGCTTATCAAGAAGCCACAAGTTTCTTTACCAAGAAACAGGAACATGTTTCCAAACACRGCATCATTCTTTATGTGCCACCATGACTCAATAAATACAGAAGTCCACCAACACGCATGTCCTCCTTCAAGGGAGCACCACCAAGACCTACAAGCAGCAATTCACTGAAAAGGTGTTTCTCACAGAGAAATAAAACTGCAGATAGACATGCTCCTAAGTATTCCCACAGAGCAAAATGGACAATTGCTGCCTGCCGTTAAGGTGCAGGCAGCGATACTGAGTTGTTGCAGCTCCTCACCCTGTGCCATGCAGTGGGGATGGCTGCCTGCACCCTCAGCAGTGCAGAAACCCTCCAGCAGATCCAGGGAAGGGCATCTGGCTGAGATGGGCAATCCCTGCCAAGGAGCAAASCCAACAGGAAAAACAACAACAACAACACAGCTCGTAAGCAGCAGGGCATCCTGCTGCGCCTATGAGGCACACAGTGGCCACCTTCAACAAAYGGGTGGCTTGGCAAATGCTGAGACCAGAGGAAACCACCCAAGGCCTGGAATAACTACAAGACTCAAGGGCAGTTGCTGAGTCCACAGGGGTCTCCCAATGCAGGAGCAGCAATGTGATTTCACAAAACTGCAGAAATAAGAAACACGGACAAAGAAAAGCAGTATGAATCCCAGAAAAGGCCAGTGTAATTTTTAGGCGGGTAGCATCTGGAAAAAGGATAGAGGAAGAAAAAGAAATTGAGGTAGGAAATGGTCAGAAAGAGGCTCAATACTTTGAGCAAACAAATCTCCTAGACACTGGTCTGCAGGGAAGTGGCTTTTGAAAACAAGCAGGACAGGTCTGAGAAACTCCTCCCTTAGCATCCACAGGCACATTGGCACTGAAATAAAGCTCAAGACCCTCAGCATTGACACTTCTCTCTCACACAAACACTCAAAACAAAAGGGCCTACATAAAGTTGAATTGGTCCTAGACTGTATGATGAGGGAAACAAAACTACCAGCATAATTATTCCCAGCTTTGAGACCATGTTTCTGATATTGAGACAGAAAACTGCAGCGACCCAAACCCAAAGGGAAGTTAAAAGGTTTCAAATTCCTTTGGGAAAACACTTCTCTCATTTCCTTTCAACGTGGCCTGGGGAAACTTCAGCAATTCTCATATCTAGTCACACGTTCCTCGTAAAAAACGAAATAAAAACAATATTCCTGAAGAAAAGCCTTGACAAAGCAAAGACAAGTCTCTAAAATTCACACTATCCGATATATAGCAAAATCTGGGCAACACCACAACATCCAGTCTGTTTTTCAAGTCCATGGTGAGTCTCAAAATTTAATTTTCTAAATTCAATTAGAAGCAGCTAATCCAAACAGTGAGTGCAGAACACACGAGGATGGCAGAAGAGTTCGTGCTATTGAAATAAGCTGCTTAAGAGCACTGTGTCTTCAGGCCAAGTTGTGAGAAAATTGCAATTCTGAGAAAAATCACAAGTAGTGAGGAGTTGAGCTGCTCACGCATCTGAGTGGTCTCCCATTAGAAGCAGCAACTGTGCAAAGAAGAGGGGAATCAGCCTGGGCTTTAAGCTGGTTCCGTATCTACTGCCAACACGGAGGATATCCTGGAGGAAATAGAGGAAATAGAATAATGTGACTTCCAAAAAAAAACCCACAAAAAACCAAAAAAAAAAACTGTCAACTTTGACCAGTGCAGTTGCTGCAAAGGAGTACTTGGCCTCACTAACCTACAAAAAAAAAAAAGACCAGTGCAGTTGCTGCAAAGGAGTACTTGGCCTCACTAACCTACAAAAAAAAAAAATCCTAACTCCATCAAACTACTAGAGGAAAAATCAGTTAATACTTCTAAAATCAAAATTTATAACCTTTACTTTTCTTTTTTATTATTGAGAAAAAATTTTCAAAGCCCCTTAGTATGTACAGCACATTGGGAAATCAAGTACAAGAGGATAAAGATTTTTCATTGATAGAGATTTTTCACTGAAAAGCAGAACTTTCTATTTTCATGTTAGAAGGAATTGCTATGTTTGTCCAAAACATTGGACATCAGAGAAAGAAAGAAAAACAAATAAGTAAATAACTTAATCATTGTTTTGTAATGAAATAGCATTCAGGGAYAAACTGAAAAAATAACTAATGAATATATTATAAAAAAATAAGAAAAATGGTCAGCTTTACTATGGCAAGAGATTCTTAGATAATCAGCACCTTATTTGGCGATCCCAAAATTTTGKGATGCAATTCGAAAACTGGAAAAAGAATGTCAAGTAGAGAAGTGGATATATTTACAAATAATATCATATTTTGGTTGCTTAGCTCCCCCCTTTGATCATTGAGGCACTGCAGATACGAGCACACATCCCTGAGGCTTGAGAAAGTTCAGGGTTGGTAAAAACAAATGCTGATCARAAGTATAGAAAAACACAAAAGAAGAGAAATTTAATGTGTTTAGGAACTACAAACAACTCCGGATTAACAGGAAAGGGATCCTGGTACCATTTTAGAGAATTCAAAAAAATGCATAATGTGGGGCTGCAGTAGAAAACAAACAAAATGTACGATCTATGAGGAACATAATTCGAAAAATATTAAGCCTAGATATCTGTGATTTGTTTTTATTTGGACTATTGAGTGCCAAAATAGTCATTCCACTTATCAGATGATATTACAGAATATGAGAAGAACATCAAGATTAGAGTATRAAGTTTACAAAACTTATTTATACCTTGAAAAATAGGCAAAGTTTTAAAAAGCAAACTCTCCTTTTCTCATATTTCTACATTACACATAAGAATGTAGAAAATAAAAATCAGACACTTCACTGCTTTTGCTAGCTTTTTCTCATAACACTGAGAGGATACTTAATTAAAGCCCTATACATTAATAGCCATCAAAGGAAAACAATATATAATTACACTGCAAAATGGTCTGCATTACCAAAACCAAGAAATCAGCAAAAAAAAAAAAAAATTACRGCAGTAGACATTTTTGCAAACATATCCAGAATCCCAGTAATCACTGTTACTGGCTGGAATATAAAGCCTCATTTCCAGCCAATTTCTAATTACTAAGAACTGCAATGGGCTTTCCAGGACAGCAGCTCTGTGGTTTCCTCCTCAGGATGACCACTCTCAGCAGCTGCATGCTGGACAAGAAAGATGAGATGCATCCTCAGAAAAGGCTCAGAAAAGATTCAGCCTCTGAAAAGACTGAGAAAAACAGAAGCAGGGGTCTGCATTTTAGGTGGCTTGGAGGACACCRCCCCAGTTAAGGGACATATAGCCAGTGATCTGTGGAGTCCAGAGCAACACTGAGCTGAACAAATGTATGATTCTACTTTGAGAGCTACTAGTCTCAAACTCGATTTAAACTGAATTTAGGCACCTCTAAATCCATCACTGAATCCCACCCTGAAGGTAGGGCAAGCTGAGTCCCCTCTTGGAGCATTATCTATCACATTCATTCTCATTCTCCTAGGGGCAGCCTCCCCAGTTAAAGTGAAATTATTTCCCCTGCTATTTTCAGAAGCATCTAGATACGAGAATTAATCTATTCACTTTTCTTCAGAATCCATGTTTAGTAAGAGATGGAGTATCCACAGCTTTGTGTGCAAATGTGAAGGGGACTAGAAGTTGGCCTTACTAAAATCAAATGATTTAGTAAGGCCAACTTCTAACTTTGGAGTAAACTTCAACTTTGGGGTAAAACCCCAAAACCAGTGCCTCTACCCTGAAGTTATTATCTTTCCATCATAACTGTCACAGAAGAGGACAACAATTAAAATGCTTCAGACCTCAGTTTGGAGGGACTAAATAGAAGTGTTGCCACATGATGCTTGGGAGACCAAGCCAAGATTTATAATAACTCATGACATTTTACACATTCACCTGGACAAACAACTGAAAAGCTCCACTGTTAGAATTTACAGCTTTTTTTTTTCTCTTCTCCCAGTGTGCATCAAAGGTTTTTTTGRGATTTCATTTTTTTCCATGGAAAGACAGAGATAAACACCTACGGCAAAAGCTGCCTTCTCAAAAACAAATCAGAGCTCATTGCCATCTTTGCTACCCTGCAAACGCTGTTGATTGGTCTGTCTAAAAATAATTTTACTGCTTAAAAATCCTATTCCTTATACACCTACACTTACACACAACCCACCGAGGTAGAAGCAAAGCAATGGGGGGGGGTGGCCAGAGACAGGATTCAACAGAATACTCAAAAACATTAAGAGAGCTCAGCCCCAATCCCTGCCACTGAACTGGGGGTACCTGGGGAACAAGAGCCCTGTGGCCGAYGGGGAGGGTGATACTGAGCTTAGCCAAGCTCCACTGCCCTTCAGATCTACTCACACACTCTAGTACCCAGCAGACAAGTGGCAAAGAGAAACAGAAAATCTACTGCTCTTTAGCACAAGCCTATTCACTGGGAACTGCTTGCTAGCAGAGAGCTGATTGCTCATTGAAAAGTAATGATGATACCAGCAATAAAGTATAAATTGAGACAGATGAGCGGTTGCAGTCTAGCAGCTTCTTATTTTAATTAGCAAATATTTATTTATCTCGACTTCCCCCTTATCCTCAATTTGTTTGTAGTAAGAAAGGGAAAGTCATTCTGGGCACTCAGGCTGATATTTAGTTACATGGAATATTCTACAAGCACGCACATTACAAATAAACTCAATCTCAAATCAGTGTTTTGGGACTAATTTTAGGACTTGGGTTTTATCCAAAAAAAGAGCACGGAAAATTTTGACATAAACAGCTCTGTCTCCAAACAGAAACCAGAAAGGGCAAAAGAAGGCAGAAGGGTATTTGCACAACAAGCTGGGGGGTTGGGAGACTGGGGACAGGAATGAAGAGGGTTGGATTTCTTTTTTTTCTTTTTTTCTTTTTTTTTTTTTTTTGATAAGGGTATTTGTAAAAGAAACAAACTTAAATTTTAATGAAAATTATAAAAAACATGCTTCTCTAGAAATACGGTTATTGGGACTCTCTTCCACGCACATAAGCCTGTGTTAACCGTATTCTCTACAAGGACAAGAAACACAGAGGAACACAGTAACTCCAGGAAACAGAAAGTTTTGAGAAATGGAGAAAGAAGTGAAGAGAAAATGGAATTCTAAAAAAGACTAGATCACCTTTTTATAAAACAACAAAACCAAAAAGAGCTGTTTCTTTGCATGTCTAAGGAGGACTGCAAACCAGTGCAGGCGAGGCCAGAGGATGTCCTGCTCCGCTGAGCGGTGTTGCTTGGAGACAGGGTTAGGGAAACACAAAGGAAAAAGCCAAAAGATTAAAAGAGATGACAACTATTCCCATATTTGACAGTCAAACCAGACGACATTCCAACCCGGGAGAACTATAACCCAAATAATTTTTCAATGTGAGTTTTAATACTCCTTGGTGAAAACACTGTTTGCGAGAATACCTAGGACATGAAAATGGTGTCCCCGTAGCTTTGAGAGCTCTGGCCCCAAGACTTCCTCATCACTACTTTCTTCCCCATAAATCTTGAGTCTAATTACAAAACAGGTCTTCTGTGAAGAATCAGATACCAAGTCWGCCTAAAGTTCCCACTGTTCTATTACATTTTTTTCATTCCTGTAATAGAGAGATTGGTGAAGTAGCGCAGGTCTTCAAGGGAGGCCTAGTCTTATATCCCTTCCTGAGTTACTTACTCATGACCCTGTTGGGATGATTCTCAGCTAAAAGCCTTTGCATGTCTCATTTCTACTCAGCTACCCTGACATCTGAACGGCAGCTTCAATTCGGGACAAGACCAAAGTGGAGCTTCTAAGCAATAAACATTTTCAAGTGTCTTGCTTTTCAAATGGCAAGCTATGTCCTCATGCAGGAAAGCACTCGTTTGAGTGGGCCAAAACAGTCTTTTTAATTTCATATTTAGTCAGTAAAGAGAAACTTTTATTAGCATAGCACAATGACCTGCCCATAATAATAGAAATAAATAATTCCAGTGCTCCAATTACTCTACTAGTTGCCTGAGAAATACCAGAATAAGGATGTCCTGGAGCCATAATGAACAAGTTTTGAGACCAGCACTGGGATTGTCTCCGAAATAAATACCCATACTGACAATATAGACCATCTGYGATATTGAAAACTTCAGGAAAATGGAATATTAACATTTAAAGAGAATAATTACATTCACAAATATAGAGAAATAATTCCATTGCAGGTGGTAGAAGAACTTGTGACTTTCAAGATGGCAAATTTACACCCAGTCTTCCTCATAGCTAGTTCTTGTTCATAAAATTTACTTTTCCAGAGGTTGAGAATKAACATAGGAACAGTGTCAGATGTTATCATGTTTGCAACAATGCTGTTCAACAATAAATGTCAAGAACTGCACCTAAAACACGCTTGTAAACTTCATATAAACACAGATGTTAGCAGCACCCTTGTTTCTCATACTACTGCCAGAATCAAAGTACAACCACAAAGACAGTTACTCATATGATTTAAAAGTGGTTAAAATATAGGGGCATGATTAGCAATGTTAAAAAGTGCTGAGTTCTGTTAAAAAGAATAACTAAGACAAAATTATCAACAGTCTGTACGATACTGTTGTGATAATAAGTTATATCATTTCCAAATAAATGCCATTTTATTTTCAAATGAAGCAAAGTGAGAAGCTATTCAGATATTCTCGATTTTCTTAGAGTAACTACAGGTTTCCAGATTAGCACTATAATTGTTCCATACCGTGAAGCTGTTGTTGACATTTTTTGTGCTTGATTCAGCTACACTGGCATCTGACAGGTCAACTTCATCAAATATTAGAGACTGCAAATAGAAAAGAACACAGAAACATCAAACATGGTCTGAATCCCCTTTCAAGTAAGCTTTTTAATCGCTGCTTTCATTTCCACATGTCCCTTCCAAATGGAAAATAAAAATAGAAATAAAAATGGGGAGGAAAAAAAAGACCAGACTGCTGGTGATAAAATCTCAAAATTCTGAAGTTATTGATTTGAGTCAATAATATGGTGCTATAATAGGAGGAAATGGAGCTGGACGAGCCTCAAGAGATCCCTTCCACTCTTCTGCTTGCTGCCCCAGTAACAGAAATAGAGTCATCTCTATTACCCCAGCCCCTTGGCCAAGGATTAAGCATCTTTTGAAAAACTTCTAATGACCCAAAAAAGCAAAGGGAAGACCAACAAAAACACCCTGCTCTTTCAGAGCTTCAGGGGAGTAAGAGTTTTAGTAAGAAGAGGAGCAGCCACTAGATGTTGGTCGTGGTCTTGAAGCACCTGCAGCTCCCAAGGGTCTCCAGGACAGACGGACACTGCAGTGCAAAGGAAAGTGGCATCTGCAGCCACGAAACAGGGCGGTCTGCGATGGCCAGCACGCCAGGACGCTCTCCCTTCAGATCCTGAGGGCGAGGCAGGAAGTGCCTTTCAGGATACCAGAAATATTCCCACCCCCAGTTTTCCCAGTGACAACTTCCATGGATGAGAAACAGCTTTTTTTTTTTTTTTTCTTTTTTTCTTCTCCCCTTGCAAATGAATCCTGGCAAAAACGTTTCCCAATTTCATGTCAATGAAATTTTTACATTCTTTTGAGAACAATGTGAGTATCAGGCTACAAGAGTTCGAATGGAATTTGGTTAGAAGGATAATTTTTGAAACAATAGCTGATTTTTACTTTCTTTGGAATCTACGATTTGTCTGAGAGAGCCTGCACCTCAGAACAACACTCAGATCAGTGTATTATTTTTCTAAATAGTCTAGAAGGTTGAAAGAACAACAATAAAATGGATTTAAAAACTAAGAAGGGATTACCAGTCTTCCTTGGTGGAAGATAATTTAGCATATAACATCTTACATACTCTTTTTTTTTTTTAAAATTAGACAATCACTAATAAAACATAAAATCATTGTTATTACAATTATAAACCAAAACAAAATTGCCTTTACCAGTAAATGGCATTACTTGGTAGTATCACAGAATTACCTTTGAATCCTTAGCGTAGTAAAGGGTCCGACCTCGGAGTTTGAAATACCGCTTTTTCCACCTCTGGAAAGAGCTGGTTTGCTTCAGTAGTAATCCTTCTTTTATGCTTGTCTGAAAAACACATTAAAACAAGGTACACAAGGTAAATACTTATCCAAATGGATAACTATGCAGAAGAAAGCTGAGTTCTAAAGTGTATGTTACACCTCCTRTAATTGTCAATTTTAATTTGTATCTAATCACACTAAATTCAGACTTCTGCTCCGGCCAAGCAGACTATTCATAGCTATTTTTGAGACAATGACAGTGCTGGCAAAATGCTTATTTCACACACGCAATAAAAAGGCATGTGCAGAGGCCTATAATTACTGCAGCAATTAATACAAAATAATTCAATTGTTTGGATTGCTGCAAACRTTAAAGAGAGCAATAATTGAGGGTGGCACAATTCAGGGGAAAAAAATAATGCTAAGAGCAATCCCCACACGGCTATTCACAGCTCCAGAATCTGATTATGTTCAACAGGAACACAATTTCCCCCTAGGCCCTCATTCAACAAGGTACTTAAACTTGAGTCTAATTCAAGGACGTGAATCATGCCTCTGAAGTGGACAGTGTGATCCAATATGCTAAAAGTTAGGCACGAGCTTAAGTACCTTGCTGAACCGAGGTCTTCAGCACAAAATCAGCTTGCAAATAGACTTAATCATTTTATGGGAAGTGTGGGAGCACAATAGCCAGAGGCCTTCTTGCAAGCCAAATATTTTTAGTAAAAATAATAATAAAACAAAAAATACAGATTCATCAGGCTCATCCTAACATTTCTACTGCAATGCGAATCCCACCTCCACAGAGTCAATTTTTTGAGATTAGCAAAGTACAAATCAGTGTATTGTAGCTGTGTGCTGCTTTTCACAGCAGCATGTGTGGGATTCATCGTGCAACTGCTTACATAAATTCTCCTTTTAATCAGACGAAAGGATGTGATACAGCATTTTAGTCATGCGCCTTGAAAACCATTTTCTTCAGCTTTGAAGCACACAAAGGATATCAGACAAAGCAAGTACATTTGGATATCATATTCCAAAATGTTCTCTAAAACATTCCCACTTTGTACTAAAACAGTTTGATGAACGTCTAAAAATACAATTTCTCCACAACATGATACAAAAACATTTGCAGTTATTCTGAACTCCTTAAGGACCCAAGATCTGRCTGCAAGCTCATAGATACGTTCTTCTTTAAGCAGATTTCAAATTCTCCTTACATAATGAAAATACAGAAAGAACAGAAAACACTTTTATCTTCCTACTACTTCCTTTAAATGAGAAGCATCATCATTATGTGCATACACAGCACCCTTCATTTAGGGATTCCTAATGTAATAAAGGAAGAATATGGTCCGGAGCTCAGAAAGCAACTGAATTAATGCATTCTAGAAAGCACCTCTCTCCAATGAGGCATCAGAGATGAAAGTTGGGATTTATCTGCCTTTACTTCCCATCACAGCGATGCCAACCGATACATCCAGCCAGCATCCCAGCTGGCTCCGGGGTAGCAATTCCCAGCTGAGAGGGAGCGCAGGGTATTCTTCAGACCTGCAATTTTATGATTGCCTGCAGTTTTCTGACCAGACCCGAAGATAAGCTATTTTTTCACCTGGTATAAATAGATTTAATCAGCCAGCAGCAATGCCTGGTGTAAATGCAAGCGCATCCTCGAAGCTGTTTGATGGAGYCGTGCAGCCCTCGTGCTGCATTCGGCTCCTGGACGTGGCCAGAGTCCAGGGCACGGGGTGGGAGGGCAGGACTTGGTGCCACAGTTCCAAAGACCATAGGAAATCAGATCAAAAGGAAACAGCGCACTAAATATAATATCRCAAATATCCAAAATGTGACCAAAATATCCTAAATGGAAGGAAATCCATGCTCACTACTGTACATTTCACATAATAAGCAAAATCTGAACTATGCAATTCCTGAAATGTTGAGTATAACCTAAGAATATAAATCTCCCTAAGCCTAGAGSTTACTGCTCACCAAAGATTAAATTTAACTCTTCCTTGAAATTTTTATGTCTGCAAATATCATTTCGCCCTATTGCATCCATTAAAACAGCAGGATGCCTAAGATCAAACTAAATAATTCAAAATTAAAGCTGTTTAGCAACTGAGCCCTGCAAAATTTACTCGCTGAAACTGGCAATAAATAATCATGCCACCTCWTCAGAATGTATTTCTGTATTAAAACTGTAGAAAAACACTAGATTGGTGAATGTCTCCCAAAAAATACAAGTACTTCACAAAATACATATCCCAAATTTGCCTTTTATGGCCAGTAGAGGGGACTAAGGTTTAAGCATAGAACACAAGCAATGCCAAGGCTGCAGAAGCCACATCCAAGCACAAGGTTTGGACTCTCCATCTTTAACTAACTTCCTTTAGTGCCWAAAATGTGCAGGAAACCTCAAACCGCCAGCCCAGTCGTTAGCTAATCTGCTAATGCTGCTTTCCTGAACCTGCACCCAGGCCACAGCCCTTGCAGTGACTCCAGGTCAGAGGGAACCTCTCCCCACCATCCAATTCAGGTCCCCATTATCACATCCAGCCAAGTCCTATAAAGTTTTCCAGATACATTGATTGGGCTGTGGCTGCACCTGTGCAATGTAGTAAGGACCTTTCCTCTCTCAACTGCAGTTAAGATGCTGCTCCAAGTTCTCCCTCCTCTGATTAGAAGAAACCTTCCTCTAATTAATCTCAGCTGGGCATTAAATCTCAAGCATAAGCAACAACCACTGCCAATTACACTAACTACTTTCCTGCCGTAGATTAGCAGGGACTTAATGTGCAAATCCCACAATGTCAGGCTACTTCACAGCTTTGCAGAATCACCTCTCATCTGCTTGGCAAAGCCTCTGATTTCCCCCTGCAACAACCTGTATGATCCAGCAATGCAGCATCACRCCACAAGTAGGCAGCTATAATAAGGGCAAAAGTTGTAGGTAGTAAAAGCTCAGAATTAACACAGCATCTGCTATAACAATAAGGCTGCATTATTGATAAGCTTAACTGTGTTTTCAACTCAAAATAAAAGTAATCACTAAGAATTTTAGTGCTTTAGCCATAAACAACTAGGAAAATGGTTCACATAACTGCAATCACAACATCCCAGTGCTACAGAGCCCTGGTCACACACCACTTGGCTGCTATTTCAAACCTTTGGACAGTTCTGGTCTCCTCATGTTCATCAGAGAAGATACTGAAAAAGGTGACTGAAATGCTTTAGGGGATAGAGCAAACCCAGCACATCCTCATCCAGCAGGTAGTGACTTTACAGAATTTGCTGTCACAAAGAACCCTTTGCAGAGGTTAACTCTTTGTAGAGGTAGGCCGTAACCTCTACAAGATGAAAAAAGGATTAAACAAACTCAATGTCATCACCCACAGATAAGGTCCCTCTGATGTCCCATGGGGAGGATCTAGGGACTGGCTACTTCAGGGCCAAACTCACCTGCTGTTCATTAGCTGCCTTTCCCACTGTTCCGTTAAAAAGCAAGCTCTGACCCAGCAGGATGTGTATGATGTTGTTTGACAGTATTCATTTTGCTTTAGATGTTGTCTAGGCCCTAATGGCCTTCATTTACCAAGTATTTAAAACTTCGGTTCTTGATAAACCAGGCCCCAAAAAAATAAAAAATAAAAGGGGAAAAAAAAAAAAAAAAAAAAAAAAAAAAAAGATGAGAGGGAAGTAAAGCAAAACTTGATTGCTTTAACTGTTTTAACTCCGGGAGGAGTTTTTTCTTATTTATGCAGCTACAACTCTGGCTAAAGGCAGACACAATCCTCATCACATTACCTGGTAAAGTCTTGCAGTTGTTATTAACTAAGAGCCCCTTAAAATATTCTAAGTGTGCACTAGATTAAAAATGACATTCGTTATTATACAAAAAAAAAAAAAGAAAAAAAAAAGGTGACAATCAAACTCTCAGATTTGATTAAAATCATGACCTGGAAATCCCAAGCTCGGGGTTTGCTTGACATACCAGCTTCCATTACTGCCACTTAAGCTGACAGATATTTCATTAACGGTGTCAAAATAAAAATAGATTTTATCTGCAGAGAATAAAAGCTTCATCAGCTGCTCGGTACGAGGTTACATTTCTATTGAGGATTCTTAATGACAGTGAAGAAAGCCTGACGTTTCAAAAACCAAACCAAGAACTACATAGTACTTATGAATTTATATGGCTAAAAACACTCATAATAAAAAATACTGAAAACCCATTTAATCAAATATTCTACTTTACTATGGTAGAGCAGTAAAACATGAAGTGAATATGAAACTGCGGAACAATTTCTATAATAAAAATAAATTGATAACTASGTGATATTCAGTTAGTACACTGATCTAAAAATGTAAGATATATCATGCACCAAAAAAAAGGGGGATATTGCCATATGAGGATGCAACACTACACTGGGAATTAAGAAAAATGTGCCTTAATTTTAAGCTTGATATTACACTGAGAGTCAGAAAAACAGCTTTATCTGCAGTTGAGGTATTTAAATTCTCAATTGCCATCCCTGTATKAAATGTTGATTTCAATCTTTATTCCTATTAGTGAGGGGAAGGAGAATCAGCTGTAAAGTCAGAGACAGAACCCTTTGTAGAGCTGACTAAGTGCCAAAGATCTGCGTGTTTGGGTGCTATTTCACTGCGTGCTGTTTCACAACTGAGCCAACTTCAGTCTTAAGAGCAGTATTTTGCAGCTACTGTTCAGAGCTTCAATAGCTGTTCATTTTAAATTGCAGAAACCCTGAGTAGGATTTAAAACAACTAAGTCTAGCTTTTTGAGACAGAAGAATGTAAACATCATGTATCTGAAGCAATAAAAAAGAAAAAAATACAAAATATAATAAGCATTCAAATAATTCTGATGGCAAGATGTTTTTTTCTTTACCAGTTACTTGGCTCTTGGTGTGGACTTGGAGTGATACTCAGCACATTCGCTGTTCTAGAGAGCATTCGTCGTGCAGGTTCAAAATAAACCATTAGAAACAAGATGCCTTCCCCAGCCAAATGCAAAAAAAAAAAACCCCATTACATTTCCACAGAGAAAAGCCAAGTGTTTCTATAACTCTATCTACTGTTATTATGCAAATAATATTTGATCAATTACTGGAGGAAATTACAAAAGCAGCACGGAACAAAAATATATTAAGCACTGCTGCAAACTTTAAGCAGTCCTTTCTTTAAAACAAATTCTAAATTAAGCTTGTCATAACAAACCTTCTCCGTTTTACTTATTGCAGTTTTATTTCTTTTTCCCCTCTGAGAGTGTTTAAACAAATTCCACGGATGATGTCAGAATTCCTAGGAGCTACGTTGAGCAGAAAAGAGCCTACACAGAACAGCTTGGGGCTGGCCAATCTCCAGGGAAAGCTGCAGAGGCACCAATTCCCTCCTCRGAGGCACTGTGCACACCTATACCCGGCATCTGACAAATGAGTTAGGAAAGGGAGAGAGTAGGAAGCATTCAGCGACTAAATTCCAACAAGCTCTGGAATATCTGTACGCATCCAATCTCCGAAAACTTCCATATTATCCAAATATGTTTCAAAAAAGCACTTCTTAGAATCCTTACATTTATTCACTGCTTGAAAGAGGTGAGAAACAACACAACAGCATTCCCCGACACATACTCTTAAACCATTTCTAAATTACCAATTATTATTAGAAAGCAAGCTGTCACTGCAGTTGATATCTGACTATACACTCAAGTCTGTACAGGCAGATGGCCCAAAATTTCATAGTCCYGCAATCTAAAGACTCCTGATGTGCCTAATATTATAAGAAAGAAGTTTATTAGCTTAATATCCATGTGGTTGTTTTGTGTGTGTGTGATTTTTATACAACGTTTCCTTTCATTGAAGATACAGTGATTTTAATCTAATTCAGGAGTTGCACTGCATTTAAAGTTTATATTGGTCTCAATTTTGTTGTACTCGATGGCACATAGAATCCTGGATGCCTATTTATCATGCTTTGAATTACATTTTCTAGTATTTTTCTGCTACYACCCTTAGCCTAATAATCTACTGGAATAGTTAACTCAATAAAAACTTTAATTCCATAAGAACTCATGTGCGAGGATATCATGTTTTACCTAAAGATCTCTTTGGTATGGGCAGGAAAATAGTAACAAACACGCAATTACTGAGAAAACCAACTCTATATGAGAAGACTAGGAATCTAATTTGAGCAGCCGCAGTCAAATTATACTGGTGAATTACAAAACACAAAAAGCAATGTACAGCAGCAGGCAGACAGCAGAGCTAAAGTAACACACGCTGTGCTAAATCCCATGGAAGAGTCTGTACACTAAGCACCTTCCTGCAATGTAATGTGGGGAGGGGCAAATCACATTTTATTATATGAAGAACTTTGTTTGGAAAGACTTTTCTTTCTGACAAAAGGACTCAAAATTGGGAATTTTCAACTTCTCTGCAAAGCTCCTGTATAGCTTTACTCCTTTGGAAACTCATGATTACATGCTACAGGTTCAAACAATTCTCATCTCCATCATTTAGAGAAAGCAGAAATATCATTTTAACGTGCTTAGGATCTGATCTACTCCCAGTTTGATTACACTGAATTTGTAACCTAGGACAAATTAAGATATTGTGTGTTCTCTGGTCTGCAGACTGCAAAAAATATCATCTTTACTCCCATCTAGAAGAGCCTCATTGTGATTTTTCACCATTTTATTTTAAACATTTCAACAACATTTATTCATGAACTTGTGAATAATATTAACTTCAGAAGTAATAAAATTGGAAGTAAAGAATTGCACAATCCCTACATTTTTCCATCAGAAAAACAGAATAAAAGTTGAAGAGCCAGAACTTTAAATTCAGACGCTGAGCTTAGCTGATTCCCAAATCGTCTAAGGATGGGAACAACAACAGGAGGCCTAAAATGAAAGCAGCAGGATAACAAAGTGTTTTGAGGCAAGGAAACATATTCAGCCTTTTTAGTATTGGCAGTCTTCAGTTAATATGGGCTCTGCAGATGTAAGTTACAAATATTCAAAATCAAAGAGCATGGTTATCACAGAATCACATAATAGTTGAGGTTGTTAGAGGCCTCTGGAGATCGTTTAGCCCCAGCCTCTGGCTTAAGCCAGGACAGCTAGCGYGGGTTGCTCAGGACTGGATCCAGGTTATGTAGATTGCTTTTAAATTGGGAATCGTTTCCCTGGGAATTCCAGTGTGTACTTCTCATGTGAGCAGTAATGATCAACTATCACCTGAAGAAACCTGCTCAACAAAATATGGAGTCATTTCTTTAAAAAAAAAAAAAAACACATTGAACACAGAAACATCCAGATTGTAATTCTCAATTAATAAGCTTCATCCTCTTCATCTTTAATTAATAAACCTCATCCCCCGCACTTTTGTTAGCTGTAAAGGCAAAATTCTTTGCAGCAAAAGCTCCGCCTTATTCTGACTGTGCTTTTTTTTTTTTTTTTTCCCTATAAATCCTTACAATTACTATTAAGTTACCATTTACGCAATGTCTGGAATTCATATTGTCAGCAAATCTCAGCTCCAGTTACTGTATTTTACATAGCAGTAGGTTATTAAGTTTCATATAATTATTAAGTAAATATTTTATAGCTTGGTGTGTTTTAGACAAAAAACAAGAACAGTCGGTGATAAAGCACAGGATGAGTACGAAACAGATCTGAAATTTACCTTCTGGTCAGCTACCCATTTCCTTTTTCCTTTATCTTTTGTAGGTCACTTACTCATTGCACTTTGATTCTGATCACGTAGGAAAAAAAGGATACTTCACCTCAAGAAGATGCTATGCTGATTCTTTCACTTTTTCACATGAAAATATTGCACAGTACAAGTCTGTACCTATTCAGCTATCATACATTTAGGATATAGATTATTACCAGAAGAGTTTTGAGGAACTTCCCAAATCACCCCTCTTTCTTACCAACAGGACAGGATCTAAGCTGTTTCTAGCTTTTCCCAGTGCTTCTCTTGCTAAAATCCGATTTCTTTTCTCCCAGTCTTCAGCAGCAACCACAGTGGAAGTTGGATTTGCATATTACAGGCAGGGAGGAAGTTCTCTCTTCAGAGACTATGAGATTGGAAAGCAGAAGAATAACATACTTTGGATCCTCCCTTCCCCTCTTGTTTATTGCCAGGAAATGAGGGCCTGTAATTACTTCTGAATCCATATTCTCTTTGTGACCAGGCTCATTCATGTACATACTATTTTCTCTCATTCAGAAATCCCAGTAAAGCTTCTCCCAGAATACAGGCCTATCACTGGAAAAAGGCACATTGGTAACTCCCTAAAATTTTATAGTGTGGCTCACGCTTCCCTATCCTCTAAGAAATGCAGGTTCCTACTCCCTATTTTAACATTTGAATTGCAAAATCCAGCAAAATGCCTCATTTCAGTCCCTGGTAAAATCATGAAGTTAGTCTTCTTGAAACACATTTCTGGGAAGATGAAGGAGGAGGAGGAGGAAATGGCACAGATGTCCTCAACTCCTGAGCAACCTGAATTTCCAAGATAACACAACTGAATTTGTGGATGAAGGAGAAGCAGTGGGTGTCATTCATACACATCAACTTTAGTAGAGTTCTCAATGACTTTTTTTTTTTTTTTTTTTTTTTTTTTGGTAGCTGTTCTAAATATACAAGTACCAGAAATAGAGGAACAAGCTCCCAAACACATTCCTTTCCTTCCCTCTCTTGTAACTGTTGGCTGAAAACAGGATCAGGATAAACTGAAAATCTTGATTTTCAGTTCCTGGAAAAGTATTTATCTGGGAAAGTTTAAAACACTCAGTATTTTAATTGCTAACTTCAAATCTGGTGACTATTACTGGGGTAAAGCGTAGTTTACCCCAGAAGATGCTTAGTTACATTACACTGCATCCTTATCAGTTAAAAAAAAATGTGGTTAACATTTTATTGAGATCTCTGTCACCTTTAAGATGTCTGTCTTCCATTTATGTGAAAACTTTATTTTAAATATTAAGTTAAAAAGCCAGATTGTTCAGATATATCTGTACTTGGGGGCTTGTTTGCTTGTTTTGCAATCAGAGGTTAAAAGAGCCAGTTTCTAAGCCAGATCCCCCAGTAAGTAATCCGTCACTAGAACAGCAGCTAAGCAAGAATCACAGAGCTCCATGTACCAAATCTCTAACTGCACTGARAAGTGTCCGAAACACCACTCTGCAGAAGCACATCAGTTGTCCTGTGTACACCACAACTGGAAAAGGTAAGAGGTAGATGATGAAAGAGTTACAGCTTTCCACCTTAAGTGGTCAAGTATAGTGTTTATTGCATACAAGGGAAAATTTTAAAAATGTTTTAAAATAAAGATCTAAGTCAAAATGTTTCCAAGAGTCTGTTACTGAACTCTCAGAGTCATCTAAAACACAGCAGAAAAAGTGAGAAAAAGTTGCTGGAGGAAGGGAGCACAATTCCAGCAGCAGGTGATGGGCTTTTACCGAGACAGGGCACATGGCTGAAATCAGAGCAATTGGAAGCTCTAACTGCTCCATCCTACATCATGTCATAGTCCCTTTAACTACTAGGCTTCTACTACCTTAAGTTTTTGATGCAAAACAGGCTTGAAAGCTATTAAAGTTTGCAAGTCCTGAAAGGTCTGAGTAGGGTAATAATAAAAATATTCACTTGCTAGCATCTACCAAGCTCCTTCTAGAGATGTTTTGTATGCACTACCTCAAGGATGCTTTTCTAAGAACTTCGCATCTGAAAAGACACTTACAGCTCTTACTGCTAAAGTATGAAAAACGTAGTGATCACTCACCTTCTTTCTTTAAGTGAGTTAAGCAGTCACGCATGCACTTCGACTTTTCAGTTTTAAATAGCCTGATGGTCACTTTTTCCATTTAAACAATTCAAATTGCTATTTACAAAATAGTTCTAGGCATAAAAACAAGTAAAACCCAAAACATGGACATAAATGCTCTAGAATAAAGTAAGATCAAAGTTTAACATGACTATGTTTCTGTTTTATTGAAGTAAATAAACTCTGAGTTTTATAAAACCTGTCACTTACATATTCATTGGGTCGTGGGGGGAATTGGCCCCTTGCAGGTAGGAACATTTATGTGTTATGCAGTGTACTTCCTTTCAGACTGTTATTCAAAAGCTATTTTTCAGGAGAGCTATAAAAGGCAAATTCTATTTCAGTTTTAACGAAAGCTCAAACAAGTCCTTAAATCTAAGTTCATCCATATTTCTTCCATGTCCACTAGGAAAACTGGAGACTTGTAAGACTCAGGAGGAGCAAAAARTGGTCTTAGGCCCTTCTCCCTGAAGAAATATTAATTTTATACAGATTTGCAACGACGTGTTATCTACCACTTTATTCAGGTGTCCTATATTTTGTATGGGCCACTTGTGGGCCGARCAGCCACTGTTATGCACTGCCAGCACCAGGGGATGAATCCTGCCCTTCCCATGGCTGTGACGGACCTACCCGAGGGCACCAGGCACGTCAGCCACCCCAGGGCGCTGCTCAGCACGCGGGGTGCAGCAGCAAGCACATGCCATGAGCCTCCGCGCTGGGGCACCGGTGACAACCAAGCCAAGGCACCTACATCAACAGTGATTTCTGAGTCACCAAAACTTTCCATACTCTTTCCTTTCCACTAGATTACTGACAGAGTCATATACTAGCAAGAAGTCTGGCAATACAAGTGATTAATACTCCCTTTTTGCTCTTTTTCTTTTCTTTTTTACACCGAAGAGTTTGCTCTCAAGCAGTTAAGCCAYCTTCACCATCTTCTGTTTCAAATGGGGAAACAGAAGAAGAACTACTTGCCTGTTTATGTGGATGACCTGCTGGCTTTATTTATCTGCGCAGAAATTACCATTTCTATTAGAGACAGAGCAGTCAGCACTGCTGGAAAAAATGATGCTTGCGGCAATCTGTAGACAAGTTTAAAATCCACTGTGCTGATTTTAAAGCAGGTCCACTGATTTATTCCATCAGCTGCAGAGACTGGAACCATTTTTCACGGTTATTAGCAGATTTTCAGCTTGGTAGCTGAAGGGTGATCCGTCACTGAAACTGCTCGAGGAGAGACACGGATTTGGGGAGGGCATTTGGTCGGGCTGCATCAGCAGTGGCCTACAAGSGTGGACATCTGCTCTAAAGCTGCCCAGCCCGACAGAGGATTAGTCATCTAGTTGTGTTGTAGCTGCCGCTTACGAACTGTTGTTAGACTTCAAGTTTCTCCATATCCCCTATGAACATACCACAAAACCAACCAACAGCTCTAACTACAAGACAGAAATTACATCTTGGTAGACTTTCCTCTCCAAACTGCAAGTCACAATTGGTGACTTTCTGTCATATTTCAAGTAGGAGCTCTTTAACCCTCAGAAATAGCCAACTATACATGGGTTGGCCATATGTCCCCATGCATTAACTGGTGCAGTAAATGCCCGATGGATCAATGTGCTCTCAACACAAAGCCGCGGGGAGCACCAGCAAACACTACACTCAACCTGTCTACTCTTCAGTGGAAGTCCCGGCTTAATTTATATACCTGGTAGTTAGTGAAGGCCTTAAACTCAGAAGAGAAGCCTAARCCTGCAGGGGAAAGGCCAGGCACAGGCCCTGACAAGCTAATAGGCAATGAGGAAGGCAGGAGGCCCAGGGGCAGGCTGGTTATTGACAACTAATGGCCTATTTCACCTTCCCTGCACCCAGCCCATCCATCAGGAACRGGGCCTGGAGCCGCAGGAGCTGTTCAGTTAATGGGGCCTGCGAGGCACCCGGGGCCTCGCGCTTTTGACCTGCATGAGGAACCRCTCGGGTTGCAATTCTGAGTGAGAGGGCAGAAGGTTTCTCCATGCAGCTTTAATATTCTCTAAGACTGCCGGAGTGGCAATATTCATTTTCTATATGTAGAAAAAAAAGTGCTGTCAACACTGCTGTCAAGAGAGGAGATACCTTTATGTCTTATGCATTATTATCTACAGATAAGGCTCTGAATGATAAGTGATGACCACTGACCAGCTTTTGTGTGTATTTAATCCCAACGGGACAGGTTCTTGCAACGATGGAAGMAGCAGCCCTCTCTCCACAGATCACCTTACCACACCACACATCAATTAGTCACATATACAGGATACACAGAGATGCAGCTGTTTCTCCGAATGAAGCCTTTATTTCATAAACATTTCTTGCATATCTGAGATATTCATATGCAGATATGCATGTATAATGCATATATGCAGATATGAAGATATAATCTTGTATATCTGCATCTACATCTGAGTATACTGTTATTAACATTGGGTTTTACATAGTAGGATGTCATGGACACTTAAAAATCATTTACTGGTTTTGGACACAGAAACTACTTCAGAGGTGAATACTTTTATTCAAAAATAGCTATTGCCAATGAAATCTTAATCTTCCTAAAATATACTGTATATTCTACAATTTGTTAAGATAAATGTGTAAGAYTCTACCTTGCAAATTTCCAGGTGTTATTTCTCTCATCAGCCCATAACAGYTGTTGCAAAAGCTTAGTTCTTATATCAATTTTATTCAGTAGTAATGACTTTGTAATAATATTATGTCAAAAGAACAACACATTCTTAAAAAATCTCTTTAGAGTTTTATACCTAATATCTTAAAAAATACTGAGATAAAAAATGCAAGAAGAGTCCCTTTTAAAAATAAAATGTACTTTTAACTGAAAATAAGCTGGAGAAGATCCTTTTGTTGCGCTCTAAAATTGAATTATAGCTCATTACCACAAGGGGGTAGCAGTGTGACAGTAATGCTCCTATACAGAACTTAATGCTTAATTTTCCACAGCAATGCAAGCCTATGGCTGCAAAGGGCTGCAAGTATTGCTAGTGCTGGCTGTGTGAAATAACACTGCATTCCTGCAATAGGCTTCGGACAGATGTATTTTTGATCCTTTAAACCCACATACTTCAACATTAGTGATGTACATACACACAGTGGATTGCATTACCAAAACCTACAAAATCATACAATTTGCTCATGGGAGACTTGGGGAAGAAATGCAAGCAATCCTTTCCCTCTGCAAAGAATCTGTTGTGAAAAACAGAGCAGTCACAGGTTAATATTTAGTGAGAAAATATATAAAAGACTTTGGGCAGTCATTTACTGAAGATGGACATTTTTATTTACTAAACTACAGAGGAATATATGCATTTTTGCTACAACAAGTTGCTTAATTATTAGTGGTTAATTACTTCTTGCCTGAAGATTAGAATAGATTTGAATATTCTCTACATAAAAGAGAATGTTCTGGCTTTACCAAAAGCAAAGCTAATGCCTATGCTCACTGCTAGTGCAAGAAACCCCAGGATTGATCTGGTTGCTACACACCAGCCAGTATCATATACCAGTCACAAGAGTCAGTCTTGTGAGAGTCACTTGCCTGTAAGATAAATATGTTAATATTAATTAAACTGTTGCTGTATGCAATCACAATGCAGGAAGGAAAAAGTAGAAAGTGGTTACCTGCTATAAATAGCTGTAAGCTCATCCAAGATCATACAGTGCAGCTAAAGCATTAAGCAAATTGTTTGGGTGTGCAGCATTAATTGGGCTGTGCAGAATCAGCTCGGCTGCTTCACAGTCTTTCTGAATCTATTATTTTTTACTTACATCACAGTCATAAAAGCATTTGATGCTGTTCTTCACACAGACCGTCAGGAGAAAACAGGAGAAGAAACAAGTTTTTAAGTTGGCAAASCAGGCTGAGCTACAGCCCAGTGATTTCTTCCTCTCCGTCCTTCTTTCCAAGAGGCACTGCAACCGGTATGTAGCAAAGTCAATAAACACCAGCCTTCCCAGAACCTCTGCGTAGGTAGTGTCTCTATTTAAACTTAAATAAGTATTGTTAAGGGCTTGCCCAGGCTTGAAAGACAGGGCAGCGTAGGGGAGTGTTCAGCAGCGCTGCCCCGATGTGCAGTCGCTCTCACCCTCCAACAAAAGGATCTCGTTCCTGTTCTGCTTCACCTCCAGCTAAAGAACTTCTCTGCTGTCAAGATGATTCATTAAATCAACTTAGACTTCTGAAATAATTCTCTTCCGTGGGGTAAATGAAGCTCTGGGAACTCTGCTTACTACAACCCCAGAAAAAAACATGGGAAGCAAAAGAAAGGAGCAAAAGAAAGTTAGAAAGGAGCAAGGCAGCACCTCTTGGCAAAAAAATGGTTAAAGCCAGAGCACACAAGCGAGGGCAGTGTCATCTCCAGCAGCCTGCTAGAGCGGACAGCGTTTAGGAGCATGAAGCTTCCTGCCTCGCCAGCATTATGCACGGAAGAAGAGGAGATTTAAATGGGAATGACAACAGCTTGTTTGAATAATATGTCATCCTGCTTCAGCTGAATATTTTCACCTGCCACTTTAATACAGAAAGGCTTCAGATGCTGGATAATATAGGGTTTTCTTTTTTCCCTAAAGATAATCTTCCTCCTAAGCCAGACGAGGCTGAGCAATTTGTGTTGGGGAAACTATWTTGGCAGCTAAATTGCCAGTGTGAAAACAGAACTAAGAGGACCATAATCAAAGGAGATTAGAAATAAATAAAAATAAAACTATTCCTGGTTTTACTTTTTTGCCGCTGCTAAATCTTTTATAAAACTAGTCAACCCTGACGTATAATAGAGTCCGTTCTCCCCTTAGCAAGACTTTTTACAGAGCAGAGAAGGGCACTGCAAAAMAGCAGTGCAAAACAACCCACAACTTCCACCTCCCCCCCCAAAAAAGAATAGTGTTTCAAGAACAGGACAAGTATTGAAAATTAGTTCAAATTAGTTAAAATAAAAGCTGATATGTACCCTTTTGTCCAGCAGTCAAGGCGTGCTGACTGCAGAAGGTAAGAGATGTATTTTTAGCTTGGGCTGCTGATACGTAGAAAAGTTAAGCGACTTGCGTAAGGTCGCAGTGAGTCAGCACCAACRGAAGAGTGAATCTAAATCCTAATCCCACTCTCAAACTACCACATACACTCAAACCACAAAGCTGCTTTGATAAATGAAGTTTTTCATGTTATAGCCAACTTTTGTAAATCAAAGAAACATTTTTGTGTGCAGTTCCTGGCTCCCCAGTACAAGAGGTACGTGGAGCTTCTAAGAGCAGGTCCAGCGGAGGGCAATAAAGATGATTAAGGGACTGGAACATCTCTCGTATGAGGAGAGACTGAGTGAGCGGGGCCTGTTCAGCTTGCAGAAGAGAAGGCTGAGAGGGGACCTGATTAACTAGTGTAAGYACCTGAAGGGRGAATGTAGGGAGGAAGGGGCCAAGCTCTTCTCAGTGGTRGCCAGTGACAGGACAAGGGGCAGTGGGTACAAGCTGMAACACRGGCAGTTCCATCTCCAGGTGAGGAGGAACTTCTTCCCTGTGAGGGTGACAGAGCCCTGGCACAGGCTGCCCAGGGAGGCTGTGGAGTCTCCTTCTCTGAAGATCTTCCAAACCCACCTGGATGCCGCCCTGTGCCCCGTGCTCTGGGTGTCCCTGCTGGAGCAGGGGGTTGGACTGGATGATCTCTAGAGGTCCCTTCCAACCTCAACCACTCTGTGATTTCATTACCSTTTAATGATCTTCAGTGACCTCATTTCCCATTTTTTATTGTATATCCTTGCTTAATGCTAGATAAATGAGTCAAGTTGGGCATTACAGATGCCTAGTATGAAATAGTTGTAATGCTTCCTAAGAATACATCCAAGAATACATCTCCACAAAGTGTCTGATCACAAAGGAGGTCAGCTAAAACAAAGACATCCCAATACCATTAATCAACACACGTTCTTCACCTGCTCTGGGTTACAGGAAAAAAATAACATTTGGTCACATTCTTTTCATAAAAAAAGACCCAATCATTTCAAAATGACAAAAGGTGCCAACAAATGAAGCAGAGATGCTAAGAAAGTTCTCTCTTGCAGTGCTCACGAAAGGCCTCATAAAGAACCAGAACACTAGAAAACCAGCTTTGTCTTGATCACTGAAGCCTGTTGAAAAGAGGGACATGTCGGACTCTAACACTGCCTCCAAACTGCTAGGGAAAACATGGATACAAATCCTGTGATAACATCCAGGTTAAGAACAAGCCCAAACTTGGTTCAAAGGGACAGCAGAGAACTGGATGGTCTCCTCCTGCATTATGGAAAACCTTGGCACTTGACAGCTGAATTCCAGTTTGAGAATTTGGTTTCATTTCTTCATTCCTTGACTATTTGAACAAGAAGGGCCAAAGAACTGAGTTGCTAGTATATTAGTTGCTAAACATCAGAAGAAGTTGAAATTCTTATCAGTMTGTTGCAGCTCGCCCTTTCTACTGTGGTTGCAGTAACACAGATGAGCAGCCGCAACATGAGAAGGAGGAAAGATGTGAAATTCTGCCTAGATATGGCTGTGTCACTTAGTGTAATGTATATTACATTACACTAAGATTTTTTTAAGCCATATGTTACATTTCCAAACCAAAAATCAGATGTGTGATACACCTAGTTGTGTTAAGCAGTCGGGAAACTACCATGAAATTGCTAGCTCACTGGCTCTATTTAAAGAACATACAAAGTCCCTGAATGAGCACAATAAACACCTTAAACATCTTTAAATGCTCAAAACCAAGCTGGTGACTGAGAAAATTCCAACTTCACCAGCATAGAAAACARAATGTTGGGTAGGGAAGGGCAGAGAAGCAGAGTGGCTATGAGGTCACTGTACTTCCTTCCTACACATACTTCTTCATTTCTCTACAGCTCCCAATATCATTTTTTTCTGTTGCCAATTGCTCAAGAAGTGAACGRGGATGCAGCAGCTTTTCCCCTGAGGCACTGGAGGTGCATGGGTTTCCTGATGGAAAAAGGGGTACCACAGTAGAGACCTATGAACCCAAAGCCCAGAAGATGTGGAGAGAAAAGGAAGCTGAGACAAAGAAGAGCACAAGAAGAAAATTCTACTGAAAGCTCCCACCCAGGTATCATAGATCTTTAGCTCAGAAACATCCCATTTTAGCTGCATTAGACATATTTACTTGGCAGAGCTGTACGACATGCATGTCTGTATGATAACAGACTTCCACAGATGCTGCCTCTATCAGCAAACTGATTTTTTGGCCATATAGGTTTTATCAGTTGTTGGAAGGATTATAAGCTATACTAGGAAAGAATGGAACAAGCTGTCCTAGAAAAGCTTTGGGGTTTTTCATTGCTGTCATTTATGTTCTCGATGGAAAGCAAGCAAACAAAYAAACACCTCCACCAAAATTAACCAAATGCAACCCTACATTCACAATGTCAAAAGTTTCTCGAGTTTCCCAACCCTGAAACTCCATGCAGACTCAAAACCCCTTGCTGCATGAGTTCTGCAGGAGTCGAAACCTCATTCTGAAGAACTCAACTCCAAAAGGTTCTTCTGAGCTCTYATATTAATTCCTCTATGTAAAATACATGATCACTCTCAATCACTCAAAATGATGATACTCAAAATCACTTCATAATTTTAAAGCCCAGTTTCAAAGTTTCGACTAGTCTGTCCCAGTATCCAAATTCAAGGTCTTTCCCTGCAAGCAGTGCAATTTAAGTAATATCTGTCCATATATCTTTAATATATCCAATGTACTTAATAGTATGAGAACATGGAAATAAYGAAGCACAGGCTGCATTATTACACACTGACCCACAGACAAAAATACTTGGGAATCAAGTTTGAAGCCTCAAAGAATCCAAGACAGCAAAGAGAGAGATCCTCTGGTCACAGTTCTGGGAAATAAAGTTTCATGGAGTTGAAGACTTGCTAAAGTGATAAAGTGGTAAATTTGATTTAATTGCTAAAGTGGTGAGAAATTCTCCATTGCATTGATGAACGAATATATTTCTGTTTCAAAGAAGAAAATAGCTCAGAACAGAATAACACAGACCTGTAAACCAATATTAATCCAATTACATTATTCATTGGGTGTGATTTTGAAGCAAGTTGAGAAAAATATACACATTTTCATATATTTATACATATATCAAAATATTCCAAAATACATTCTATATTTCCAAATATGAAGGGTTTTTTTTTTAAGTGAATTAAGACTAAGATCAAACCTTCCAGATTCAAAATCTGTCTTCTCTGATGAATTAAATAACCTTGGAAAGTCTTTACCATCTTCCAGTATTCCAGTTTTACGTGATATAAAGCAAGGATAATACCTCTGCCATCAGAGAGGATAGGAAAGTGATTATTTAGCCTTTGTATACAGTTGGATCTCCAAGCTTTTTATGGTGTGCCAGGTATTTTCTAGGCACCCTTGCGATGGATATAAACCAAATGATCATAGCTCACATAGCTGAAATGATGAGAGAAGGCACTATTTTMTGCTTACTGTAAGACCCAGCTTTACAACAACAGCCTCCAATAGTATAAGCATTTTCCATGTACTTTTTTTGTTCGCTTGTTTTCTAGTATGGAATCCTACTATATATTGAAAAGAAAGAAAAGGAAGAAAATTTCAAGACCTACAGCAAATTATATGCATTGCCTGTGCTGTTTCAGGATACGTGCAACCAAATGCCCCCTGCTTAAAAATTCCCTTCACAGTGTAGAACTTTTTCACAAACTGCAATGGAACACGGGATTCACAAGTACAAAAATTCTGAGAACACCATAAAAACATGGCATTCGTTTATCCYGAGGTGTCATTGTTTCAGCAGAACGTAGAGGTGCAGCGTAACTCTGTCAGCTGCATAATCTTAGTATCTCACTTGTGTAAAATCTCCATATTCAGCACATCTGAATAACAGAGTTTGGCACATTTTTCATGCTTATTCCCCAGCTATCCACAATAAAGTAAATCCCTCCTGGAGTAGAGCAGATCCCTGTACTAGGAGTGGTCACCAAAAATCTTTTATTTAGAGAAGATGATGTTTTTTAACTTATGTATATATACATATATACACATCTGACGGCTTCTGGCTGTGGAACATACACATCTGTGTATTCATTTACTGCCATCAGAAATTTGTATTGCCATGACCCCCAAACCAGGGGTGCCACAGTTTCTTCCCCAGCTTTTGGCAAGCCAAATAGCCTGGTTTTTCTTCCTCTCACCCAGCTGCCAAGCTGCTCAAGCCGGAACAAAATCCAATCCACCTTTCACTGCTTGAAGTCTATATTCTCAGGTTATCCATTTCTGCTCCCTGCAAGCAAAAGGCAAGCTGAGCACAAGGGAAGGATAAAGAACAAGTCAATTACTGAAAATATTTTTCAGCAAATGAAATACAAGCAGGACAAGAATGAGGAGGAACCGCTTTTGAAGCGGTAGCTCTTTCTCAAATAGCTAAGTTACTCATGGCAATAACCCGGAACAAGAGTTCCCCAACACTGCTTGTGCTGCCTTTATAGGACTGCAGAGATGAACTCTGCTCGTTTCCCTACCTCAAGTACTTTAGAAACCTAAAGAGGGACATTCTGGGTGCTTGCAAGCTAAAAACAGATAAATAAATGAAATTTTAAAAAGCATGCAAATACRTTTTCACACAGTGCAATGCAAAATACACTGAACTGCATACACTAGCTCCCTGTGGGGAAAAAAAAAAAGAAAAAATAGCTGCAAGTAGTTTCTCTCCTCATGCAAAAAGCGGCACGGAGCCGCTCCCTCCTGTACAAACATCTTTGCCCTCGTGGGTTCGGGCAGAGCACAGCCGACCTGCACCGCTGGCGCTCCGGGGCCGCAGTGACCTCCAGCACCCTTCCCGGCAGCCTTCTGCAACCAGGAAACCAGCAGCAGGTCCGGGCAACTTGGCTACCTCCAGCCCAGCAGGRCACTGCATGTGGAAAACAAGCAGCTGCCACCAAATCCAATTGGAAATATATATGTATATGTGAAAGTTGCACTGAAAATTCTGATGTCTCTGAATATGGTTCTGGTTTTTCAATTAGATTGACAAAACATAACATTTTATAACAATCAGCTGATTGTTTCCACCTGTGAAATAAAGAATATTAGAATTCAGTAACCTGTTATGAAGAGAAATGTCAGTAGACGGTACGTATTCACTTCTGTGAGAATTTTAAAAGCAACTTTCACCTCGCACTTTCATTAATCCGATGCTTTATGCCAAACTGTTAATAAATCCTTATAAATTGTATTTCACTTATTTACTGCAACTTAATAACAGCCTGCATTAAAAGGCTGTTTAAAAATTAATCCYTCAATAACTTTGCAAAGAACATACTGTTTCTTTTTACATTTATATCCAGACTAAAAGGCATGCACAAATTCTTACGTATTAAGGATGGAATAGTTTCCAGTGCAGAAGAACTATGCAATAAACCTGTGTGCACGTGGATGTGCGAGTGTGAAATCGTGAGCAATAGTGATTAATATRTTGCTTGTAAAAACCTTTGAGGCTACAAATGGATCTGCATGGAGAAGTCCTATCTCAGCACCTCAGTTTTCTGCCCTGCAGGTGACATCAGGCTGCCAGATTTGCCTTCATACCCAACAGGGCATTTCCATGTGTAGACGGCTTCATGGGAAGTCAAAACACCTRCAAGCCACAAACCTGTCCAAACAAAAGGGCAGAGAAAGGATCTTTCTGGGAAGGGAGGAAGAAAGAGCCAGAATACTCCACATCACAGCACACACGTTGATTCCTCTTCCAAAAAGGCAGCTGGAGGAACAGGCGAGGACACTGAGGTTTCTGAAGAAGGTCCCTGCTGAGAAGGGACACGAAAAGAGATGGAAGAAAAGGCCATCCTCTAATTGCTGCTAGTTAAGGGATCTGACCACAGGAAACAAGGAGGTATCTGACAAGCTGCTGAACTTGGCAATTGTTCCTAAAAATAGCTGCTCACCCAAAGCACTGGACAGCTGAAATGAAAATGTGCTTGTTTTCTATGTGGAAGCGACTCCAGAAATGGGAAATTTGACTTCACCACACTCACTTACTGCCTGTCTTCATCTGCTAGTTACCACGTTAGCTACCTACTTCGTATTTAAAATATCAGTTAAAATATCTTCCAAATGTCAAGGAGTCATACATCTTCAGGCAGATGAATTTGCGTTTCATCAGTTTTATTTTAAGTAAGTTGGAAACTTTTGTACCATGAGGCCAGGGATGACAGGAGGACAAGAAACAGCTGCTGTCCCCATCAAAACTGCCCGCAGGCCGCAGGGGCCTCGGCAGAAAGCTGCAGGTTCCCGAGCACGTCCACGGTCAGCACCACCTCAAACAGAACAGACAGCAAGAGACTGAAATCTATATGTCGGTTTCTGCTTGAAATGAATACACAGAGTCTCCACGTGGTTTGTTTTTCATCACAGTTAAATAATGATTCATTTTAAAACGCGAAATGAAGTTTCCTCTGGCCTTAATAAGAGCTTTCATTTTCACTGTTATTTCTAGCCTACTGTTTTCTCACATACATAAAAAAGAAAACCCTCCAGTTTATGCGCTGAATTATCGAATAGTAAGAAAATGGAAACTTTTACCGACACGTGCAGAGCAATGGTTTGATGAGCACCTACAGGGCAGAGCTGCTCCCTGCCTTTACAGCCACTTCGGTCCTCAGCGACGAGCAGGAATCACGGGCAGACCCTCGTGCTGGTCAGCACCATCACTCAAGTTCTTCGAGATAAAACTTAGGTCATAAACCCAAATTCCCAGTTACGCTAAATTAAACCTCAATCCACACCATATTAATTTATCAAGTACCTATCTTTCACATCACCATACTTACAATAAGCATCCTAGGTCATGGGAGGACAGTAAAATATAGGACAAAAGCAAAGAAAAATCAATATATCCAATAGACACACACTCGTATACACAAGGTAGACCCTGGATGTGGTACGAGCCTGCCTTAAACTTTCAGTTGAAACTGCAGCTGCAAAGGTAAATAACCTTTTTCTTTGGATAAAAATGATTTCCATTTCCAAGGCAGTCGTTGCAGTTTTGCATTAATCCAATTAGTTCGCTTTAAATTACTAAAAGACAAAATACAAGGATAATTATTCGGAAGTAGATAGAAAGCCAGGCAATTAACGCATAATATGATGAAATGACTGCAAATGAAAAAATACAATTTAWCAAAATTTGCTTTATCTATATTCATCTTCTTGTCAGGGTATACGATTTGATTCAATACTCTTCATATTAAAAACGAAATGCACATAGGAAAGTCTTTTCCTCTGCTTTAAATATAAGAAAAAAAAATTTAAAGAAAATTATGAATATTAGTTTCTAACGACCTACGTGACAAGCAATGAATTCAAAAATAGTGACTATGTTACTGACAGGCAAGCAGGGCACCCATTTTTACAGTTTTAAAGAGAATATCCTATTTCAGTTTCTCTCCAGATCCTCAGCAAACAGCTGCAGGAGCCGCTGGAAAGGCTAAATACAGCTAGTTGTACAGGCTCTYCTCGAAGCACAGTCCAGGCCAGAGAGAATAACGTGGACAAACTACTTCTTCTGTCACTTAGTGGCATCTTTAAAGAAACTGAGGCAACGGGCAGTTTTTCTTTGAAGATCTAGACGGGATAAATTGCTCGCCCGGAGACCTAAGCGTTGCAAAACCACGATCCGCAGCCCCGCTCATCAAGCGACAGGCGATTGGGCTGGCAGCTTTATCGCCCRCACCCGGCCTCCTCCAGCTACGGGAAAGAATTTGCAATTCAAAGCTTCTCAAAGGGAAAAAAAAAAACTTCTGTACTCAGTGTCAGTCCCCAGGCAGGTCCACGCAGGGACGGGGGAACCGCTGAGGAATCAGCCAGAGGGGCCACCTCGGACCAACACCCTGCGCTCACATTTCTCGCTTGCCTCTTGGAGGCAAAGGGGGCTCTGAAGACCCTCCCTGCTAAACTGTGGTTGGCACCCAAAGCCAGGCACCTCTTCCACCCAAAACAGAAGCCATTTTCCCGTAGTTTTGCATGGCAGATTTTCATTTCTCTGCTGCACGCACCAGGAAAGACAYCTGCAGGCCCAACGTGGCTGCTGGGCACCGACGCAGAGCAGAGGGGCTGCCCACAGCCTCCACCTGGCCAATATATAAAGAAAAATAATTGAGCCAATTCCTGCTCAGCCAAAGCTTGTGCTCTTTGGCAACTTAGCCCTAAAACGGGCTCTGCCAGAACACCTGTAGAGCCTGTTTCGGGCCAGATTCTTCAAAGCTGCCGTTCCCTTTGGCGGATGTATCTGAGAGCGTGCAAAAATCCACATTTTTCCTTTAAGTTTATATTACAGACGCAAAGAAAACTATCAGGCTTACTCCTCATGCTGAAGTATCAGACGTTTGATGGCTGGGGGGGAAAAATGCAAAACTTTCCAAGTAAATTACAAAGAGATTGCCGCAAGTAAGGATTTTTGCGAATAAAACATTATTCCTCAGTAAGCATAACGACTCACTGAAATTAATTACTTTCCTTTTTTTTTTAACCCATTAATCATCTGGTTTTCATTCTGGAGGACGCACAGGGTTTCGTCCTCTTTTGCACTGCAGTATTAAACCAAGAAAATTGCCAGTGGCTAAATAAACACCATAATGTTTCGTGTAACGTTTCCAAGGCTCTGGTGGGAGCTCTGCACAAAAGAAGTATTTCTGTACTCCGGGTTACGACATTCTGTTATTTAAATATTAATAAAACAGTGATGTAAACCGCATTAGGAAAGAAAACAAATCTTTTCAATTAAGTTTATTTTTAGAGCGGGTCCTRGGACTCCGAATACAGCAGCGCTTTCTGAACACAGTGTTTTTCCCTCAAGATTCCTGCCTGGCAAAGCTCCATAATCTCCTCAGCRGTGGGAGGGAACTTTTGTAGGGAGAACAGAGGCAGTTTAAAGGGCACCTCAGGGCATTTCTGAACAGAGAGGCGCAAAGCCGGAGTCACGGCACGTTGCGGAGTGGCCGCAAACAGGGAGCACAAGGTTCCAGCGAGGAGGGAAAGGGGAATTATGCATTTTTAATGGCACGAAACACCCGGCTAATTTCAGGACAACGCTGTAAACTCAGCTATGAAGGGTCCAGCGAAGGACATTAGCAGAAACGTGGCCAAGCAGCACGGTGGTGGTAACAGCATCAACTCCAGCTATTCCTCAGACTGAGGCAATGTGGCCTGGAGCAGACTGTATTGCCAAAGCTCTACATGGRAAAAGTAAAATATAAAAATTCAAAACCTGTTATTTTTAGGGGGAAAAAATATTTCTTTAATGTTGCTGGGCAGGAGCCAGCAGCACAGGACTTTGTTAAGATGATGGAATAACTCAACTTTACATCCCTGAGTATCACGGTCACGGGAAACAGAGGCCAAGGCTAAAATGCGACCTGTTGCGGGAGGATTTGGTTAATCTCAGGCTTTCAYTAGAACGATTTCTTCCTGAAAATCAGATAAATAAATGGTTAAGCACACAGGTCACCCTGTGTTTGTTAAGGGGCCATGAAGCAGCCGCTGTCCGTGCCGCCCTCGCACTGAGGTGGCTCTCAGCAAGACCTCGCCGTRAACCTGGTTACTCAACCCCAGTGCCCAATACCACAAAAACACTGTTCGTGCCACAGATGCTTGCAAAAGGTTCTGCTTAGATTTCTTGGAAACACCGTTTTCTCACTCCTATAAAAACACCTGCTGCTGACGGACAACAACCGGATTAGTAATTACTAACTAGCAACAGGATTAGGAATGCTCGGTGCTCAACACTCAGCTGCGACAGAAGACCTGGAAGCTTATGCCCATCTACAGATTCCCCTATACTGCCCCAGAGAGACGAGCAAGCAGGAATCCTGCTGCACGTCCAGCAGAAACAGCAGATTCCAGGTCTGGTGCAAGGTTCAAGAGGAGGCGGGTTGCGAGAYTGTGACCCAGGATCCAAACTCTCCCTCTGTACTTCAAGGAGTATCAACAGAATCACAGACTGGTTGAGGTTGGAAGGGACCCCTAGAGATCACCCAGTCCAACCCCCTGCTCCAGCAGGGACACCCAGAGCACGGGGCACAGGGCGGCATCCAGGCGGGTTTGGGAGATCTCCAGAGAAGGAGACTCCACAGCCTCCCTGGACAGCCTGTTCCAGGGCTCTGTCACCCTCACAGGAAAGAAGTTCCTCCTCACATGGAGATGGAACTGCCTGGGTTTCAAGAGCTCTCCTCACTTCCTGAGAGCAGCTTCTGCGAGGTTCCCCAGTAACTAACATGCATGTGCAGGCCCTAACACAACCCCGATGCGCTTCAGCAGAGCGAGTCACAACTACTGCAAAGAATGCACAGCATTTATTAATACTCCCCAATAAAAAACAACGTGGAACGAACAATACAGAGAGGTTTCCAGCACTGTTCCAGCAGAGTTCCAGCACTGGTAGGGTCACGCAGGCAAAAGGCTGAAGGCAACATGTAAAAAAGCAAATTAAAAAACACTCCCCAAATCCCTAAACATCTCTTAGGTCTATCTACTGCTCTTGACTCACATAGCTATGCTTCTGCCATACCAAGGTTTTCTTTCTCAAAAATAAGTGATAAATTGGGAGAGTTACTGGCTCTGGTCACTGTGCACTGGGAAATCCAAGCATAAAAGCAGATATACCAGGATCTATGGGGAGAATTTTAATAAAGAATGTTGAACAAAAAGAATTTGAATTTTGATACAATTTTTGGTGCGTCATTGATGACCCTTCTTCCAGGGATTCTAGCTGTTCCATATAAACAAGTTTGGGAATAGGACATTTCCTATGAAATGGGACATTTCCTATGGTCTTGGTACCAAAAGACCAAAGTACTTAACAAATTATAACAAGACTACTGGGGATCAAAGACAGAATAAATGTAAAAAAAGATCAAACACACTAAGACTATGAGAAAAAGTTATGCCACTGAAGATCGGTAGTAATTCTGGTTGAGCAAGAACTGCTTTTATTCAAAGTAACTATATAGAAGCAGCGTACATACCTTACATACATGCATCTTGCTGGTGGGAAGGAAAACAGCAGTGGATACAACTGGATTTTATTGTAGGGCTGGCAGATTAGTGAACAGCTAACAGATGCCAGGATGTACAAGAAGGAAGGAGAATTAATAAAACAACCACCAAAAAAAAAAAAAAAGTGTATATATATTTGCCTAAAGGCAAAAGCAAAATTAATACCGTCAAAGTCTGGAACACACTCTAAGGGAAACCTCATGCACACACGCTTCCTAAATATGAGAAACTCAAACAAAAACACTGACTCTCTGCTGTGAACTCACTTCAGGACAGCCTTGCAATAATCTGCCACATAATTACGCCACTGAAAACATAACCTAGAGGGGCTGAGTCCTGGTCAAGGCTTCAACTTACAGTTAAGTTAGTTAAGTAATAGACTGAGCATGTTACTTAAAAAAAAAAAATAAATCTCATAGTTTCTGGAGTAAATAGATTCTGTAACTTGTTTTCCTTTGGCTACATCTATAATTTCAAGCAGAGTTAGCCGGGGTATTTACATGAATGCTGAAATCCAAGCCAACTCCATCCCAGGCAAAGCAGAGACCCGAGGCGCTCGGCAACGACAGGATGAGACAAGGAGGGTGAAGGTCCCTGCAAGGGCCTGAGCTGCTGCCCATCTCCACCACGTCTGGCTGCTCCCCGAGCAAGAGCAGCTCATGGGGACACACAGACTCACTGCTTTAATCACAAACCAGGGAACCGTTCTGGAAGGCAAAGAAATACTCCAAAAGTGCTCTTCATTTCCTGCCCTTTCTAGAACAGCAGGAGCACCAGAGCAGAGATATTTTTTTCTTTAAATCAAAGTGCACTTGCTACCTTAACATATTTTTAAATATCACGACTGAGACAGACACTGTTTCATGCCTTTAAAAATACGTCTGACTGCAGTTCACTCCATCCACCAGCACTCCAGATAACTAGAACACTCCCCAGCACAGACTGTAGTGTAACTGTCTTACACTACAAACCAGACATTTCTAAAAATTGATCTTCATTAAAGCACATTTTTTAACACAAATTTTAATAYATGCCTACCTTCTGCTTCTATTACCCCCCACCTAGCATGGAGGGCAAAGATACCAAAGCCAACTTTAGGCAGCAGAAAGTACCCCTTTGGGTGAAAAACACACTAAAAATATAAAGGTTCTTCACTCCAGAACAGCATATCAAAACCAAAACAACTCAGAGCATGATCCTAGGAGCAGAAAAACATCCTCTACACACATTTATTTTCATGGAGCACGGTGTGCTTTCTGTGGTTTGGACCAATAAAATTTCTATGAAGAACTTAAATGTATTGCTCCAAAAACACAAACCACATGGTTCTTCAGTTTCACAGTCGTGAAGGTTGGGTGCCTGAAGGCTTAAGCTAATCAAAAGAATCATAGATCTCAGACTGGTTGAGGTTGGAAGGGACCTCTAGAGAATCATCTAGTCCAACCCCCTGCTCCAGCAGGGACACCCAGAGCACGCGGCACAGGGCGGCATCCAGGCGAGTTTGGAAGATCTCCAGAGAAGGAGACTCCACAGCCTCCCTGGGCAGCCTGTGCCAGGGCTCTGGCACCCTCGCATCAAAGAAGTTCTAATGTCCATCCAGAACATGATCCACTCCGGCAGAAAGGAGGAGTCCAGATACTCCCTCCCATCTAAGCATGTTTGGGATTCACAAAACATCTCCAAGGTGTTTGGTTTGTCAAGTGCTGTCAACATAAACCTCTGCTGGAGATTGATGGGTGAAGAACATCAGGGGTCCTGCAGGTCCCAAGTTTAAGTCTTGGCTCACAGTGCAAGAAACCTGTAACTGCTCTCCAGTCCTCAGCCCGTACGTCCCATCTGGAGACAGCAACTCGGCTAGAAGCTCTTGGGCTATGAATCACCACCACATTTATCCTGCCAAAGGTGTCCTGTTTTGCAAAAAGTATTTATTCAAAGGGCCTCAACACAAAGCCACAGAGCTCCACGACGTGACACATGGTAACTTCCTCAGCAGTAGGAAACTGGACTCCTGCTCCATGGACCATTTATGCAGACTGTGCTACACAGTCACTGGATAAAGTGCTGGTCCATATTTTTTTGTACCTGATGCATCACTTTTTGAATTTAATACTATGATTTTTCAGGTCATAATGTCTTTTTTTTTTTTTTTTTTTTTTTTTTTTTTTTTTTTTTTTTTTTTTTACATTTAAAGCAAATGAGACTGCTATCTAGAGCATAACCAGAACAAACTTTACCAAAATCTGCATCTCTGAAGTAATAAGAAATCTAATAATTTCTCGTGGCTGTATCTTTATTTTCCTCATATTCCTGCAGAAATAGGGTTCTACTCTGAACTACTTTGCATCCAGAAGTGGTAGTACACTGTTTTACTAGCACAAAAAAACGCTACTTAACCAGTACTGAATTCACAAACTTTGACTAATTCTCCAAAAAAGCTCAGTGTGATTTTCAGAGTGAAATCATAAAAAGCGATTTGTGCATATGCATTTAAACTACAGAATCTTGTAAATATTCAGGTTAGTATCTCAGGTTTTACATCTGCATCCTTTTGAGTCACCTGTCATTGATCTTYGTAGTCTATCACCAAGTCAATTACATTAAGTTCATCACCAGTAGCCCAAAATAACTATTTCGAATGTGAAGTGCTATCTTTAACACTCATTAGTCAATTAATGTTCTGCTTTTAGCAAGTCAGTTTACACCATTTCAAGTCTATTTTAAACTCAAGCACTCGGGTTGCTGCAATTTTGATTTGTTTAAAGAAGTTGTCACAAAAATATACCCAACATCCTTCTGCCAGGTTAAGACTCTAATGCCTGGGCTCCAGACAACCCGAGTGCATGTTCAAGAGCTGCAGAGTCAGTGAGGGAGAGGATTACATTTGTTTAAAACACAACAAAAACACACGATATCCTGCACCACACATCCGGATAGTGCTGTCAGGAGCAGCGTACACAGGGAAGTCATTCTGAGCACAGCTGCCAAATTGCATTTTTCCCAGCGTGAGTCTCAACAGGGCGTACGGTTCCTGCCTTTTCTGCATTGATCCAATTGTCCTAAAGGCAGATAGGACAACCTGCGAAGCCCAGAGCTGATTCCCCCCAAAGTTTACAGCAAAAATTCCTCTGTTTCCTCCAGGAGGAGGATTAGCTTCTGAAAGAAACCATAGTTCAGCTTCCCTTTAAGTACCACTTCACCTGAGGACCTATATAGCTTTTTGTAGTATTCCTTCTCATTTTCCTCTCTCCCGTTCTCAGCTCAACTGTATAACCACAGAAAAAATCCCCATGCATGTCTGGAACTAAATGGGACGCATATCCCATTTGGATGCAAATTTCAGAGCACTCCAGAACTTCATGCTCAGACACACATGAAAAATCAACTGTCTGTGTCACCCCATCTGTTTCCTACAGCACTTTGTATCAGCCCACATCACACGTTGGCACATTTCACCACCTCAAGTCAGAAATTTTGGTTTTTTCTTACAAAAAAAACAAAATAAGAGACTAAAAACATACATTTCTCCAYACTTCAAGCATTAAGCAATGCCTTTTCAGACATTATAATTATTTTTATTTCCTTTTTTTTTTTGGTAACTTACTGATTTGCAATTCATCTTCATTACAATATTCAAGATCTGARGAAAAAGGAAGTTTGACATATTGGACCAATAAAGAAATTTAAGTATAATCTGTATTTTTAAACTGTCATTTTTTACTCTCGCTTTGAATAAATGGAGACAACAGACCTACAGTACTACTTACATAATAGCAATTTACACATGTTAACTGTCAGGAAGAAATCAGACCTATTTGTTCTCGAAATACCAAGTAACTGCAACTGAAATGCCAACCATAAATAATTAGCAAACACTATTACCTGCTGGGTTGTTATTTTATTAACATTTCTGTAACAGAAGAAAAAATCAGTACTGAAAGACAGTCGTATCATTTAGTACTGTGGAGAGCCTTGGCTTTCAGTTATACTGCTGATAAAATACTGATGTATTTATGGAAAAGTTATCATTAAGAGAACTAGTTCATTCAAGAAGTCTTGAAAATGTCAAATGTTGACAGTCTATGATATTTRGTCTTAAAAAACAAGACTTTCCAAAACAGCCTCTGGAATCTAGGAAGGCTTCAAACTTTGCATGCAAAAATCAGCTGCGAGTGAGTCTAAGTCTTCTGGATTTCATGTTTGGTCATATTTTAGCTTATATTTATCATGTTTATATAAATCATCATATTTAAAAGCAACACCTCTTAGAAATGCTTGCATCAGCCAGGGTGCTAGAGGCAGCTTAGCAGCTTTAAAAACTCTTTGCTAATGATGTCATTTGATAAAGGGGTCCTGAAAGACACAGTGAATGACAACAGATTTCATAGTCTGTCCAAACTTGGGTCACAACGGAAACTAAAATTACAAGTACATATTTCTGATGAAATATAGACAGCACTGATAAACTACTAATTTTACAAAGCACTATTAGAAGCCTAAGAAAAATGGCATAAACGTTTAACTTGTGAAACAGGGATCTGGACTTGATTCCCCCCTGCCACAGATTTCCTGATTATTATGAATAGGCAAATTTTAGCATTTTTTAAAATCGTGATTTCACAGTTGGAAATACAAAAAATAAATCCTTTCTTATTCATAGAAGAGGGAGAAGATAAATGTAGTTATTCTGATGATTCATTCACATACAATAGCAATACAACTCATTCTAATACCCAGCATAAGTTAGACAGAAAGGCTTTACTGGCAGAAATCTCTAATAAATCTTATGCAACACCAAATTATGCTGCAGTCTTTTCAACTACGAGAAGCGAACACTCCACTCTTTCAAAGCACATTCATTTCAGATTTCCAAACACGTGAAAAGAATGTATGGCATGAATGTATGATTTTAACACCACATCAGGACAAGCTGTACATTATTCTATAAAGTGCTTTTGATAAATATCTCTTAAATAATTTAAGAAAGAGGGTTTTATCCTTATTTTTCTGGAAGCATTTGGAGTCAGTTCAATGCCTGTATGGATTGTAACAGCTTCTTAATTTACTTAGTAGCCTACAAATGTGCGATCTTTGCTTTACTTGACACAGGAGAGGGAATATAACTCAGATCAGGAACTTTCTAGATTAGAATACACGGCATATTTTTAAATATAAAGTCTTTCACTCTCTATGTTTAGAAATGTTTACGTAAAGCAGAGAACGTACATCTGAACCATTTAGATGACAAGGATCATTTCAGCCACAGGAATCCTAGAGAGAATGTTTCAAGGGTTCAGATTGGTATCTGCAAAGTAGTACAAGTCTAATAAGGAATTAAAAATGATAACAAGACCAGATACTCTCACCTAGGTAAGCTCTCAGACAGATTTTCAGTGCAGAGCAAAGCATCAAGAAGTATCCGACTTAGACATGTTCCCACTGGTACCTATGGCTTAAATTAAGCTAGCTAATGAAGTAAGTCAGGTAAACTTTCAACACAATGATCTGAACTTACAAACATTTCAGTATAAAACATCTGACTTTTTAAAGATCCTATCATCTCAATCTGGAAGGGTGTGTATTTTGACACACAGGTGTCCTCACCAACAACTGCAGCAAAATAAATGTCTATCACTAATTGCCCTAAAGCAATAGTTGACTATCTGCAAAGTCCTCCAATGGTCTCCCTTCCTTATGGTCTCTGGCAAAATCAGCAAGTCAGCCTTTTATCTGAATGTCATAAACGCTGAAGAATTTATAGGTCATGTTGCATCATCATTGACCCAATATGAGTTTCCTATCTAAGTGTGGAAACACAAGTGGCAAGTATTTATGACGTAGAATTTATATGTATTTTTTACATCTTTTATTACTTAACAGCACGATCCTTTGACTACCTTGCTATTAAGAAGTATTTTAAAGCCCGCTCATATTCCATCCTGTGTTCTTGATAAACCTTTAGTTCACTGTGTAGGACCAAACATAGCACCTGAGTACACATCCAAACCAATAGATTTCTACCTTTTGTTTTGACACGAAGGCCTCAAAAACAAAGACACAAGCATATGAATATAGAGGTGTTATACACACTAACAACAGGCTTGCCTTTTTCTGTGACTTTTTAGAAAGCTGTGTCTATAGATGTACGGTGGACAACACTGATGAGAAGCCTTCTCCAACATCACATATTCCAGGTTTCGCTAGAGTTCTTTAGTCTGCAGTATCTATGAGATATGTATTATCGAAACATTTCACTGCCTAGTGAGCACACTTGGTGGGAAGTTGCTCCTCAGTGACAACATCAATTAAAATTAAAAAAAAAAAAAGGTGGATTTTATCGCAAAGAAAAACAAGAGACAGATGCATCCATGAAGCCATGAACTGGACTGAATTCAGATATGGAATGATACAACACAGTACAAAGGGATGAAACTGTAAAAAAGGCTGGTCAGCAGGTTCACACAACTGTTTTCAGCTCTTCCTACACATACACAGATGCACATCTGTGAACACTTACTTAATATCAGGTAAATAATCCAATAATCCTTGAAGAATCAAATGTTCATCATTCTAAATTGCTGGAATTGTTAGAGAAGGAGAAAAACTTTGTGCAGAGAGGTACTCCAAAAGCATTACAGCTTAGGYAGAGACCAAAATAAACAGGTAATTTTCACAGACATGGTTTGTGGAAATGGAGGATCTTGCACAGTCAAGCTGAACAATAAAAAGGTGGCCCTGTGGTAAATGACTGTCATTTACTTTATATGTACACTTGCAGTCTTCAGTCTTTCAATACCTTTGAAATATGAGATTTGTCTCTCAAAGCTCTCAAAAAAAAATTCCTCTTCTAGATATTGTAAAGTTGAGGACAATGACAGATCCCCTTTTCCCCCCCTTAATCCATCTCCGTATTGCTTTAAATACTTGCAACTTTCAGTGAAAAGAATTCTTAACCAGCACTATATGAATACATTCACTATATGAATGTATATTTATRTGAGTCCCATGTAAAGCACTGCAGCTTTGCACAGCACACACACCAGMATGGGCCACAATTCCCAATAAAGCAATTACACACAAGCATCACAATTTAAACACAATTTACACACAAGCAGAACAAGATCTTTCCTGATACGAGATCAGAGAGTCTTTCAGCTGYTCAAAACACTCAAAACAGRGGATTCTGYCCCTCTGCTCAGCTCTGGTGAGGCCGCACCTGGAGTACTGGGGGCAGTTCTGGGATCCCCAGTACAAGAGGGACGTGGAGCTTCTAGAGAGGGTCCAATGGAGGGCAACAAAGATGATTAAGGGACTGGAGCATCTCTCGTATGAGGAGAGACTGAGTGAGCTGGGCCTGTTTAGCCTGGAAAAGAGAAGGCTGAGAGGGGATCTGATCAAYATGTACAAATACCTGAGAGGAGAATGTAGGCAGGATGGGGCCAGGCTCTTCTCAGTGGTGGCCAGTGATAGAACCAGGGGCAATGAGGAGGAACTTCTTTCCTGTGAGGGTGACAGAGCCCTGGCACAGGCTGCCCAGGGAAGCTGTGGAGTCTCCTTCTCTGGAGATCTCCCAAACCCGCCTGGATGCCGCCCTGTGCCCCGTGCTCTGAGTGTCCCTGCTGGAGCAGGGGGTTGGACTGGGTGATCTCTAGAGGTCCCTTCCAACCTCAGCCAGTCTGTGATTCTGTGAGAACACACAAGTGCAACACAAGGAAGAAAGTGCAATCGATTCTGTGTGCCAGATGTGAACTGTTGAGTGACGACTCATTCTGAASAACCAGAGTCGTCACTTTGCCTCTCTGAAGTGCAAATTGAACACTCACCCAGTATTAGGAAAAGATAATAATCAAGGAGCAAACAGGCCTTAGTTATTCCCTAAGTATGGTCCAAAATAAGATTTGAGCTGATGGCCRTTTGAGTTTGACTGTCATTTATCACAAATTTAAATTATGAGAACTCTGTTTGCATGCAGCTGCAATCCTGATAAAGAAACCCTGCATTCCCAAACCCACAGTAGTGTGGTAAGGTGGTTACCACTATGTCTGTCAGATTTACACGTTGCTACTGAAATCTCTCACTTCTTAGTCTAGACAAGTCTACGCACTGACACACCAAGAAACTTTGGCAAAGGAGTCTGGTAATTTCCATGCTCAGCACTATCAAGGTGAAATCAATTAAAAGGGAAAGACAGACAGCCTCTATCTGCATGCTATGGACTTGAAGCCATTTGTTCTAAATTCAATTTAGCTACCGACATCTCCTTTTTCAATTATTTTGCTGTCATTATCCTTTATTCATATACTTCAGAGGAAAATCTATTTTAATGATATTTATCCTAGCTAAAAATAAATGAGCACTTACTTCTCAGTGGTTTCAACCTCTAATTAAAACCAGTTCTGAAGCCAGACACAGACACTGTGCTAAAAAGAAACAGCCTCAAGTAACACAATTTTCATTGTTAAAAAAAAAAGTGCTTCATAAGCAATTATATCTTGTCAGCTCTAACAGTTAATCTAACCTCTTCAATGACACCCAGTTATTTTCACACTCAACATCCTGCCACGAACCAGTAATTATGGCYCACACTTGCTACCTCCACTGGCACTCATTTCCAGACTATAGAGACATAGGCAAATGAGCTTATAACCTTAAGACAATCAAAGGGCACCAAAGAGGTTATTTTTTGCAACGTGACATTTAGTCCTGAAATTGTTTGACCAATAAACAACCATTTTATCTTTTAGTCTAATGCTAACAGAGACTCGGTTTCAAACAGATTTTTTTTTSTTCTGTGCCATTTTTTTCATAAGAAGCAAATCATTAAAACCAGATTAATATATTGCAACAAATTGCAAAAAAAAAAAAAATGTATAGATCTTATTTTACTCAAGGGAGAGAAATAGGTTTTTTTGTGGACAAGTAGGTGGAGGGAAAAATCAAAGCTGTCAAGCGGGGCTTTCTCAAGCACAGACTCAAAGCCCTGTCTCCCTCCTCACAAAAAAAATAACTAGCAAGAGACATTAGCTCTCGGTGTTTGTCTGCAAGCAGACTGAAGCAGTGTCAAACCATGAGCAATATTCTTCGAGAAGTCACAGAGCAGGAGGACGGCTCGCAAAGACCAAACAAACATCATCCTTCTTCCTTTAAAGAGAGTTTAAAGGAAGAACAAAAAGAATAATGGACGAGGACAATTTCAATTCCCAGGAAAAAAAAAAAAACAAGCAAACAGAAAAAAATCTATGTGAAAAAAATGTCAAACCAACTTTCTCATCTGATGGAGGAACAAACTTGTGGGTACAGCGCAAGCAGTATGTTCTATATCTTTGGTTCAGCTGACAAGCCTTGACAATCCCTCATGACATTCTCATAACAGGATACAGGAAGAGAATCAAAATGAATGACTGTAAAAGCAACTCGGGCTGGAAAACTTTACTTGGGGAAAATATAAATGGAAACATGACATTAAAAAAATATTGGCTACTTTATAAAGTTTGTGAGGTGGAAGGCCATAATTGACAGATGTCTCTCACATGAGCAAGTGTTATTGCATACAGCTAAGGATTGAACACTGCAGCATCATTAATATGTATAATGAAAACACTGTATAGAGTATTAGTTTACTGATTTGACTAAGAACACAAACCTTAAGCCAGACCTACAGTTTGCAAAGAAAGCTATGGACTTTAGGAGAAGGAACTGCAGAGATGGCACGATCCTATTTACTTGCTACATTTAGTTGATTTCTAAAAGACATTCTGCATTGTCTCACCACCAGTATGTGGTGCATCATTTGTAATGTGAACTAGTTTCTCTGCTCTCATTTAGAGATGCTAACCCAAGCCACAATAAAGATGATTTTAAAAAGAATGATACTTTTAGTAGTTATTTAAGTYGGAGATTGTCAGATCTCGTCCATAGTATGTCAGATCGAGCAACTTTGCCAGGGTAGCATATATCTTGGAAAAGTTTTCAGATTGTTGGTTGAAAGGTAGGTATGTATGTATGTATGTATATCATATGTATATGCAGGACAGGCTTCATGGATGTCACTATTACCAGCAAGATTCAAAAGTTTGTATCTTGGAACAATTTAAGCACCAACATAAAGAAAAGGTCTAGGTTCTCATGAAGAAAACCTTCCAGATGTGTTTGGTTGTAAAAACAGGTTTTTTTCAGAATTTATAGCTTGGGAAAAAATCCAGTCAATAATTTACTACTACTTACTTTTTCCTGATGCGCTTCTAAACAGAGAGCTGAAGTGTTTAAGGACAGAAAAGGAACCCAGGCTTTTACTAAACAAAAGGGATTTCAATTACATCACCCTTGTTCAAGGCATGTTTCACTGAGGCACTTGTTTTTCCTGTAGCTGATGATGTTATCAAAAAATCCTCTTCCAAAGAACCAGCTTTACAGGTTACCAAACTACAAGATTCAGAACTTTCTTATTCCATTTTTTTTGTTTTCCTTTTCCCTTCCCACATTCACATTCTGCAGTTGCCTACTGCCCTGTAGTGGCTAACTTTCCATTGAAAGAAAGTTCTAACTCAGCCAAGAAAACTGAAAGAATTGGGAGACAGCACAGAGAGGAAAACATAAAAAAAAAAGATAATCAACCAACCAAAGGAAAAAAAGAAGGCTTGAAGATATCAATTGCTCTCTCACTTTTTCTGATAATAAGCAACTTCTCTAATGTACAATCAAGGTGCCCTAGACCAGGGTAGAGCTAAAGAATCAAAGTATAACACAGATTAATACTCTTCTCCCACCACAGCTGCAGGATGCTGAATCGCTCTTGTTATGATTACTCTCTCTCTTTATAGAGAGGTCAATAAACAAGTTTAGTCCAGGCAAGTAATAAATGGTGGTTCAGGAGCCCAACGTGTTTGGACATCCTCCTGGGCCCACATGCAGCTTCACCACCTTGGAGAGCATTTCTCCACTGTGCAGGGTCCCAAGTACAGCACGAGAAGAAACTAAGCCTAAATTAAAGCTTGCTTTAAGGTATTTAACTACTTTTCTCTTTGAAAGAAATGCTCTTTTGTTGTTGTTGCTGTTGTCAAGGAAAAAAAAAAATCTGTATTTTCTGAGACTTACTAAATACAGAGTGAAAAAAGGATGAGGGACAATTCTGCAGTACGGGGCACGAGCTGGGAAATCCTAGGCTAATGAAACYCTCATTCTCCACAAAGTAATCAGGTCACGAGTTTTTAAGTGGACACTGCTCATCCCTACTACAGCTCCAAGCTAGCAACAGATAGTGCTCTTTCTGTTGAATGCTCACCTCAAAACAGGTCATGTCTTGTTCTCAAAATAAACAGAAGATAAGAAATCTGTTTAAACATTTACCATACTGTACATAGTAGATTAAGCAGCTTGTATAAGGAATACTGTGCCTCACGTCCTATTCCTTGGTTCCTACAGCTCTCTAGGAACAGCAACAACAAAAAATCACAAGAGCAGGAGCAATGAGTTCTAAGTAGGGTTTTTTTCTCCTCCTAAAATTATTACTAGAATTTCTTGGTAAACACTATGAGCTGAAAAAGGCCTGAGARAAAGTCTCATTTGATCCCCTTGAAATTTGCAGAATTTCCACTTCTAGCCAGGATTTATAAAAAGAAAAACAAGCAAAGGAAATACTGCCTGGAATAATGCAGGCCATCAGAGATATCTAAAGCTACATTTTTCTAATTATGCTCCATAACATTTTGCTTCTTACACAAAACAACAACAAACATTAAAAGGCACTCCCCGTTTTCATACAGGAAATTAAAACCCCTAATTATACGATCAGTATCATCAACACAAATGTTACTATTTGGAGCAAGAAAAGCATTTTACAGTCACAGGGAACAAAAAGAAGATGAACAAAGAAACATATTTATACTGGCTCTATCTTWATTTCAAAAGTCTGATTGCATTACATTCACTAAAAGGATCTCTTTTATTACATGACATTTTATTACATGACTCAAGAAACTAATCAAAGTCAGATTAGTTTGACTGCGTAATCGYAATTTAACCTTACAAAGCGCACACATATTTTTTCCAGTCCTGTAATTACAAAATGATGTGCTACTTCTTCCCCATCAGACCCTCAGTCAAGTCAGTGAGCACGATAGAAGGTGCTCAAAGAGCAAGAAAATTGGCTATTAACTGTTGTCCCAGTGACTTGGGCATGCCATGCCACCGAGTCCTTCTGCTGGGTTATTTTTCACTTTTTTTTTTTTTTTTTGGCAATTTTAGTGGCCATCTCTCCTAAAACTGGCTTAACTAAACCTTTAAAGTCTCTGAAGAAGCAGGTCTAAAGCAGAGAGCCTGCCCTTGCCATTCATTTGTCTAAATCCCAAGAACATCCTACCTGTCCATGTGAGGTCGGGCTTCATTCTCCGAACACACGACGATCTATCACAGGTGAGACGTGCAACCTCCTGCCCCAATGGTTAGTCCCACGTCCTTGCAGAATTTCTTGAGCACCTTCTGTTAGGCCTTTATTTAAAAGCAAACCTGCCCTTTGAAGTTTCCCTTTCCCAGTGTTACCGTTCCCTTCCTCCTTCCCAAATAATGCACTGTGCACTGCTGACAGCACTGTGGAACCAGCCTTTGATAGCAGTATTTGTGCTCAGACATTATTTTGACAAACTGCCAGCATTCTGCAGACAACAAAAGCTGCAAGAGAAAGGGAATATCTATTTTCAATCTTCTGTAACTGAGCTAAAAAAACACTATAGGATTTCAAACAAAGAAAAAGCACTTCTTTGGCTCCGTGGTTCTCTCTACTGATTTTCAAAGACCTGCAGAAAATAATGAAATTAAAAAAAAATGTTAAAAAAAAAAAGAGAAAGATCTTTTATAATGTAGAGTGTTAGACAACCTCATGTGGAATAAAAGAGCATCAACCTCAGACTCTTGATGCCTTTGAAAAATGGAGGTGCAGCTCTGACTTCAGCAGTAGCCAAGGCCAGGTAACATGCAAATCCCAAATGCACCTCAGTGAAATGATACTCCTGCCCCTGTACGAAGGTCACCTCATTCTTCCTTTTCCACCCTACACTCATCCTTGTCTACCACCTGTGTGTGATTGCAATAATATTGCCTGAGGTTTTATCACTTCTTTGATAGGTACTTTTTTTCCAAGAATATGGCATGGAAAAAGAGGGAACCAAATGGGAGCTAAAACTTGCAGGAGTGGAGACACAGAAGTTGTGCCTTTGTAGCTCCCAAGCACGCAGTCCCTGACAGGGAAAACCAAAAGYATCACGATTCTGATTATAAATTATGAAGTATAAAGTAAGTTCTACAAAGAAATTTTCATAGGCATTTCTATGGGAAATATCCAACGCTGCAGCTTCAAATATCTGAGAAAAAAAAGCATCCAGTCACAGCTCCCAAATGTTTTGTAACCAGTAGCACTGAAATCTCATCATTTGGCTGTTCAAAATACCAAACATAGTGGAAAAGCTGCCTCCCTTCTTCAAAAGAGATAGTGCAAGAAGTTTTCTTAAAGTCTACAATTTTGGACTATATCAGTCTATGACTAATTATTTCAAAACTGTGTGAATAATTTAGCCTTCACTGATCTCTGTAAATCGTGCTCTTAGCATTTATAAAACATCCACAGAGAGGCATACTTCATCAGCACACTCCTTCTCTACACGTGTTCAGTGGGGTTGGCTTTGCCTGTATTTGTAGGAGACTTGCTGTGTGTCCCAAYACCCCTACGCCGTAAGGCTGCCCTGAAACATCCAGGGCTATATTTTAAATAACTGAAGGGGGAAGTTGCACCAGCACTTCCCTGCACGTGTAGGCTCCTCTGCACGTCTCCTGACAAACCSATGCGGCAAAACACCCATGCTCGGCCTAGCACCTCCTTCCTTGAAATTCAGGCACTTTCTCACATCAGCTTCCCAGGTCTGGACAGGAGATGGTCTCCGGTACAGTTACGTCTTGGTCCACTTTGCAGACTGCATCCAAGTTCCCAGTTGTTACTAAGGGACCCGTGGATGCAGATCCAGCATGGGCATGGAGAGCTGCTATTCGGCTGTTCCTCTGCAAGGTGGTCACCAGGACATGTGCTGACAGTGGTGAAACAGCGGACTTCTCCTTATGTATCTGCCCATCAGGGCACTGCTGCCAAGCCCTGAAAGGAAAGCTACCAAATATAATACCAGAGCAAAGCACCTCTTGTCCTTCCAACCAAGCATTAGAATAATCTAGTCAATAGATTATACACCAGGCCTGGTGAATGCACAGAAGAGTACAGCTGGATCCTATTCTGGAAGGATGGAAGTAAAGCTACTAATGAGATGAAGTTGGAAAAAAAGTTATTCCACCCACTGYCATCACTTCATTAGGTTTCTCCTATTGTCAGAGGCTCTATGACTTTTTCCTCTAACGAGTTTCATTTTGTGAGTCATTAAGCTGCTTCCTTCATAACTCAGACTCCTATTTGTTAATAAACTACAAGCTTGACTTCAAGCCACACAGCAGAAATCTCTGCAAATGAAGCATCTTTCTTGTCACTCTTTTGTCACCCTTGCAGGTTGTTGCAGGTGCTGTGGGATTCATCTGAGCTGCTTCCCCAGCCTTCCTGCATAGACAGTGCAGGAAAAAAAAAGGTTCTTTTATCACTTGATTCAATTTATCCTGAAATCTGAAGACATCTGAAACAGGTCAGACATATCAGCCTAAAAGTGTCCAATTCTCTCTATTGACTACAAAGTGGAAATGAYTGGTTCTGCAGTAGGTAAGATGAATATTTCCTCTGGCTGTCATTTTTCCCACTAACTTCTGCTCCAGACTATATTCTTTTTTCCTTTTTTTTTTACCCTTGATACTGGAAAGCATAACCAGTACACTCGGAATTTGGGCTTTTTTGTTTGCTTGCTTGTTTTGGCTCACAGACCTGGCGTGCATTATCCACTACTGGAGATTCATTTTTACTAGATATGAGTTGAATTCTCTGTATGAAAACCACTGTATCTGAGTTAAAAAGAAAACAAACCAAAAAAAAAAATCACACAAAAACTAATTATAAGTGTAATATTTAAATACTGGCACAGCCAATCCGGACTTTCATTACAGGTAAATTTAGGGATTTACTTTGACCAAGACCATATTAAAAATCAGTCCTGACACATCCAGTAGAGTGATTAGAATCACCACAAAAGCATCTCAGTAAAGACCCGGGCTCTATCTGTTGCTACCAACTATRCTTCTTTTGCTATTTTCACATTCCTGGGATTTTTGCATGTATGCATTAGTATGCATATATCAATATATTTAATCATCTTTTAACTTCTAACTTTCCTATCTAGCTTCTCATTTGGGCCAGGAATAAGTAATTACTCCACAGTCTAATTAGGGAGCATCAGATTCAAATTACTTTTTCTTCCTATTCTCCTTCTTTAAGAAAGTACGTTAACACTCAAGGAGATGAAATAATATATAAATATTTATATATTTTAGTGCTCAGGTCTCAGCAGACTGCTCACGACAATCCTGAGTTTCTATTTTACATGGGGCACTTGCAGTTTCAGGAGGGTGGAACTCTACTGAATCACACATCTGACTGTAAATGTGAAAGGCACAGAAACAAAAAAAGAGGAGGGGATCATGGTCACACAGTCACACACAAGAACACACAAAACACAATTAACAGGACTAAGCTAGACTTTTATGAACARAGGAGTACTTTGCTGTTCTATATGCTCTGATGCTGAATTACTTGAAAGAAAAAATGCCAATTAGCATTTGTCTAGCACCTATAAAAATTTCAATATCAATTTAATTTAAAAGTGTGAAAATCTTAAGTTACATTATTCAACTATAAAATAAATGTACTAATTTCTTGTACTTTGTCTTCATGTAAAAATGTTACATGGACTGAGCAATAAGTTGACAGGTTGACTATTTTAAGCAATACATTTTTTTACCTCTTTTCAAAATGTACAATCTTAACAGTCATATGTTTAATCGAGCCAAGAATGTCAAAGACTCCTTCTTTTGAGGATGTTCAGCCTTTAATCTCATGCTTCAGTTCACTTCAGGCAGGTTTATGCACTATGTCAGCCTCCAAGGATCCTCACAAGCTGGAAATACGGGTGCCTCTCATAACGAGAAGGTATCTGTGCATTCCGCGTGGAGAAGTGAGCAAGATGCAATAAGGAGAAGCACAMAAAAAAGTCACAATCCAGATGATTTGGTAAAAATTGCATCTAGCCGGATGTTTAAAAATGAAGTGTTTGTTTCTCAAAGCAAATCAGTGAAACATTAAAGCAGAGTTTTAAAAATAGKTTTTTTTTCCATTATTGTAGAATTTACATTTTTATGTCACTCTATATTTACAGTTTCCATACCCAAACATCAGTGACATTAAAAATAAGAAGCATATCAAAGAAATGATATGCAAAATCACTGATAGGAAATGAATTTTAAAAATATGGCTGTTTGAACAGACTCTTCTAATAATAAAGGAACGTAATTGAGGAACAGATCCTTTGTTACACTTGTTCTACCAAAAGACAAAAGTTTTCCCAGTTTAGTTTACTCATCAGGTGAAAATTYGCATACAAAGAAAGGTGGGTTATGGTTAACATTTTTCTTTTTTTCCAGTGCCTCTAATTCTGTACAATTCAYTTTTCAGTACAAGAAGAGAGACAACAGAAGCCTAATTTTCAGAGATGTTAAATATTTACAAATCTTATCAGTTAAGACTGAGATTGTAGGTCCCAGGGTTTCTGGGTAAAATGAGGATATATATGTAAAAAACTTATTAGTGAGAAAGTTAACCCCATCTTTTTCTGAGTAAGTTCTGTCTACTGCTTCATAGGAAATGTGTCCTGCCTAATAAGTTACTTTAATTTCAGTAAATAAACAAAACCAGAAATACAACCCTGCATTTTTTAAAAAAAGAAAATCTGCAACGTAGGAGATTGAGCAGAAAGATAAGAGGGTGACAAACTTATCTCCAGTTTTATTAAGATTTATTAATTAAATTCAGTGTAAAACTTCTTCACTGTAATTATTTTTGATTGGCTGGTCTACCTTTATAGGATATACAGAACATTAAAGGAGATACTAAAGTTTAGAAAAGGAAGCCCACAGTATGTTTTTTTTTCCCTCAGTTTTCCTCAGTTCCAAAGAAGTAGGTGCAACAGATTATTGCGTAGACTTTTAATGTGAAATCTATCTTAGGARGCATGTTTACTCTTGAAAATAAAGTTTTGTATGTTTTTAATACACTCTAAATTTTCAACCAGATTTCAACATGTGTAAGTCTAGTTTTGCTTCCATATTATTTATGCCACACCTAATCCAGTAAAAGAGCATACTGCAAAGCAAATAATTTAAGAATACATWATTTTAAAATTTGTGATTGTTAAAGGTACACCTTCCTCTCTTTTGATAGCTAAAACAGTCCCAGCATATTAATTGCAGCCTCAGCATATAAAAGCTCTCTAGCATGTTCAACAGAAGTGTAGAACTCATTAGCTTTTCAGCAGAAATTTAGAGAAATTTAGGTTGAATATGGGACATAAGCAATATTGCAAAATTTAGGTGAACTACCTCTGACTAATACTAACTGCTTGAATACTGCTTTACTGTAACCATGATTGAAATCATTCTCATSATCTTATTTATCTGACTTATGAAACTTATACAGGTCTTGATCAGCAGTCTGTTTAAGAAAAGGCATTTGTTCTGATCACTTTGYTTTGTTTTGTTTTTGTTATGTCCTTACAATGAATTCATGGCATCGCAATTAATACAGCGGCACCTTATACCCTAATTTTGTTTATTGTTTCAATATACGACTCAAAGGAAAGTTAGCTCACGGTCCTCATGCTTCCTTAGGCAGCTAATTAATACAAAACACTGAGGAAAATGGGTTGGACAGCACTTAAGCAGAGGAGTTCATATATAAGCTACACACACAAGCAAAATTAGGGGGAACTCTCCAATTACACTAATTACTCAGTCACAAGCACACCACACACACACACGCACCCACAAAATTGACTTAAATGAAAAAGACGACGCTGGAAATGGATAATTAGCGAAGGGCCACGATGCAGAAGGCACTGCCAGCTGGGAGCTGTGGTAACTAACAGAAAAGAGCCAACCCCTTGCACCAGTTACACACGCGTTTCAAAGCACAGAGTAGCAAAGAGGTGGCCTTTAAAGCCAGCATCAATGCCCAAATAGTTCTCTCCTCTTTACACAGAGGAGATTACACAGGACAGATTAGGGACTGACCTGCTGGAGAGCAGCTCCACGGAGAGGGACCTGGGAGTCCTGGTTGACACCAGGTTGACCATGAGCCAGCAGTGTGCACTCATGGCCAAGAAGGCCAATGGGATCCTGGCTGCATCAGGTGGATGTTGCCAGCAGGTCAAGGGAGGKGATCCTGCCCCTCTGCTCAGCTCTGGTGAGGCCGCACCTGGAGTATTGGGKGCAGTTCTGGGCWCCCCAGTATAGGAGGGACATGGAGCTYCTMGAGAGGGTTCAGAGAAGGGCAACCAGGATGATTAAGGGACTGGAGCATCTCTTGTATGAGGAAAGACTAAGTGAGCTGGGCCTGTTTAGCCTGGAGAAGATTGAGAGAAGATCTGATCAACATGTATAAGTACCTGAGGGGGGAATGTAGGGAGGAAGGGGCCAAGCTCTTCTTAGTGGTGGTCAGTGACAGGACAAGGGACAATGAGTACAAGCTGCAACACAGCTTGTTCTTCCTCCATGTGAGGAAGAACTTCTTTGCTGTGAGGGTGCCAGAGCCCTGGCACAGGCTGCCCAGGGAGGCTGTGGAGTCTCCTTCTCTGGAGATCTCCCAAACYCGCCTGGMTGCCGCCCTGTGCCCCGTGCTCTGGGTGTCCCTGCTGGAGCAGGAAGGTTGGACTGGATGATCTCTAGAGGTCCCTTCCAACCTTAACCATGCTGCTACATGTTGATTTACTGTGTCTTTTGGGCTGAAAAAAACTGAAGACACAGAATAAAAACAAATCCAAGATGTACATGTTCCTCTAGCCAGGCAGATCTGCCTAAAATCCCACAGAAATCCCTGTACATATACCCCCCTTAAATACTGGACATATGTGTACAGTATACATACAGGTATGTGTGCGTGTGGGTATACCTACACACATAAAGATACACACAATGTGAATGCATATGTATGCATATATAAAGAACATATGCATTTTTATATATGAACCAAATCTCAGAAATACAAAGATCATGCCTATTCATATGTGTATATATATTTCTGTGCACATATATATTTGTGCACATATATGTGCATACACAGTCGCACCCACGTCTCTTGCAAAATTCACAGGCCCAAGATATGAATCTTAAGACGAAGYTTAGCTGAGAAGCAGCAGAAAGATTAGAACAAATCTGGACTGGTTGCTGTTACTACAGTAGAGAAAAAAATCACTCATTTCCAGTCTTTTTTGCAATGCTGCTCTATGCTGACAGACCTGGAAATAAGGAGAGCTACTAAATTGTAATCCAGAGCCCCAAAGGCACTAATTAATTCATAGGCCACCGCTTAGAAATTTATGAAAGTGAGTATCTGAAACTCAATTAAAGCAAAGCCTCCTCCTCTTCGGAGCTGCCAGGATTATTCACTGGCCTCTCCGCATTCCTCAAGGCTCTTTCACATTACTTTAGCCCACTATTAAATATAAAAAGCTATCAAAACCTATGAGAAAAGCAGCGAAACTGTATGTGCTGACGAAACAAGGGGAGCCAGCTTTAAATTTCACTTGTGCCCTGGGAAAAATTAATCTCTTAAATCCTGCAGCTACATCTACACAGTGCCTGCCCCATCCACCAAAGGACCCCGTCCTCTAAAGGCATCTGCTCCATGGGGACCTGGGCTTCTTAGCCCACCGGTCACCTGCTGCCAACTGCACCCAGGTCACACAGCGAGTGAGGCACTGAGCGAAAGAGGAGACTGAAGCAAAGTCTTTTCTACAAAGAAAAAAAGGAAAGAGTGCTTGGATTTGGGTGTTTTGGGGAAAACAGCAGGAAGTTTTATCTCAAAATCCCCACAGCAGCACTTCAGAAGCAACTCCACGCTGCAGGGGAGGTAACAGCGTTGCCGTCTCTATTTCATACATGCAGAACCTTAGTCCTTTGTGAAGCTCACTGAGGAAAGCCAAGGAGAGTCTCGGGGCTTCATCTACATTCCACCCAAGGGCTTCCACTAACTCTGCTGGGGCTTCAGTTAGCAGAGTTGAACAAGAAATCTGCAACTGAGCTGGCAGAACACGACGACGGCTCATTGCTCATCATCTCAACAGCTGCTTGCTGAATTAGCACACAAACAACTGTAATTATTAAACCAGGGTAATCACGACAAATAGCAAGAGCTCCCACTCTCCTCAGAGAGTGGCTGGATTCCCCTATTCCTGCTTTTCACTGGAGTCCCGTTATCAAAGGGTTTGCAGATTGCAAAAACTGTATTTCAGCCAATTCTCTTGCTTGTTCTTGTCGATTAGCACTGTCAACTGCTTTAGTTGTGTGTCTCGGAATATCACAGACTTTAAAATAGTGCAGAACAACATGCATTTTAGGTACAGCTATATCCATGGTCCCATATATATCTACATAGAGATGCATCTCTCTCCATATATATACATGTGTGTGCCTATATATGCATGTAGATATGCATTCATAGATTCTCCTCCTATATAAATAAGCAAACAGTCCTTAGCATTCCAATTAGGGCAAGCTTTCTTTTTTTTTTTTCCCAAAAATCCCATTAGAAATAGAACCTCCCAATCACCAAACATTTTTCATGTGGCAGATAACGGATCCATAGTTTCTCCTCAAGGTATAAAATAAGTTTCAGAATATTCTCTATACACCAGGCACTGACTGAAACTAGTTCTGGAGGAGTATGTCACTATACTGCTGAAAACAGGTAATATTGGGTATTTGCTTCAAGAAGAGTCTTGTGGCAGAACCAGAAACATTAAATCTGCATAGACRAAATTCGTTCTTTTCTCTTGCATCTCCAAGTGTCTATGCTTAAACAAACAGCACTGCACCTAGCAGTGAATACTGATCATACTATACATACAGATAAGGGAGTATATTTAACAGTGTGCCAAATGACACCAGATTTGGACATGCTGGAAGCTACTAATTCCCTAGAAACTATACTRATTTGATGAAGATTTAACCTCATCAATGCTCCACGGACAGAACAGGACAGCAGTTAATCCAGGCCTTTAATCCAGGCCTTTGTACAAATTCCAGTGCTTGGAAGAAGTGGAGCAGAAAGACTGGGCCGTATTCCCCTGCCCACACCATTCAGCTGCTACAAGTAATGGTCGTGAACTTCCTGGTGCACCACGTTTCTGCCAGAACTTGCTTGGCTGCAACACCCGCCGCTGTTAGGTCACATCGTGCCCTTCGCTCTTACTCATTCTTGCTCGTCTTACTTTTCACAAAGCTTACCTACTGTTAACTGCTGCCTTTTTCACAATTTAATTCGACTTGGATTACTTTGACTCCATCTGATCATTTTTAAATTAGACTCGGTGATTAAAATGGAAGAAAAAAAAGAAAGAAAAAACACTCCTTGACAAATTGTGAGATTCTGGACAGAAAAAAAAAATCTGTGTCTAGATGAAAATATTTGCTTGGGCCAACAAATAAAGATGTGCAAAAAGGCTAAGTATCGGAATTGAGGCATTTGCTGCGACGGGTCGGCCGCAGAGCAGCCACGAACCCTCCTGCTCGTTGCCTGTTGCTCCTTCCCYGGAGCTCGGCCGCTCCAGGCACCGGTCGGGCTGGGATCACGCGGCCAAGGCGGCTCCTGGCATCCCCAAACCAGCAGCCCCGTCTCCCGTTCTGCTCCCTCAGGCCCCTCTCCCGTTTCTGCTCCAGCCTTTTTGGCAGATCGTTTCCGAGCCAGACCAAGTTCACCGTAGGGGCTGCACAAACCTCCCTCTTCCTGTCCCGGTTTCCTCTCTGGTTTTAGAAGCGAGGCTGGCGTAGCTCTCTCCCCCTCAGCTTAAAGGCTCTGTTTATCCCCRTCTAACATAAGTCTTTTTTTTCTGTAAAATTCATCTCCAGCATGCACAACGGAAGTTTTCCACATGCTGTTTGGATGAGCACGTATTCGTTAGTGGTTCCTATTTTTAGCTGTTTCGCCTTACTTTACAGTTTATTTCCTTAAATAGCAATCTGGGTATCTTCACAGGGCTACGCAGATAAAAAAAATAAAACATTTCTCTGTTTCATATACATTAAAGTTACAGAATTTGAAGTTTATAAATAGCAATATGTAAATTTGAGAAGTACCAAAGTACAGTGTCATCATGTTGAAGGAGGTGGGTTTWTTGGATTATTATGACTTGACACACTGTGCAGATTTTTTCCATAATTTTATACAGYGCTTCCTGAAAACGGTGGAGCTGTTGTAGCTGCTACAAAATAAGGTTACCATTAARTTCTGCTAGAAGTTTCATTCCGAATCCCCTTTAAAGCAGAGGTGCCCAACTCCAGTGGATGGGATCTCCCGCTGGAGGCTTTCAGACGAGTCTCCCTCTCTCTACGGACAAGGGAGGAAATTCCATTTGGCTGCACAGCAGATGGCCTTGGCCATGCAACCGTGGCCCCAAACACTCATCCTCTCCTTCCCTTTTCCAGCCACTGCTCTGTATTTCACCACACGCTCACGCCAAGGCCCCATAACTTGAGTCAAGAAAATCATTCAAGTTGAAAAAAAAAAAAATTAAAGGATCTTAAGAGGTATTTTCAGCCCAGATCACGTCAAATATCTCATGTGCAGAATAAACCATAAAATAATATCAGAGTAAAAGGAGCAACTGGCAACACAGGAACAAGGAATCACAGAAGGGAACCACAATGAGAAGCAGAACACTCTTCACAGGGTTTCACCATTGAACGTGATACAAGTAGAACGATGCTCAGGACAATTTCACCACTGCGGTAGTTGGAATACAAAATCCTGCATTGAAGACACCAAAGAAAACCAGCTTTCCAAACCTCCCTTCAGATCCAGGGACTGCACCTAACGACAGCCCAAAGCTCTGCCCGTGCTGGGGAAAAGGGCTGGCCTTGAGATGGGGGGAACCCTCCCTTGCAGAGGAGGGAAGAGCCGCCGCTGCCGCCGTGTCCGGARGCGCTGGCAGGGCCGGGAGCGGGTTGGGAAATTGCAACCCCTCTCTAAGGCATCAGGTGCTGCACAAGAAGGAGCAGAGAAGGAGGATTCTCCCTTTGACAGCTCTGCTTTGGGCCCGAATTAACCAAAATCTCCTGTCTCAAACAGTATGGAGCATTTAGCCCTGTGTTCTTAATGACTGCTTCCCTTTGGGTTTTCCTTATCTTTTCCTTATCGGAGTGTTCACTGTACACCCCAACGTGGCGCTTTTCCATAACCACTTCACCACCACCTCGTGAAAGCTCCTCTTTTTAATGTAGATTAAATCACCTGCATTAAATGTAACCTGCACTGAATGCAATCTTTAAGAAATCCGTCACCTCATCCTTGAAGGGCTCCTTTTCCTGTGGGATACAGCAGTATCTTCTGAACTATATTCACTCACTCCACCTGGGCTTCCCAATCCTATTTACAGTGCTGGAGTGATAAACTAACCAGATCAAGACTGAGATTAGYTTCTTATTTTATTTTTCCTTCCTCTCCATTAAGTTAATTTCATTTTTCAGACKTTATTCACTTAAGAAATGGAAGATTCTAAAGAAGGTGTTTTTGATAATGCTGATATCCAGAGCATGCTTCTACTTCATAGCACAGTAGACAGTGTAACACAGATTACAAGAGAAATGTCAACAAATCAAACATATGAAACAGCTTAATAGCATGTGATGCTAGAAATTGCCATTTAATGCAGTCATATTAAAAAAGAAAATCTAAGTAGCAGAAGAAAACAGGTGCATATTCAACAGACAAATGTCTTCCTATATCTTAGTGACTGAAAATAAAGCATTTTAAAGATGAATTAATCTACTAGCATGTATTTATCAGAAGTAATTAGCAACACAATAAAACACTCTGACAGGTGCTAGACACCTGTTCCTGCAATCTCATGTACATGTAAAATAAGATTCCAAAGTATGTGTCTTTGAAGCGAAGAAAGCTTCAAGATGCCGATCAGTTACCTGTTGTCAAAATATATGTTAAAAAATTGTCATTGTAATTAAGAAAATTAGCAAGAAGGCAGTCACAAACTGCTGAGCATTTCCATTGTAACAGCTCCTTATGCAATGTTTTACAAGGAGATTTCTTAACTAACTACTTTCATTTCTACAGTAACGGGAATCAAAATAAAACTGGCATAATATTGTTGTATTTGCCTCAGAAACACAAAATCRTAAATTTGATTTCTGAAAAGCAGTATTCTGATCTTTTCTATTGTCARTGAATGATAGAAGTCTGAAAAGAAAAACATTATAAGCAAGACAGAAAGACACTTTCAAGTACGTAAAATTTACGGACCCCAAAGAGAATAAAAAAGAGATACTGCGTGAAAGTACCACGAATCCACTATATACTGTTAAAATAAAGCAGTTATAGATTCTGTAACAAACAGAAATAGAGAGCGAGATACCTGTAGATTAATTAAAAAATAATAATAAATAATGAATACTAAAGAAAAGATGAAGCACAACAGGTGCAGGACCAGAAAGGAAAACAAAAAAAACACTGAAACCAACAATCTATAGCTGATTATAAAAGAAATCTGTTTTAGAAGAAACAGTGTCTATGGCACAAATGAGTTTCCTGAACACCAATATTACTGCAGCAGCTGAAACCAGCTCAGGTAAAATATGCTCGTCTTGCCCTGCAAATCTGTTTTTAAGGATAAACCTTCGCAGCTCAGAGCTTTAGGGACCACGTCCTTAGGTACTTACTGCTTCAGTGATCCTCTAGGTGCATGTCTTAAACCACRGGGCTCTCCCGATCCCCCTTCCTGGGAGCTTCCTCGCACCCAGGCTGCGTGGAAGGCTGCAAACAGGCAGCGTGGCGGGTCTGTCTCTCAAGGTTTTTATATGCCACTACCCCGGTTATATTTATTACTCTCCACATAATCTAATATAGAAAGAATTCCTGTGATTGGCTAAGCTGCCCAGCTGGACCGTGAGGGGAGTATTGCTATATAAAGCAATAATTCCGAGCTTCCAGCTTTGGATGTTCCACGAGCACGAATCTTTGAAGGAAGAAAAGAAAAATCGCCCTCTCCAAGTAAACAAGCTGGAGCCAAAGTACATTTTAGCTATTTGGGTTTTTTTTTTTTTTTTCCATGATCTGTGTTTCTTATCAGCATCAGTTAACTCCAAGCTGAGGAGAAATGTGCAAGTGAAGCAGGGCCCAGGGCACGCAGAGCAGCCCGYCCTGTTGCCCCATGGCTCGCCTTGCCCACCCTGACACCGAGGGGCAGGAGGGCTCCAAAGAGCAAGAAGGAAGCACAAAAGGAAAGCAACTTCTGCTCATCTTCCAGTGCACGACAGGGGCCCCACAAAAGCTTCTCTGCAATGGGCGAGCTCTTTCCCGCTGGGAATCGCAGGTCTAGAATAGGAAAAGTTCAACTGATGCTGGTGGAAACCCAGGATATGGAGCACAGAGGGATACCAAAAAGTGAGAACAAAGGAAAGGAGAGGGAAAACGTGCAGGAAATGCAAAGAAGTTGAAATGCTGGAACATTTACTGAGCCAAAGCCCTCTGCCTTCCATGGTCACCTCCTTCAGTTGACACCTGGCATCTTGACTTTAGACAGTCCAAAAATTCTACATTAATTTCTTTCAAATTAGGCAAATGAACAATAATAATTCTCGCAGTCTAAAATGGCACTTGATTACATCAACTTTCTAATAAGGAAAAAACAGTTTTATTTAGATTCCAGCACCAAAGAACTATACTCGCCTCTGCCTTCATTGAATGAGCCCATTCTCTACATGCTATTTATTTACTTACCTATGCAGACAGATTAACAACTTCAGCATTCATCACAAGATTCATTTTTTCCTGTTTTRCAAGAATGCTTTTGAAATGCCTGTTCTGATAGTGTATGTACTAGTGTAAGTTAGTCGTGCTCCACCATCTCATGTTAACTCATTTCACCATACTTTGTGAACTAAAATGCAGTCCCATTTCCCATGTTATTTTGACTTATACTTTCCATGAAAATGTTAGCAAAAATCAGCTCAGCACTTTGCACCTTTACACCACAACCTTAAACTGTCAGAACGGCTCTATCAAAAGCAGCTTTGCATGCAGTGTAAATGGGCAGGGGAAAGGTTAGATCTCTGCAGTCCAGATCAGCTCAAAAAGCAAGTGAGATCATGATTATAAACACTCATGAAGTTACTTGTGAGTGAAGTGCTCTTGTTACCTAAACACATAGCTCACCTTGCTCAGGTTCTTATTTAATTTGCTTGTTTAAAGTAACTAACACAGCTTTTCACGAGATGGCCTTAACACTGGGTATGACTTGGAGCTCCCCCTTGCCACATGAGCCCACCAAACTGCTGGGACCACAGCAGGTCACCTCAGATCGTCTGCACCCATTGCACACGTTCACAGCAGAAGAGAAGGCACCCAAAACTGCCAGTGCACCCACCAGAACTGGGTTCCTGGGAAGAAACCCTGGGAAGAGCTGGAGCAGAAGGGAAGCACCAACGCACTGCAGAGCCCAAGGCTGCTCCATCAGGCGCTGGGTTACTAAGCATATCCACAGTTGACAACTGAGGCAAAAGCAAAATCAGCCAAGGTTAGAGTGATTAAAGAAAGAAAAGCTAAAAAATATATATTTTATACACACACGCACGAAGGTAGGGGAGAAAATAAGATGAACTGCTTTGAAGAGACACCTTCTCCCTTCTACTGATGATGCAGGGAGTCTGCATGGCAGGCTTGGAGCAAGTGACTAATTTCTTGTATGCGTGAAATGAAGAGAAATGAATCCCACCTTAACCACTCCTTTCTTTCAGAGCTTACAAAAAAACAGGTTATTATAGTCACAAAACGAGAGCTAAATTTCCCCTCCATTATCCGCTGATAGCAGGTTTATTACACAGGTTTTTCTGCAGAACAATTTGGTTGAGCAAAGGCTTTTTTTTTTAATCAATTTTTCGTGTAACTTTCCAGATTTCATCTATTTTTACCTCAAAAGCACTAYTTATCTTATTTTCAGGCTGACAGTTAAAAACATCTTAGATGACAGACACTGTCTATATTTACTTCTATCATCAAGCAGTTGGTTTTCTGAAGGCAAAGCACGACAAGGAGACTGTGAATTCTCTAATGAAAGAGACACTAGACTATCCGATCCAGACCATTTACGAACTCCTGCCTTTTTGAAGTAATTATTCAATGATTTGCTTGAAAAATGTTGCATGGACATAAAATCTGGATAATCAGAACCTAAAGTGGTCAGAAGAGCTGGCTAGAAAAATTATACTGGTATCTAAAACCAAAAAGATCTCCTACAAAAGAAAACAGTTTAGACTATATTTCCATGTTCTCTGTAACAAAACAGATGACTATCAGTCCATTATTACCAGACACTTGTCCMGATGGGTCTGCAATACCTCAGCTCTGAAGTTTATTAGTTCATGACTTTATTAGAGAAGCCTGGGAGTAACCAGGTAAATGGAGCRTAGTTCATTAGCAGTTATGAACAGAATACCCACTAATTCAGTGTTGCAACATGCAAAGTGAATGGAATTAGGGAAAGTAATTTTAGATAATGAAATTTAAAATACTCTCTATTCTATTAAGTTGCTTCCAGACTCCATCAGACAAAAGACAGACAGACAGAATCAGTTTCAGAGTTAATTATCCTTCTTTTAGATCTTTCTAGTGAAATGGCCTGTTCCATTGATAAACTGATTCACTGAACTAATATTGAGATTTAAAATGAAGACAAATTGCATCGAACCACAAAATTGTGGTTGCATACAGTTTTTCTGAGAAAATGTATGATACCGGCACTGAGGAAACAGCTGGACACAATAGCTACAAAGTGCAAAGAAAGTAAATGCTATTAAAAACACACATCTTTTTTTCAGGATCACATGTTGGTTTCTAGTTCCCTCCAGGCTCTGCAATCATGGACAGATCCATAGGAAAAACATGCTCCAAGCTGCCAGGGAATATTATTTATGGGTGTAGGGACCAGGCGCTCAAACAGGCCGGCATGCCAGGTTACGCCTTCYGCATGAGCCAAACGTCTCCCACAAGGAGACCAATGTCACTGATTTAAACCTAAAAAAAAWTAAATAAATAAAAAGGGGAAGGGGAAAAGAGCACGTGGGGCTCCACAGGGCACTAATCCAAGGCAGAAASGAGCACAGGTGTTGGGGATGGTTCTGGGGCTGTTGCTGGGGTGGTTCCTGGGCCGCGCGCGAGGCCGGCCGGCAGGTGCCCTCAGTGGCTGGTGGGAGGCCGGGGCAGGCGCCAGCCGAGCCCTGTGGCTCCTCACGGCAGGTGCTGCCCCTCAGCTCCGCCAGGAAGGTGATCCTCTCCGGCCAGGACACCCATGGCCAAGGAGCCAGAGTAAATCCTCAGGGGTCCCGCGGAGGCGCCGACCACAGGCCCTATCCAAAGGTTGTTCCCTTGGGCCGTGTGTCCCTGCTGGAGCAGGGGGTTGGACTAGATGATCTCTAGAGGTCCCTTCCAACCTCAACCAGTCTGTGAGTCTGTGAAATAGCTCTGTTATTTTTCCATGGACATTTCTGTCTGCCCTTTCCTTCAACACGCGCGTGCCAGGCAGCAATAAAACTCCGAGAGGTGCCTGCAGGTGCATGGCAGGACTTCAGACACTGCAGAAAGCCCCACAGTGAAGACCTACTTCAGGAACTAGAAGAAACTTTCTAAAAGGGTGTCAAGTTCCTATCCTAGCACAATAAAACATTTAATTCTACCACCTTTATTTGTAAAAATCAAAGCTGTCTTAGATCTAACTATGCTCACGCAATAGAAGCATTTTCTTTCTTAATTAGTTGCTAAGGCTTCTTTCTTGCATGGATAAAAGGGTCCTATTCTCTCACCCTGCACTAACTTCCCAGATTTCCCATGGTTAGGTATCTTTGCCTGTGTTCTTCTCAGAATAAGCACTTCCATTTACCCCACTCACTGAGCTTCACAGAAGCTGCTCCAGAGCAATGTCTAAAGCTTGGGGATGTGAATCCCAGAGGCCAGAGCTACCGAAGTCTTTCAGCATGAGCCAGGGAACACGAAACAAAACAGAAACCATCCTGACACTTCCATACCCTCCCTAACAAGAGCACTTCTCACTTCCCTTCGGCGGAGCACATCGGGAGCTACGTCACTGCTGGGACTCASGTTTGTCCTAAAGCGAAGCTGGGGGGTTACAAGAGTTCTCCATGCCAAAACCCATGTACCCCGGCTTGTTCTCCTCCTTCCAAGGGCTTTTGTCAGCCCAGCTCAATCTCCTGTCACAAATCACCCGGTAAGCAAGGCCTGTCTGTGCATTAATAGGAAAAGAGGCGATTCTCCCACATAATGACTGTGTCACAGCTGCTCCAGGTGCACTATCCTCTCCTCTGGAGTGTGGATGGATCCAACAGGGTGTCCAACGGGTCCTTGGAAATGCCCGAGTTGGTAACAGCTGCTTTCTTTTGCCTGGAGATGGAGGAGCTGTTGAYCTCAGCCATGAGAGTGAGGCAAGAAGCTCAAGTTTGGTGACACGACAGGACCCACAGCCAGCTGGCCTCCATCCTCCTACTCCCGAGATGCCCACAGCAAGAGACACCCAA
>NW_020454594.1:580142-595857 GCF_003342845.1 Nothoprocta perdicaria
CCCACACACCACACACACAAACCTCTCCCCAGGTATCTATGGTCTTGGAGGCTGAGTCCTTTGAACTCTTCAGACCAGCAATTTCCTCAACTGAGCATGTTCTCCAAAAGCCTCTCTAGGCTTAGGAAGTGTCTCCCTCTTTCCATCACTTCTGTGACTTCCCTGCTTTTCCCCCCATTCCCTCCCACTTCCCCAAAAGCTACAAACTATTCTCCCTTCTCCTTGCCAGACAGCAAAAAAATGGTAAGTTGCCTTTCAAACTGCTGCCTACCCTCACTTAATAAAAATATACAACTTTTGCACAAATAATTGTGATGGAACAACTTAAATAGTTCTACCATTTGTCATGGTCAGTTTTTCATGTTGCTTAAATCAACGGACAAGCTGGGTCATCTTGGTGGTCCAGAAACTACTCATAAAACCAAAAGAGAAGAAGGAAAGAAGATGACTTAACATGGATGCAAACAGTGTTCCCAGGCASTAAGTTTAGGACCTTCATTTTCCCAGCTCCCAAAAAATCCCTGCTTTTTGGCAGCCTATGTTTTGTAGCAGGRTGGGTATACGGGCTTCATCCTTGAATTCAGATTTTGGCTTAAGAGGCTGCTTTAAACACCATCATCTTTTCAAGAGCATTCAGCACAAAACTCCCATTTAGGCATGTAAATAAGTCACTCTGGAGTTGCTGGATGCTAAGTGCTCTTGAAAAGTTGCCCAATACCAACTACTGCTGCACCACTACTTATCTACCACTTCATGTGCCATTCACTACGTTTAAAGGCAACATTTACAGAGAGATGGTGCCCTACTGAGAAAAAAAAAAAAAACACCTTTTTATGCAAAGGCAGAAATTCATAAGTGATTTTCTCAGTGATACATTGTTTTATACAGCTCTAAACTTTGTGTTTAAAATGGTATACTTCCTGTAGGTGGCAACACTGAGAATAAAAGCAACTTCCCCAATATTCTTGTTTCTCAAATGCTCATGCAACTTGCACTAAATTCCAGCAGGTGATCACGAAACAGAGACTCATTCTTCTCCCAGTGCCCACAGATGCACGTATTTTAGTTTTGCTCTTTTGATACTTCTTGGATATTTAAGCACTTGGGAGAGGCCATTACTTAATGGCCGAAGGGAATCCAGCGTGATGAAGCTCGTACAGCCCYTTCTGCCACACGTTTCACGAGGAAGGTAAGAATTCATATTTTTCTAAGAATTGGAGAGGCATGGACATTCCCAGCTGTTGTCATGGATACAGCTGCAGAGAAAAATGTCATTGTAGCCCTGCAGATAAATGCATTTGCCAACTGCTTTGAATACGCGGTGGTAAAACCACCACAGATGTTAAACATTCTCACGTGGAGATCSGCTTCCTCTCAAAATGTGTGTTAAATACCCAGAGCAACAACAAAAAAGTTATTTTTAAATGTAAAGGTTAGGGCATGAAGGAAGAAAAGGCTAGGCAGTTAAAAAAAACATTGGCACCTTCATAGTTCATGATGTCATGGAGGAAAAAATATTATGGAACAATAGTGTGAGTAAAGGATCAAGTGTCAGCCCAGCTTTGCGTTATCTGGATTTTGTCAGCATGTGTTGTAACAGTATTGTTAGCTACAATAACTGTGCTTCTTAGGTCAGTGGAAGATGAAAAACAAACAAAAACAAACTCAAAAGCAACAAACACGTCAGAAATTTACACTGGGGAGGCTGTGATCCCGATCGGACCGTCTCCTAGCGCTGACACTTTTATTGGGACTAGGGACTTTGAATCGCTGGTCACTTCGGTCCTGCTTACAGGGATGAGAGAGATCACGGAAAATGAGGAGGCTGAAAACACCAGCCCGTTGTGCTTTGTCCAGTTGTGCTTTGTCCCGTTAATYCGTACCCACTTATCCAGGCCCTCGGGTATTTACTTAGCAAGATACTCYCCAAAGTTTTGCTGCAGACGGGTTACTGCTGCAGTGCCGGCAACACCGCCGTTCAGGTACGTGGGGCAGGTTGGGAGGTCTCAAACATCCTGGCAGTTGAACAGTGAGCCACATAAAGCCAAAAACCCATCCCAAGAACCTCACCCACCGCTGCACGCGGAGCCGAGAAACAAGGAAACGGGATTAACGGAGGGCCCTGCTGTAAATCTCTCCCCTCCTGCGTGTTTTGGGACAGGCCCGCACAATACAGCGCCGTGTTTTGCAGAGATACGCGAGCTACTGCCTGCCGGGGAACTGGAAGCGAGATAAGGGGTTTCGGGTGAGGCAACGCGGCGCCCACGAGCTCCGTGGGGAGCCGCGGCGGAGGCCGGAGCGCCGAGGCCGGAGCGCCGAGGCCGGAGCGCCAGGGCCGGCGAGGGCAGCGCCGCGTCAGCCCGCGCACACGCGGCCACCTCGGGGCAAGACGGGAAATGACGCTGATAACACCCTGCGCTAAGGAGCATAACGCTGTAACAAAAGCAGTATTGGGATACACGCTGTTGAAGCGCAGAGACCGCACAATTACAACCCGAAACGCGGCTGTTTGGCCAGGCTGAACTCCGGCGTGGGGCAGGCGAACGGGGGACCCTGCGCGAGCGCGGGCTCCTGCGCGGCCGCTCTCCCCATCGGTAACGGCCTTGATCCTCGCCTAAAGCGGCGCTGTTCGCCAGGGCTCGGCCCTGTCTGGAGGGATCTCTGCGGCCTAACACGCTGCCCCGGYGCCCACCGAAACACGGTGCCTTGGAGCCTCCCCCAGTTCTCTTATAAAACAGAAGCCACAAGAAGAGAAAGTTGTTTTAGGAGGGCAGTTCACTCAGGGCGGCCGCTCTCCTTTCTCACCACTGCGATCTGTGGACATTTGACATCAYAGCTGAGCGGTATGTGGTTCAATTACAGACAAAATTAAAAGATATGTTAAACAAGTCCAATAAATTCCCTAGCCTCTCTGGATTATCTTAGAAGTTGTAGCTTTCTCCTCAGAACCAAAATGTTTTCTAAAGAATCCCCACTTTCATCTGCAGCAAAGGAAAATAATCTAGCTTTTCTAGCTTGGCAGATATGGTTTAATAAATAAGCTTTTGTTGTAAGCATGGTCACCAGCTACACAAACAACCATAGCATAAGAATATGCATTTCAGAACACAAATGCTTTGCAGAATGAAAATTTTGTGATAGCTACAGAAAGCTTTCAGCACCTGCATTATCATCCAGGCCCTTTGATCCCACTAGCCCACAACACCTTCCGCACTCATCTAGTGGAAAAATAGGGAATAAACTGCTTTTAAATTAAAATAAATGCTTATCATCCTCAGAGAACACACAAGCCTTATAACACCACTGAGACCAAATATTTCAGCAGCATTTCTAAGGGAGGCAATCACATTTGACTATTTGGGCTCCGATAGCAGCAGTTAAAATATACTTTTAACTGAAGCAACATCACAAATTCGTGGAAAGGAACCCACCCAAGGAGAAGAAAGGAAAACAAAAATTGGAGTACCTCAGGAGCTACAGATTATAAAAAATAATGAAGGATTTATAGGGTGAATAGTGGCCTCCGGACAGCACACTTCTAGGAGAAATGCTGTTACAGAGCCATCACAGCAGGCAAAATCCAACACCTCGCTGCAGATATAGCACCACAGGTCACTTCCTGACCAGTCTGCCCCATGGAAATTTCAGGCACGGAGAAGCAGCAGCAAGGATGCTGCACAGGCACCCACATCTTGATTATTTTTGTGCTAAACCTTCTCATTTTAAACCTCCTCCACTTGCTTATTGGGAACAAAGAGGGCTAGGTGTGCACAGCACTAAAACATACAGAACCTCAAATCCTGCCCCAGCGRTAGTCCTTATTTTATGCTACTGCTTCAACCACTTCTGGTCCTCTCCACAGAACAGGAGCTTATACGGCAGCRGATCAAGCACCACATCCCTCCTTGCATTGGCAAGACATAGACAACACATTGCCACTCCACTGAACTTTCATTACAGCGTCTGTTGGCCAGGATGGCGCATGAAATCACCCTAAAAGGTGAAAAAAAAACCCTATTCACTGGAAACAAAACAAAAAAACACATACAGATGTCAAAGAGAGTCGGGTTAAGCACCTACTGTCATGTGTGGTCCCAGGACTCCAAGACACTTGCACCAAAAGCTGTTCCCTAGTTATTTTGCTGTTTGCAAACAACCCTCTATCTCTGCTCCAGCCKCGGAAGGAACCAGTCTCACATGTTACACCATAATACATTTAAAATGCACCAGCAAAAGGGACCTGCTGCCCTTCCTATTCCTTCTGTGTCTTCCCCAGAAGCTTTTATGAACGCTAAAAGCTGGTCCATCCCCATTGTTCAAATCCCAGGATGTTGACATTTCCAACTGCACTTTTCTCTGTGCGACTTGGGGAAATAACAAAGAAGATAAAACCTCCCACCAGAGCTCAGGCAGCTGCGTGCCTATGTGCAATAAACCCGGCCCAGGTTGCCAAGACAGACTCATCAACACTCTCAAATGGCCTTTCACTATATATTCATTCCAAGCAAAGAAAAAAAATCCACAACTACATTCCTGTTTCAGTTTAGAAATAGTTTATATAGCCAATTTATAAAAGGAGATGGCTGTAATAGACATGCTATGAAGTTCTCAAATGGAATAATATAAACAGAGCTTCTATAAGAGGCACAGCTCCCAACTTCGTCCGGGAGCTGTCTGAACTTCACGCTAGGCTTCATGTTCATGTTTAAAATTTTCCCAAATTTTAAACCTAAAAAAAACACCTGTATAGCCAAGCTACACACAATACACTACATAAAAAGATGAATCAAAAATTAAGAAATTCTCAGATAGCATGCAAAGAAGTTTTCATTGTAAGCTCCATTCCCTAGGGTAAAAATTAAGTGCAAATTCAGTCAGACTCAAAAGAAAAAGCCAGCCTATTACACCACTTAGCAAGACACCACTAGCGATTTTCAACCTTTCTACCTAAAAATAATGTCATTTTGCAATTAAAAGAAATGCCACYGCTACATGTAACATGTTAGAACATTTTCCTTATTTATACCTACCGGAGGAATAATTTATAATAATTTTGTACATTGTGTAGGCATCTAGAGAACAAAAATTCTATTACAAGTGTTTTTAATGGAGCAGTACTACAAACCTCCACATAATCTTAGAACTTACTCACTGATTAAATAAAATCAAGCAAAACTCAACAAGTTTATGCGCTGAGTTCCCCAAGTAATGGGGGTAAAATTAAGTCTTTCATCTTAACTGCATAGTTTGAAATGTTTTATAATCACTTCTATGACAAGGGATGCATTTCGGAGATATATATATATATATATAGGGTATATATATATATAGGATAAAAACATAACAAGAATATTCACAATGTGATATTGGCCAAGAAGCCTAATTTTTATCAGTTCCTTGTACCAAACATTTGGTCACTGTGTTTGGATGGGACTTGCTCAGCACCATCCTCCAGACCTTCAGCACTTGTGAGAAGGGCAGAATTCCCCTCATCAACCAGACCCAGGGATTTAGGAGCATCTCTGATCACTGTGCAGCCCCGTGCAGCCCCCCTCAACAGTAGCTCTCTGCATCCTCCTCAAAAATCCAGGTCCAAAGTGCAGAATGACACCAAAACCAAAAGAAAACAAGAAAATAAGTTTAAGTTCTTGCAATTTTCTTTTGGAATAGGGGAGCTTAGTTCCCTGAAGTGTCTCAAAATTCCAACTTCCACATTTCAGCTGCAGCATCATACAGTCTTATGGTAAACCAGCCAGGGTTACAGCTGTGTAAAAGGGAAAGAGAGAGAAAAGTTTGTTGGAAATAGATGACAAATCACATCCAGTAAAGCAGAAGCCATTCACAAAGCCAAGGCACTGAAAAACCTAATGCTGCTTTTCAAAAATCTTCCCTGCTTTGAGCGTGTGGGTGGGATCCCATGACCTCCAGTGGTCCCTTCCAACCCAAATTACAATTATGGTTCTGTAACAATTCCCATTTTCTTTTCCCTCCAGAAAGGCCCTCTCTATTCCCTCCTACACCTCCACACAGCAATTTAAACTGCAGAGTTGCTATAAATAACCCCAGTGTACATCTCAAAGAAAAGGTATAATCATCCCTGGCATAAAATTCAGCAGAAGCTTATTTGCTTCCTTGCCTGGCTGTGATTTTTTCTATTTTTTTTTAAATCACATAAAAAAAGTAAGATTTCCCAGTCACTTCCAAGTCCTCTCTGTGGACCTGCCTGCTGGGCACAGGTCTATSACAGGCTCAAAGGGTGACCTGCAACAGGAGTCCTTTGCTAAACTGCTGCAAACAGGTCCCCTGACAAGGGATGGGGAAGGAGGACAACCTGTGACACTGCTCCCACCTCCTCCATCCCACTTCATCTACCAAGTGATAAACAGACATTAGAGAAAAAAAAAAGTAAATAGATATTGATATGCAGACATACACACATGCACAGAATTTTCCTGATCTTAGCTCTAGCATAAAGTGAGAGCTGAGCTATAATCAGGACTACAAGGGAAAATGCAAAAGCTGAAGACAAGCAATGTATATTCTTTCACCATCCAAAGCTAATCACTACAATCACATTTACTTGGTAGGACCGAGGTAACATGATACAAGCACTGGTGGCCTTTTAAGCATATATACCTTGACATTTCCAGCACGTTTAACGCTTACTTTTGGCAAAAGCTGATCAAGAGTCCTGTATTTATTAGTATCTTCTTGTTTGAAATGCTGAAGAAGCAGCAGAACACAAGGCACAAAGCACTTTGCAAGCAGTACTGAACATAGACACACAACTCCTGACCTTAGAAGATTTTTTAATGTATTTTTAATGTATTATACAAAACAAGCAAGTGGGCCAAGGGAAAAAGTTTGTAATCTAGCAGAGAAGATACAAACACARACCCTGACTTGTTTAACTGGCTTTGAATTTCTGCAGCTTCCACTGCTGGTGGATCAGACGGGAGACGGGAGACCAGCGGCCTAAGTGGTAGCGCGTGGGAGGTACAAATTTGATCTTCCCTGTACATAGTTTTGAGGCACATTCTCCATTAATAACATAATGAACTAGGAAAAAAAAAAAAAACAGGGGAAAAAAAATCCTGACTTTGCCTCACAGAGGTTGAGACAGAAGCGGGCAAGAAGCAGCATGCAAATACACACATTATCCCTGCATTCATGTATAACAAAAAAGAGCAGGCAGCCACCAACAGAGCTATGTGAAGAAGCTCCCTTACATTCAAAAGCATTATAAGGCTCTCCTATATTACACACCAAGTTTGCTTAGACAACTTCATTCACTCAGAGGAAAGAAAATCAAGTTTAACAACATGAGAGAGAACTTTAGGTCTCATGGCTCTGAAGGTTATCCCTGTTTATTTTGCCTTTAATGAGAAGCTGTGTAAACGATAAAAAATATTTTTTATTTCCTTAAAAGCTCTGGTTTAATCAGAAATGTTTGCTCTTCACCTGCAGCCCAAGTCAGTCACTCACAGCAGCCCTCCACTGCCCAGAGCTGCTCTCCGCACTCCATTTGCTCCCAGCATTTTTTTCCCTGGCAGGGGCCACGTATTATAAATACACCAAGTTAATACACAACAGAAAGAATTACTGTATACACCAATAACACCACCATATTCTCTCACTGACAGGATCCTGACTCACCGCAGCCCCTTCCTTTACCCTTTCTGYTCCGTCTTCTCCACATTTATTTAAAGCACAGAGCTTGAGGCCGAGGCCCGTGCAGTGCCTGCCAATGAAGTAACTCAAGGAGGCTCACGTGAAACAGGAGAAAAACCCCCAATTCACAGCAGATGAAAATCGGGAAGAAAAGAAGTGTTGGTGTTGGGCAGCTCCTTTCTTGCGCAGGTTATTGGAGGAACCTCGCRGAGCTGCTGGCTGAAGGGAGAGGAGAGGATTGACCCAAGGAAGGTTGGCACTTCCAGCCAGCCCTGGTGACACCGTCCTCCGTGCTTCTCCCAAGCCTCGCAGCACCTGTGAGGACAACCGGTTGCCAACAGGCGAACTCCCCTGGTTACCCTAAGGCACCACCTGACGGGACCTCACGGCAGCCCCTGGGCCCACCCCAACCCTCAGCAGGTCCCAASAGCACCAGGCCACCCGGAGCTGCCCAACGCCACCACGGCACCTTGCTCCAGCCAGCGCGCCTAGAAATTCCCGGGAATTTCACAGCACATCCTCCCCMTGGGCTGCCCGCAGAGGGGCTGCTGTTGCTCCCTCCTCAGCAAATACACTGGGAAACTGGCAGCAAAAGGCTACTTAGGCTCAAAAAAAAAAAATCTATTAAGGTTGCTAAGTGACAATAATGCAGCTCCCTCTCACACCATTTACAGAACCCAAACACTGAAAGGCAAGGAAATGAATGGCTCGTGCGGCCATAAATCACACGCCACCCATATAACACACAAATAAATTCTCATCGAGCATAAAGCCGTGGCGATTTCATCACCGGCCTGTTAACTCTCCCACGAGAATAGCTTGGGGTTTTGTTATCGCGCTTTCCGCACCAGAACGGTTTTGTGCTGAAAGACTCTTCAACAGGAACATCAGACAAATTAAAAAAAAAAAAAAAGAAATTATCTGGAAAAAAATTGTTTGCTGTTTGTTTGTAATTGTGCAGCGTAATATGAAAATCCATAGTTGATTTACAAAACTTTTTCCATCTAAGTTCTAACTTTGTATCTGAAATTCTTGTGGCCTACATCCAGCAAGCACTTAAGCCCCGGCTTAATTTTAAGCAGTAATCAATCATRTAAAAGCGTTCAGCACGTCTGAAGTGTTTAAGTACATACTGAAACATTTTACTAGAATAAATCTTCCATTTCATTTTAAAGAGCATCTAATAGTGTTCTTATTTTTAGCATATCAATTAAATACCCTCTTTGGGTCCACGTTAAGCTTGCTCATTGTGATAAATGCAGGGTTTATAATACGAAAGAAGGAGGTCCCTTTTTTATGATGTGGAGGAGGACGGGGATGCCCCCGAGCTAGGCTTTCTCTGCCACTGCAAATTGCAGGTTGTGCCTTGAACTCCGCGTCCAGCTGAGTTTTATGGTAACCACACTGTTATTTAGCAGTCTGACCTCAGGTTTGCAGAGGAAGATCCTGGAGGATGTGACTTTCGGAGTCACGAGGCGAAAGGATAAAACAATAATGGAAGGAGAAGGCAAATACAAAGGTGAAAGGAAGAGCTATTTCTCTTCCTAAGAGACAAGGTCCAGGTATCGAATTATTATTCTGAAAAACTGATCAGCACCAAGTATGTTATCAATAATTCACCTATCTTAAAAAAAAAAAAAAAAGCAATAAAAACATTATGGGGAGAAAACCAAAACACTGTTCTTGTTCCTCTGCAACTTCAGCTTCAGAGTTACATCCACAAAACACCACACACCTCGCATTTTAACCGTATTAGAGGGAAAACTACCCACAACATCAAAATTAACTGTGTTCTTCCATATCCAAAACTCCAGGTGATACTCTGACTTTCAATCAATCAACACCSAAACACCAAGCTGCACGTTACCTTCTCACCGAGCTTAGATTTTCAAGTCTCCAAACAACATATGTCATCCTATAGAGCCCTTACCAGAAGCTTAGCTGCTCAGAGTTCAAAGAGAATGGGAGTAATGGTATGAAATAAAACTTTGTGGGGTTGTTTTTGACAGTTTCAGAGCAAGAACACAGGTTTAAATTGTTTATCATCTTCAGCTAGTCAAGAGGATTCAATACTTCCCTTCAGATAAAGGCCAGCCTATTTGTTGGATCACCACTTGAACTAGAAAATCACTTGAATTCACTGTGTTCTCTCACATCCATCCAAGTTAACCTCAACAGCCCAGACAGTCCATAAAGTCATACAGTAGCGTTGGATTCTGCTGGAGCTGCTGGAAGCRATTCCAAATGTCCACAAATTATCTATGCAGCCCTCCATAGTTAAAGGTCCAGATATTAAATAGYCCTTCCTTGAGCTCTGCCATGGCCGTTGGGTGTCCTCAGGACTGGGCACGTGACATTCACAAGATCAGACACGCCAGAAAAGGGATTCCTGGTTGTCATTTAATCTTGAATTTGTCCCCTCCTCTGCTTCTTAAAACAAGAAATTCTCCCAAAATTACACAACCAGCTCAATGTATTTAAGTCAATCTTTTTGCCAGGAAAGCATTCCCCAGCTCCTTGGAACAAAACACAAAATAAACAAAAATTTCTTATACTAAAGATGAGAGTACAATTATCTTGTCTTTCTTCATATTCAGGACTCACCAGCTGGCAGGGGAAAAAAAAGCAAAGCTCATGTTATTTTTCCGAGCAAGTAGCATTACATCTTTAAAGACTCTAGAAAGAAGAAAAAAATAAAAGACCAAAAGCAACTATTATCTCAAAAGGCCCATTTGCAAATGTCTACTGAAAACACTGTAAGCTCCTCCTTTCTGTTAATTACTTAGCAATTTCGGCTTTGCCAGTACATGCATCACTAAAATGCCTTAGCAGATTTTATTTCAGCTTTACACAAACATATGTCAGAATTTGGAGTGGTAATCACCGCCGTGCCTTAAACAGTGTAACTCTTTCCGTTCCAACCCTGCTGTCTTCTGCATCCCATGTTCAGTCATTCCCGACTTTCCAAACCAGCCATGTCCTCAGCTGGAGTTTTCCATTAACGCATCCTTGTTTTGAAAGCTTATGCAGAGTTACATCAAGTATGAAAAGCAAGCAGCACATCCTGATATTTTATGCTAAAACATTCCTGCCTCTTACAGACATACTTGAGAACTGAATAATACATATAGATAGGAAACTTTACATATATTATTCTGCGTGTAAGTATGTTTTTCTGCACATATTGGTAGCACACACTGGTGGTCTGAGCCTGAGTATTTTACTTCAATAAATAGGTATAAGAGGAGGGGAGGGAGTCAAATTTGCCTGAGATCTTGGAACAAGTTCTCAAACATTTCAGTAATTTTCTTCACTGGGGATGGGTCTGTGGCATACCCATTATACAACTGAGTTAACTGTAGACTGAAAATTAGGTAGAGGAAAGGAGTGAAGATTAAATATTGAAGGCAAATATCCTGCAAATCTGCAAATCCTGCAAATATTCTTAAATCTTTTATGTCAGATGCCAAGTTTAGTCACCTTAGTTCTGCCTCACTCTGAGTTACCAGGGTGATAAAGTTTAGAGATGCTGTATATGCCATTTAAGTTGCAAAATTTAAATTGCAAATTACAATGCATTTTGAGGTCATGCAGATGCACACAATCCTAACACACATCCACGATCCACATTAGAGTTAAAATTTGCTACCACAACATTCCCTTGAGACTTCCTGGTACATAAAAATCATCTTTYATTTCATCCGAAAGGCATCAACTACTAGTTAGCCAAGCAAATCAGAAATTACCAAACTATAAGRGCTGGGAAAAGCAGATTACATTGCACAGACTAACGTTCATCAAGTCTRATACTATCACCAGCAACAGCACCTTAATATTTAGGTGAATTAACAAACTCGAGTAATCAGAGAAAAATGTATACCAGAAACAAACAGGAAGTGACTACTGGGACTTGGCCCTGTGAAATGTCACCATATGGAAGAGCTTAGGAAGTTTTTGAAGGCTCAGTTTCCTAAATGGCTGGTGTTGTCCACTAAGGCCAATAAAAACACAGTGGGAATTTAATTAACTTACTTTTATTACTCTATAATGATTTAGGATATCTAAAAAATATATTAAGACCTTAGATAAGATAATTCTAGTGACAACTCTTGCCGTTTAGCTAAACAACACTGTAGCATCTCCACTAATTATAACACACCCGGGTCTCAGAAAATCTCCCACGTTGCAGCAATTTCATTATTAGCAAAAGCCACTTGAGGTGAAGCAAAGGGAAAAAAAAAAAAGACATTCTCCTTGATATGTTTCAAGCTTATTTATCTCACTAAATACTCCCTGTTTTCTTGCATTTCCTGACTTGTACCTTCTGCCACAGCGTGTCTGCTTCGTGCAAAAATAGCCACAGGCCAGATCCCCCCTCGCAGATTTGAGAGCAACACACACATCCAGCAGAGCCTGCCCATTAACCGCGCACGCACCCATTAATGTAGCAGGCCAGGTCAGCGATGCAGCTGCTACTCATACCCAATTCTTAGCAAAGAGTACTCAAGATAAGAGCAGGAGCTGTAACTACGCTCATCTAAGCACTCTTCAAAGTATCCAGGAACCATTTCATTTATTACTGCCGTGCTTGCCCCCAAAACGAACAGAAAATACATAAATAAAGTGTCAGTTCTAATTTGAGGCTTCCCTTCTAGACAGGTTCCAGTCCTGGAGAGCTGGACAAGGGCATCTTTAAGGAAGACACTTTGCACTACAGTGATGAAAGAAACTGGGACCTGGCTGATGTCAGTCGCGGTCTGGGCACGGCWGCCCCAAGGAGCTGAGCGAAGCCCATGACCTGTTTCATTCAGGAAGGCACCGGCGCTGCCTGCCTTAGCCAGCACACTGAAAAAGCAAAGAAGCCAAATTTAATGCAGATGCAAGCAGTATTTTTCAYAATTTAAATCCCTCGTATAACACTGTTTGTACATCTTCACACGTACTGCTACCAAACTGCCTATGGTTTGCCAAAGTCCTCAAGAAGATACGATGGATATTCCAAGACGCTTTTTTATGTACTAAATAGTCGGGTCTCACCAGGGGGTGAGTGGGCGGCACGAAGTCAAGAATTGTTTCAACACGCCAGGGTTTCAGCTCCAAACTGCTCAAGCTTCAGGGGGCTCCTGGCACCTGTTCATTCTGTTGCCTTTCCTCCAGGGAACACATATGTGCTCCACAAACGCACCGGCTTCCAGGATAAGATTTAAAGATGCTGGCTTTAATCTCATGGAAGTGCTAATTAATTTTAGTCCTGGCTCCCTGAAAGAGGACTGCTGCCACGGTGTAACTCCATAAACAAGCATGGTGCTYGAATGAACAGCTCCTAGACACAAGCAGGGTTCTCCCAAGGAGTATTTTAGTCCTTCGCATTGCAACTCATTCTCTGCTCTTCAGTTTCGTAGACAGTAAAATATGTCAGTCTCCAAGTTTTCAGTATTAGGGAAAGTAGTAAGGGCCATATGTTGTCACTGGCATGCCCTCAGAGCACTCTAAAAATATGAGTAATAACTAGATGTAAACTAAAARTAACACCCTTATCATCCATCTATTTTTACAGCAATTTACTGTAAAACTAGTTGCACTGTAATCAGCAAAGCTGCATGTGGAAGTTGTTACTATTCAGGAGGCACAAGCAGTGTTAAAACTGACCATAAAATTCAGTAAAGGGAAGTTGGTTATTAGCGTATCATAAACAAGCAATGCTCTTTTGTGCAATTATATCTTCCAACACATTCTTCTCTCTTTTCATTTTCCTCTTCTGTTTTTCTCCATCCCTTCAGCCAAATAAYGAAAGCACAGTTTGAAATAAGCTATTTGAAAGACAGCAAGGCTTCAGAACTCACTAGGAGTGCAACAAGTGTCAGGAATSAACAAAACTACATTTCTGCAGGAAAAAGCATTTGTCCTTATACGTCCATTTGCTAAATCTTCTTATAAACACATAAAAAAAAAAAAAAAAGCACCACTACTGAATGATTCTGTCTGCAAAGAATCACCATATGGTGGCTCTCACAAACGATCAACTGTACCAAAACATCTAAAAATAACCTCTTCCTTAAGTAAAGTAAAAACAATTACCCGCGGATACTTTGGGGTCTCACTCTGAGCTACGGAACCGATACCACGTTGCCGAAACGTTTCGCCTAAGCACAGAAGCAACCTCTGGAGAAAAGCAGCGCAGCRCTGAACAGCCCGCAAACCCCAACAATAAACGCAACAGACACGCTTGGGTTTCTTTCCAAAGCCTATTCYTAGCCGTAAGACAAACCGCCTTCCGTTTAATTAAAACCTCAGCCTCCGAACACAGAGTGAGCAGAGCTTAACCAGCCTCATTGGAAGGGAAGGGATGGGAAGGGACCGGCCGGGTCGGAGCGYGGCTCCGCGGTGCTCCCTGCGCTGCTGGTTTCATGTAACCACCGAGCACGGACAGCCCCGAGCACGCAGCACCCTGMAACTGCAGGGGAGTCGTCTGTCTAAATATAGCGGCCTCTAAATAATGCATCCTGACTTATAAAATAAAGTGCTGCTGAATTATTGAACATAGGTCTCATCTGCAACAGAGATATATCACTTTTTAATTAAATGGGGAGTTATTTCTATTCTGAGCTACATGTTATAGTAAACGGTAAGCAGCAAAGCGATGCTGCACGGACACGTACTAAACAAYGCTGTCAGCAGTCAGATTTTCCTATATAAATCTGATTCACAAAAATAGAACCAAAGACACAAGCTAAGATAAACAAAAGTATCGCTTTTAGCATTCTTAGAGACGCACAAGATCCCAATTTCACACGCACTTACAGGCTTTACGTGCATAATATCCCAAAATATAACAGACAATAAAAAATCACTGGGATCTCATGCTCCCGAAGTGTTTCAATACCACACATAACGCCTGTATTCTCTCTACACGGAGATGAAACTTTGAGAGAGCAAATCCTTGGATGCATTTTAGTAGATTTAAGAAGTGCCTTGCTCTGGCACTTGTAAAGCTCTCCACGCAGAACTGGTGCTAAAGCAGAAAGTTTGTATGTGACTGTTTTCTGCATCATGCAATATCCGTATATTATTTGTGTACCTTATGTCGCATGTTTCATATATTTSTATATTATTAGCGACCCCTCCACCAAGCCGAGCACGTGCAAATGCAACATCACCCCATTTTATTGCAAAAGGGGTGCAATAATATTTTCAAAAGCCTTTCCACCCCACACATAAAACGGGGCAAAGCTACCGCAAAAGCAGCGGTGCTGTCGGGTTGCAGACGGCGGCACCTCGGGACCACCTGAGCGGGACCCAAAGCCGAGGGGGCATCGGGGGTCACTGCCAGCCCCACGGATGCCCGCAGAGCATCCGGGCAGCGACGCCGGTGCAGACGGGGGCGGCAGCCTGGGAAAAGTTTGGGGATGCAGAGGGCAGGCCAGCAGGGATCGTTTCAGGAGCGCTCTTGATAAAGTCAGTGTTGGAGAGGGAGGAGGAAATAAATGGGGTGYAAAAGATACCACCCATTAAAAAAACGAAGAAAGGGGGAAAAATAAGGAAAAACAAAAGTTAAGCGGCTCCGCTGGGATGACTTTGGGCGGCCAAAAAACGCGCGTTCCCATGAAATCCCGRTGGAACCCGGACAGCTGCCGCACGCGCGGCGGGGCGGCCCGGAGGGCAGGGGCGGCCGGGGCGGCCGCGGGGGAGCCGGGGCGGCCGCGGGGCTCCCGCCGCCCCGGGGCTCCCTGCCCGCCGGGCCCCACGTGCGGAGCAGCCGCCGCCGCCGCCGGGGAAGGAAGCGGCGCGGGCGGGCGCGCGGGATGCGGCGGCAGGCGGCGCCCGGCGCCTCTTACCTTGCTGCGGATCTGCCCCGACGTGGACACTTTGCGGATCAGTTTCTGCGGCCCCTCGTGCTCCCCGTCGCTGTCCGACGACTCGTCCGCGGCCGCCGTCGGCTGCTGCGGCGGCGGCGGCGGCTGCTGGATGGTGGCGCCGCTCATGCCCGCCTCGGCCCCGGCCATCTTCGCGGAGTCCTGCCGAGAGAGCGCCCCCGAGCGCGGCT
>NW_020454594.1:596051-632813 GCF_003342845.1 Nothoprocta perdicaria
GGCGCCTGGTTCGGGTTCGGGTTCGGCTCCCGGCCCCGCGAGGCTCCCCCGGGGCTCTGTGTGGCGGACGGGACGGGACGGGGGTCGTCGCCGCCGCCCTGCGCGTCCCGCGGGCGTCACGCGGAAAGGCGCCCGCGCAACGGACGTTTGAAGCCGTTTCAACGGTTTCCCCCGTGCCGCTCCCAAACGCTGCCGCATCCCGCGCGACACCCCTTTGACACATCCAAGGGCAACTTTCCCGTTGTTTCCTCCCATTTCCTTAATCTTATTTGCCCGTTCATTATTTCCTTACCCAAGAGTAACCTTTGCCTTAAAAAAAAGGCAAGAAAAAAGTGGCAGTTTTCCCCTTTAATCCCAGCGCTGGCAGCTCACCCGCTCCCGAAATGTCACCACGTGTTTTAAATTGTGGGACTTGGAAGTCGCTGCGGCTTGAGCAGAGCCAGCGTTCCAAATAAGCCCTGGGATCACAGCAAGATGTAACAAAATACACAAATCTTAGATGCGTACGCGGGATTACACACACGAAAGCAATCAATACTTGCGGCTTCTTGTGTTCCCACAATTCTATTTATATTTCTGGAGAGGGAACCGAGAACTCTCTTAATACGCTAATATAAGTGCCATAGTACTTAAACGCAGAATAGTTAAGGGAAGTAAAACCTACCCAGCACCAGAAACACTCTGCCGTGAACTTAATTTCCTAAACTGCAAAGTGTCCCAGTCTCTCCATTGGGACTCAGGGTAGGTGAAAAATAAATACTTGCATAAAACCTCACAGCTTTTGGGTCTTAGTTCTCTGTTTACTGCATTAGGCACTTAAAATGAGATTTTACCACCCATCTGCACGCAGAATTCCTGTTATTAAGTTATATTGTAGTGGATATTTTACAGGATTACCTACATGCCTTTTTAGAAAAATAACAGGCCCTAAATCCCATCATTAGCATCAGGTGTCAAAGGAGATCAAGATCTCATATATATAGTCTCTATTGGTTAACTGTGAAATTAAAGGATGACTCTGGGTTGCCTTGTTCTTCTGAAAGCAAGTTCCCCTTTTTGGAAAACTTGAGATCAGACTTGAGCAAGATCAAGCACATAATGCTCTCAGCGAAGTAATTTAGGACAGAGCTAAGAGGAAAGACAGAAACTTAGGGGCAGTGGCTGTTTCCATCCTTCTTTCCTCCTCCTCAGTTTCCAGGGCAGGGAATCACAGCAGCACACGCTCACTGCAGATACTTGAAAGGGAGCTTTTGAAGGTGAAAGATAACCGAATATTACCTAGAGATAAGGCAGGCTTTGCTAATTAATGTTACAGCCCTCACACAAGGAACAGCGATTGTGATCTGAGGAGCACACTGTTAAATACGTCTGTGGCTCTACCTCTGTTTAATTCAGCTGAATTAAACAACMGTAGCTGAACAACGTGAGTTACTCAGGCTATTCATGCTGCTAAATTTGTTCCAATATTAAGGTGAAGGAAAATAGAACAAAGGGTAAGGGCACACGGAGCGTATCACCTGAGGATATAATTTGGGGTAGGTACACTTGAGCTTCAGGACATCCTTTGGGCATTTCCGAATGAAGAATCATTTGGTTGCTTGTTTCTTAAATACTTGGACCATGAGTAAACAGTGAGTGGTTCAAGTATATTTCCAAAATCATTAAAGACATTAATCTGGTTCATTTTTGAGGCAGTTTCATCTTATAGTATAAGCTAATTTAAAAAATCATCTTGAATCTTAAAGCATTGGGCCACTTAGCACTGAATGTAAAAGCATCATGCTATCAGTGTGCTAGACAATACACTTGGAAAACAGAACAAGTTAATAACTTGGTTTAAATATAGCAGCTCTTGTCACATCTCATGGCCGTTAAGTGCAATCAGAGTAGCTGCAAATCTGTTGAGAGATCCATAGAGATATCTCAGATTCTCTTCAGTACATTTCATCCCAGACAGGTGAAGAATGAGAATATCTGCAGGTGCAACGAGAAATCAAATGGGCAATAAAGTTTTTCACCTCAGGAACTTTAGTAACAGTCCCAGCTTCTGCGTGATTTATGCACCAGCCAAGAGGGGTCCCGCATCCTCCCCTGGCCTTTCTTACTGTCATCTGCCTCTCTGCTCATTGCCCCAAAATTCAGTTCCTTCGGAAGGAGGGAATACACCAGCCTTGTTATACAAAGTGATTCTCTTTTTTAGTATCTCAAGTAACTTCAGAACGTGACCCAAAGGACTGGAAATGTTCTTGTGTCACCTGCTGTACAGGTTTTAGTGGCAACAGTCTCAATCTGCAAACAACAGGAAATGTCCCATGAGTTCAATGATCATATGGTTTCTGCAAAAAAAGGGGCAGAATTTGTAAAATTATAGGCTGTAAAATCTGCAGGTAGCTCATGTTTGTGGAGTTCATTAAAATGGAGAAAATGTGAGATAAAAATCTCACAGCTGAAATTTACCCAAGTGATTGATATCAGACTCAATATAAGACATATTGTATAGCACATCTCAGCTCAGCAGATATAACTAGAAACACCGTCATGCAAATAGTGGWTTTCCACAGGCAGTATATCAGACTCTTAAACAATATGGGGCTATAGGCAGCCATTAAATATACTTGAAATATTTACATGTGTTTGTGTCTTTTATTTAACATACTCTGTTTCAAACTTATTAATAACTGGATTAAATTTCCCGAGTAAAGGAAGGGAAGACTGGTGAAAAAAAGGAGCAAAGAAACATTGGCATTTAAAAGGAGATGCTCAACTGACACAAAACAGCTCCACTGACATCATTTGAGCTATGGCAATTGCTATCAGCTGATGATCTGCCCTTTATATTCAAAGAATTACTAAGTGGTGTGTAAATATATGCACTGTGAGAAAATTTCAACTGCACTGCTTCCRAAGTGATAATAGAATGTATGTCGCTAAAATGCACATGCAGTGCAAAAAAAGATCCAAATACACAGCCTAGCTGCCCTGTAGATTATAATTTCTACTTTTAATGCATTATTTGATTCCAGGATCATAAATGATTCCAGTGCTAATATTGATTCCCTTAATATCAGGCATCTATACTTCTTTTCTCTAGAATGTGTACATACATATAGACCATCTCTAGATGGTGTATTTTTTCTCTCCAGCTCAGAAAGCTGTTCTGAGGGGATCTGACAAAATAATGGATTATGTGTCAGGCTAATGATACATTATTCCTCATGTTTAGTAGATTATAGTGAATCATTCCTAATTCTGATGGCTAGTATAGTTTTTAACTGGAGTCACCACACTGAGCAAATTAATTTCAGATCCGCCTGTCTGAACTCCCTCTGCAGTTAGTTATGTTATTCTTTACTTGGCTTCCTTACTTATTGAAGGGGAAGTCAATATAAAACAAAAAAGCATGGACACTACTTTTAAATAGGGTAGCTAAATTCCTACTATTACAACAGTGGCTATGTGCAAGGAGTAAGTGAGGCAACCCTGTAACCCGGAGACTACAAAACCATGTTGTATGCTGCAGCGTGAAAAGGTGTAGAACAGTGTCTGGAACCAAAATAAAGAGTTGCTCTGAAAATGTATTGGGACACGGCCATGCATTCCAAGGAAAGGTAAACTCAGGACTCAGCTGTCATATAAAACCTGAAGTATTGTACAGAACCTCGTAGTGCATATACTGAGTGTATTTTGAGTATAAGGTAATTGAATGTCTCTTTGATGAGCCTTACATTTTCTCTCTCTTATTTAATTACATCACTGAGGGCCTGCCGAAGGCAGTAAGGGGCTTTCCATTCAAAAGTGAGCTGTGAATTAAGGATTTTATGCAAGTTGGAAATTCTAGATGGACAAGCTCAACCCTGACAAGTCTAAAAGGAGAAGAAACTGTGGCTCAGTCTGAGGTCCACCAGTTATTTCTCGGAATGGCCATAGGCACAGCACTTCCAAATGACTTGTGACAATTTGCATAGATAATTGATGTGCACAGACTCAAAAGCTGCAATAAATTCTCCTATCCTGTTGATCCTTTACTGTGTCTGGAGAGGAAGGGAGGGAGGAGTCCGGGTACTTTCTTCTTCATCATGCAGTTCTTCATGTAAACCTCCCTTTGTGCCCATTAYAATAAAGAACCTGCTTCAAAGCAGCTAATTTGTGCCAGAGAAGAATGAGGCTTTTGCCGCAAACCCGCATGTTTTACCAGCAGGTTACCAGGTAAAGGACTGAGTGTGAACTAGTCTCAAAGGTAATCACTGAAAACTGCATCCATGTATGTCCTCTTCACAAAGGCAGGAATGAAATGAAATGACAGACCTGCCCCAAAACACTGCCTTAAACTAAGAAGGGGGAGACGGAGAAAAAAAAATATTTTTAAGAGTGCCCCTTGTTTATCTGAGCCCYGTGCACGGGAAGGAAGTGGGCCAGATGTTCGGACAAGGACTCCGCATTTCCAAGAGGAGGGGCTGCAATCCGGCTGCTGTCCGAGTTTCACCGGGGTCCGGCTGACGGAAGCCCATCTAAAGGTCACTGTTTAACAGGTTCACACGCTCGCAGCCATCAGCTTTGTCACCTTCCTCCCTCGACGCCGGCATCTCCCCGGGCAGACACCTCGGCTTCCCTTTGTGGGATCACTCCGGTGYCAGCTCCGTGTCACCGGGACACGCAGCCAGCTGTTTTCCCTATCACAGCTGCAGCTCCGGCAGCAGTTTCGGGGGGATGAGGACAGCGGAGGGTGGTCGAGAGGGATACTCAATGCGGCAGCAAAAATCAGGCCAGTAAAAAGAAAAAAAATGGATATGGGAGGGCACAGTGCTCCAAATCCTGGAGGGAAAGGGGGAACTTAGTTCCCCGTGGCCATCCCTGAGGCCGGGCTGCTGCCCAAGCCTGAAGTTAAGTTCAGGGCTAGGGGCAGCCCAGCCTGGACCTCTCCGAGCGCCCCGAGYCTCCCAAGGGGCTCCCCAGGGGCCGTTTCCAGCCGTGCCCGCCCGCCCTGTGTCCTTGCACAATGGAGAGGAGCCCGACGGCGGGAGCCGGCAGCGCGGAGAAGGGAAATCTGATTTTATCGCCCGCTGAGGATGCCTGTGACACAACTTCCTTCGCCGGCGAGCGGCTCTCCCGCTTGCTTAAGCGTGGCGGAAAGGCGCCCGAGCGCGGTTCCCTCCCGGGGCGATGCCGCCCTGCCCGTGCCCCCAGCCGGCCACGCAGGCGGGGCGACTCCCTGCCTTACTGTAAACACACACACATATACACATACATACATACATATATATATATATATGCGGGGTGTTTCTCCCTCTGGAAGCTGCAGGACACGCCGCTGGTGCAGCCGGGAGCAGACACCCGCCCTGCCAAAGCTGGGGCCGCCGCGGAGCTTCGCACCGGGGCTCCGGACTCGCCGTCCCCGAGCGGGGCAGGGGAAGGGGCGCGAGCCGCGGGCAGCGGGCGGGCAGGGCCGCGGGGACAGGGGCCGCGGTGTCCGCGAGCCGGCCGGCCACCTACCAGTTCCTCCCAGGCGGGGCTGCGGGCGCCGCACGGAGGGCAGCCCGGCTCCCCCATGGCCTCCCGCCGCTGGCCGCGCGGGCTGCGCCGCCCTCCCGCCGCCTGCCCAGCGCCCGCCCCCCGCTCCTCCCTTTTCTCCCCCCGCTCCTATTCCTGCTCCTCCGGCTCCCCTCTCCCTGCCGCCTTCCCGGCCTCCCTCCCCGGGCCGCGGGCTCCCGGGGGAGCCGCCTGCAGCGCCGAGCCGCTCACATGGCGGCCCCCCCCCCTCCCCGCCATTTCACCCCCTTTTCTGACCCGCTTTGGGGTTTCCCGCCCGTTTTCTGCCTCACTGTGGGGTCTGCACCCCAGTTCCTGCCCCACTATGAGGTCTTCACCCCATTTTCTGCCCTGCTTTGAGGTCTTCACACCATTTTCTGACCTGCTTTGGGGTCTGCACCCCAGTTCCTGCCCCACTATGAGGTCTTCACCCCATTTTCTGCCCTGCTTTGGGGTCTTCACCCCATTTTCTGCCTCACTATGGGGTCTTCACCCCAGTTCCTGCCTCACCACGAAGTCTCCACCCCAGTTTCTGCTCCGCTTTGAGTAGCAACTTTCCCTCCAGAGGCTGCACCCACACCTGCCCCACGAGCAGGGATGCCCCATTGCCCATGGGGCCCTGCAGACCACCTTTAGCTTGTGAGGCCGCTGTGTCTTGTGCAGTCACAAGGCTCCTATGTCCTTCAGCAAGCCTTTTATTAATGTTTGATATATATATATTATATATATATATATTTTACCATTGTACCTTTGAACAACCACCAGATATTCCAGCTCTTCAAGTAGATGTAGCCTCCTATGAACTCAGTGCTCCACCAACTTGTTCCTTCCACTTGTTGCAGAGCAGTTGAGCTTCTCAAAGTATGGGATTGCAGTGGGGAGAGAGTTAGAAAAGGAAGCTTGGTGGCGGATGACACCTGGAATGATGGCATGTTTCACTGTAGGACACTTTGGTAACTACTGCGTGCAGCTTCCAGAAGGGATCTCTGGGTCATCTGCTTGGTAAATGGAGAAAAGGAGCTGGAGTCCACAAGAAAGAGGAATGTGTTCCTGTGATATTCTTAGTTAAAGATAATTTTCTTTCTGTTTTTAAGAAGAAAATTTAGAAAAGTGCTACCTAATCTCTAATTTTTCAAAATTCATTGGTAATGTACAAAGAACAGCATGGGWGCTACTTGCAAAGGAGGCCAAGGTTTATCCCTATTGAGTTTCCTACCAGTGTAACTAAATGAGCAGGAAGCCCCACTGGGYTTAACTGGTGCATCCCCCAACCCAGGCATAGAGAAGTGCCCCAAAACGACAACTCATTTGAGGAACTGATATTGCCACACTTGCCCTAGCCACAGGAAGAAAGAAACTACTTCTGTTGATAATAAGTTTATCATCGGCCCTCTGATGAACTCTGGCTACAGTAAGACTGCAGCCTCAGAAGGAAGTAGACAAGACGACCTGAAGCAGTTTGGGTTTTTTGGGAAGGAGGCCCTTTAGAGCTGGTGGTGAGCAATTGGGTGTTGGTGTCCGAGGACATCTGGGCCCCTTCCTGAGCATGAGGTATTGCTGAGGAATGTCACAGCCCTCAGTACACAGGGCTAAGGACTACTGTTAAAATAGTATTAGTCAGCTCACCTCCTTTCCTCATGATGCACGGGAGGTTCTTGCTTCTGCCTCTTGACATTGGGCCTCTTCAGCCTTGCCYATGCTCAGGTTTTGTGGCAAAACTGGCCTGTGAATAAGTAGGTGTCACATGAGCACCTCATGTTTCCCTGCATGCTGCACAACAGAGCCACAAAAGCCAAAAACTCATGTAGGAGCAGGCAGCTTCAAGTCACTTCTTCAGCTCAAGGGCTATTAATATCTGTCTGAAATCCAGACAGATCCTTGCTTTGCCTTAAGCCCCGTTTTCTGTTTCATATGGCCTAAATCGCCTCATTCCCATGTCTAAATAGCACACAATTATGTGCACCTCATTTCATCCCCTGGAGTTCAAAGCTTGGTTTCCATTAGTGGATCAGTGAGCACAGGCCCCCAAAGATTAGGAAAACCTAGTTAAGTTTAGGGTATGTTTCAAGGTCTCATTAGATAAGGAGGCCAGAAATGAGCCGTCGCATGGATACGAGCAGGTCTAGAGGAAAAATGTGCTTTGCATTCACTCCAGAGTGCCGCAGCTCATCCCTCCCTCGCTTCTCCGGAGCAAACGGATCCGACCCTTTTGCTGCTCAGCCTTGCTCTGTATAACTGCCCACGGGCAGGTCTCAGCAGCTCGCTTGGCACCAGTGACTCTACCAAACTGCATCAAAACATTTCCACCACAGCCCGAGGCTTGCTTTTATTTCATTCTGATTTTCTGATTTTGCTCCTTTTTTTTTCTTTCATCTTTTTTTTTTTTTTTTTTAATTTTCCATGTCGTCTAGACATTTGAGGTTGAATTTCTTGGTTGTCTGTTGCATACGCTCTCTTCAAAGATGCCTCATATCCCCCTGTCTCTTCTGTTCCCTGCCTAAATGAGTCAGTGAAAACTGAGGGAGTGTTTCATTATTGACATTTTACACACAGAATTSATTCAAAATAGTAAAATATGCCTGCATTTTCTAAGCAAAATATTTGGAGATTGTTGCACACAATATCTGACTCAAATGCTTTATTTAGACATTTCTAAGGAACCCCTACAGACATGCACCTTTTAAGAATTTCCATTCCCCAAGAGAAAACTTGAATTTTTTGTCCAAACTTGGGGTAGAAGAAGATTAACTGGATTTTTTTTTTAAAAAAAGAAAATGTTAGTTTTTCTATATTTTTCACTCAGCACTACCTTTCACATGTTATCACAAAGCCAGTATATATTAATGTTCTTCAGTTTATGCTAACTTCTTTCTTTTCTTGGCATCCAGTATCCAAGCCTATTTTGATTAAATTTCTCAAGGAAATTTTGTTCATTCTCTTCATAAACATGAAGGTTTTTTACYATTGATAAGTTTTTTTTTCTATTGATAATTTTGTATGACATTTTCTATTAATAATTTTGTATGACATTCTAAGGTAAGGTTTGATCAGCATGGCAATGGGTAATTCCTGCCACACAGATAGACACTAGCAACCTGCAGTAGATCCTTAAAATGATAAACCTATTACGGCAAAATGCTTGCACTTGTGAATCTGATAACTTCTTAGCGAGAACCAAAGGTACAGAATAGGTGAAGGAAAATTATTTTATTAGAAAGTATTTATTTTAAAAAAGTATTTCAGTGAGGAAAAAAAAATATATGGCCAAATCCGGTTATCTGCATGGAATCCCACTAGCTTCTGTTTGCAAGGGTGTTCAGACAAAGCACTTGAGCAGTTCTGCTCTTCTCGCGGTTTACMCTGTCTGGTGCTTGTGAGTGTTTTGCACAAGTCTGTAACCTACAGGTTTTGCTCACAGGCTTTCTCCACCATGAGCCTTCCCTCTTCGTCATTATTCCTCTTGTTGCTCGATTAGCCACTTATGTGCATTCCTGTAGGAGAGAGGAGGCATTTAAACAAGTCTCCCGAGTTGTGGATTTCAYAAGGCAGAAGTTATTTATGCAGCCAGTAGAAAATTGTCTTTTCCCTACATGTAGCGCTTTAGGAAGAAATACATCACAGCGGGAAGAAAGCACTGGGAAAAGCGCTTTCCTGGAGCACCAGCAGAGCTGTTGCTGCAAAATACGCCTGCTGCTTTGATCCCCTCYCACCAGTTTTATGGCCCTTTCCCAGTTTTAGTTTCTGGGTGGTGGCATCTCCTCTCTGTCCTGGTTGTGGATAACGGCTTCTTTCCGAGGGGCAGAGGCAGCAGTAAATGGGGTTGAAACAAATAGTAAAGCCTAAGGGTCACTAATGTGATGTTTTAAAATCACATATAAATTAACAGGAAAATATTTTCCTTCTGAAATGTTCCGAACAAAAAGTAGATGGAGAGCTCTTCTATTTAAACAAGTTGCAAAACACAGAAGATTTACAAGAGCAAAACTGGGGAGGGGGAGAAAGAACATTGCCTCTCATAACACTTAAAAAGGAGAAAACAGGTGGCAAAAGGATTTGTTTGTAAAATGGAAAGAATTTAGCCCACCCAACAACTTGGCAGTAAGTGGAGCAGCTCTTTTTATCTTTTATGTGTTTTACTAAACACAATATTTGGGAGCTTTCCAATTGCAGGAAATCAATACATGAAATCCATAATTCACTCAGCTTTCTTCTTGCAGTCTATCTGGKGTATGTTTGAATGAAAATTAAAATAGTTTTTTAAAAAATAGAAAGCGTATCTCCCTGTTCAGCAGGGGAGACAGAAAAGGAAGGATTTCTCCCAGCAGGGTTTGCAGAACTCACTCGAGTGACAGGAAGAGGCGACAAGGGCTGTGTGAAGTGGTGGGGGGTATAAATGCAGCTCCATGGCCATCCAGCAGGAAAGATGGGCTTGTCTCCCTGGTCCTGCTCTCTTTTAGGATGAGATAGAGGATATTGAGTCAAATGGTGCTGCCAGAGCAAAAAAATGAGCGTTCCCAAGGGCTCAGGGATGTATCTCCCTAACTGCGGAGCATTTGGGGGCCCATCAAGTGAGGATGTATGCTTACTCTTAAGCACGTAGCTTATCCCATTTATTTTCCTGCAGCTATGCGTGCGCTCTCAGTGGGGAGAACATAGCAAATTGAGAAGAGAAATAGCTGATAGAGAAAGCATGAAAGGTAGCAAGAGAGATGGCTGAGAGAAACAGAGCAGGGAATGAAGGATGTGCCTGTTTACTTTTCTAAGATACGTTTTTTCCTGCTGGTAGCAAATACCACATCCAGTCCCTAACCCAACAAATGCCAGAATTAAGTAAAACTGATCCTTATAGTGACTGGGGCAAGTATAACAAGATTAAATTAATTTTTACTATAACTCCATCGACTTAAATTCAATTATCTCCAGGGCAAATTGCTCCGCAAAGTTCTTTGCAGATTGTATTAACTTCCTTAATGTGGAGCTGAAATTCTGTCATTGTTCTAATAGTGTTCCCACATTGCATTCAAGGGATCCCATCGGAGGGCCTGCGCAGCTATTTTTACTTTTTAATAAAGGGAGGATGTCACGTGACTTTTATTAGGAAAGAAAATATATTCTTGCTGCTTTGACCTTGCATAAGTTACTTCATTTGCATTTTAATTTTAAAGAAACAGTCCGAAACTATAAAGCGGCCTTAGTGCATGGGAGAGCTCCAAATTAAAAGTGGCTAAACATGAACAAGCCTAGTTTAGATAAGCGAGAGAGCAAATAGAGACATTTCTGTTTATTATTTCTGTTATTCTGTATTATTATTTCTGTTATTTCAGATTAATAAAGTTAAATATAGAGGAGTATTAATAATATGTTCCGAAGTTGACAGTCATCTTTTCATTTATCATGAAACATACAGGTGAATGCTGTTTGTTTTTCAGGAAAAAATAATTTACTCTGTTGCTGAAGATCCGTTCAGTTATAATTTTGATGTTGCTAATGCAATAGGTAAGTAGCTTATTACCAGAATCTACCAAATGGCATTATTTTGGACAAAATAAACATATCTTAGGCAATTACATTTCTTTCTGTTCCATGGTATTTTTTAGACTAAAAAATTTATCAGAAATCAGTAAAAAAAAAGTCTTTATCTTCACCCCAACTTTTGCACTTCCATATGATTTGCGCTTTGAGAAGTGGCACCCCCATTTCATCCTGCTGATGGTGTTATTTGTAGGAAAGCCAGTGAGATGGGCTAATTTCTGGAAAATTTTGTCACYTCTATGCTTATTATTGCCTTTGACAGTCTCTTTATAAGTATCTGTTAGTTGTTGAGTATCTGGTGGAAGTTATAACTRAGTGAAGTAGGTAGTTCCTTGGGTAGCAGAGGGCAACCTGGTGGAGGACATTAACTTTCACTGACATATGGAGTTAAAGGAAAGACATACCAGATTTTCCCGCAAATAATGGACAAGTTTTATCTCTGGATGGGATAGGAAGGATGCCATTAGTATGAGTTGTGCCTGCCCTGTGCCCAGGACAAGACTGTAGTTTGAAAGGAAAAGTACTGGTATGATGAATCTGAAAGAGACTGAGGAATTCCTGGTCAACTGGATCTACTAGGCACCAGATTCCACAAATGCTCAAATTCCATGGGAACAAGCAGCAAAGGAATCAGACTTTAGCTGATAATTATTTGCAGATATGCAAATATGATATGCAGATATGCGGTCATGAAGACTGAAGGAAAGATAAGACATGAAGAGGGCAAATCAGTGAAAGAAATTATTTGGCTTGGCTGGTGAGGTGAACATAAGTAAATATATTTTAAATAACCAAATGCAAAACTGTGCACTTAAACCCAAAGCCTTGAGGAAACTTATCTTTATGAGGGGTTCTTTAGCAGATGCCATGGTTTGGGAAAGGACTGTAGGTCATGGTAGATAATCAGCTGTGCACGAGCTACTAGCCAGAATCAAAATCATAAATTGGGTTTATGAGCAGAAAACTGGTGAGCCTCGGTGCTTGGTACTGAATACWCTGTACTTTTGATGGAGCCTCCAGTGCTGCTTTCTGCAGCTCAGGGGAGATTATTATTATTTAGAAAGGGTGCAAAGAAGAGCCTGACAAGCAGCTGAAGGATCAGAAACCACTCTTTATAGTTAAAGACTCAAGGAAGTTATTCTGATAAACTAGAGAAGTTGAGAGGTTACTTAATTGAAGCTTGGCAGGCCCAAAATAGCAAGGAGGTCAAGGGGATTCTTCATTTGACATACAAGCTATCAGAAGCTCTAAATACTGTAAGTTTAAAACTAGGACTAGAAAAAAAAAGGCACRTTTTAAAGTAAGGATAATTAATCATTGGGGCAACCTACTAAGACTCATGCTATGCACCAAATTCTTCAGTACTTCAAAAAATTTAAACAAATGATGGTGGTATTTTAAAAGAGATTCCAATTCCAACTGGTCCTGCTTCAGGTATATCTAAAGACTTGTTCTGTATAGGAGTAAATAGTACAACCTATGTATGTGTAGTTTTACACAGTGTGTGTAATCTATACTAACTAAATAATCACTGAGGAATCCTCTGAGTAATCAATGGAAATGTGAAATATACATCTTCTGTAGATTAAAAAAAAATCTGTTTTATTAGAGCAAATAGTAATATACAAATATTCCACAGAAGCAATAATTCATGTCCTTGGAGCAGCTCTGGGACACCACAAATATGAGAGCATCATGAATCCTGCAGCTGAGGCACCTCATCCACATCTTCTGCCTTACATTCCCGGTGACATCCAGCATGGCAGCGATTGAAACTGTTTACTAGATGTGACAACTTCCATTGATGAGGCTGCTTGTAATACTAAGAAAAGAACAGATGCTAAGATGAAACAGCTTTAATTTTCTAACCACAGAGCTTTTGCTCTGGTGGACTACTGAGAGAGAGGCTCTGTGATAATTTAACACCAGCTCTGTGTGCTTGTACATCACACAGAAGTACCAATTTGATCAAAATCAGGCAAGAGCATATGATTCCACTCCTGTTGGTTTAGCCAGAGCACATAGTACAGTGTTTACATTGGCCTTATAATTTTATGTTGACTTTTTGCTGGCTGCAAGAAGTCAACGTAAGTTAGACGGGCTAGACAGAAAATACTTGTTCTACATGAAATCTTCTAGGCCAAAATCCTCTCTTCTAAAATTATGACCAAATTCAAATCATCTGAGTAACTCTGTACCAGTAKATTGCATCATATGATTACAGTGGCTTTGGGATTCCTAAAAATATTTATTATCTTGAGAACCARACTGGACTTAGAGTTTAAAAGGTGACACCAAAGAATAATCTCATTGTGCGTGTTCTCCAACCACAAATGCTAGTATGCTAGACCCTGTGATACCTTGGAAATTGCCAGTGATTCCTGAAAAGAAAAGAAAAAAACAACAAAAAAACCCTCTGGCTCCAGCCAAAACAGGAACACTTTCAGGAAAATAGCCGGAGGTACTGACAGTTTACTTGGCACTTCCTGTTTCAAAATCCAGTTTTGTCTCTTCAGATGCAGTCCGTTCTTTGGGAAAGCCTTAACTTCCCTCCCTTCTGACCTACATTGAGCCCWCTGGTTTTGGGAGGGTGCTGGGGGGAACCAACCAGGCCAATTAATTTTAGACATGGTTGTAGTCAGTATAAATSCATGGTTTACAAGAATGAATAACCTCTTTGTCAACTGGCTAGACGGTTTCAGAAACTTTAAAGACAAGTTGGTTAGTGCTTGGGCTACAAGCTATATTTCTTTTAAGGTTAAAAGGAGGCACTTTGAAAGTAGATCGGAAGAGAATATTCCATAAAAAAGCAATGTATGTACCAGTGCAGTTTCCCCCAATACAGTATGGGAATGTGGTTATCTGGTTTCTGAAGACAAAAATTTTGGATATTCGGGAATCCAAATTTGGATATTCAGGAATTTGGATATTCGGTATCAAAATATCAAAACCTACAATGTAGGAAACATGGGAAACAAGGACTTCAAGAAGTCTGGCAGATAGTGAACTTGCAGTCTGTGGAGGAAGTCTGGAAGAGCCCCGCTGATCTTCATGGCAGTAGCTGAACTCGTCCCTGTGAAAGCAAGATCAGGATCTATCTCATTGCTTGACATTTTGAAAATGCAGAATGGCTTTTTAGATGTGCTTCAGGGCCTGGAACAGCTAATTCTCCTAGGTTGGAAATGGCACCTTCTGATCTGCTGAACGTCACAGGGCTGTTTTAATGTGAATCCACAAAGGCTCAAGCCTTTGTGAAGAACCATTAACCACCATGTAGCTACAACAGCTGCATGCCATGTCCTTGAGGCACAAAATTCACATCGCATGGGTGCTGTTTGGAGTGGCATTGTGAAGAACCCCAAAAGTACCACGTAATCAAAACATACTGTTAGAGGGATGGTCGTTTCCCTTCCTTTACTACTAGGGCTCCGTTTCTCATGTAGAATCTGTCAATCATGTAGAATTCTGTCATCCAGTGCATTGCTTATGTGTTGTCTGTTTTTTTTTTTTCTATTCATCCCATATGAATAAAATGCATAGTTGAAAAAAGTACCTCAGGATGCTTTCCAGAGAATATGACCGCAAAATACTCTTTAACATTCCTTAATTTTAATTTCTCAAAATACTCTTTAACATTCCTTAAGCTCTATCATGATAATGTATCTAGTGACACTCTCCCCCTTATAAATAAGTATGGTCCTAAAATGAATATACAGTAGAATAACTGCCTTAAAAGAATTTGCTGCTACAAAAGCAAGAACCCACAGAGTTAGAGAAATACCAAAATTAAGACGGTCAGTATAAACTCAGTCTGGTCCTATTGTACAAATGCTTGAGACAATCTCTCATTACATGATAGCATATTTTTTCATCTTCATTTATTCCATCTACAGGACAGCTGGTATTCACCAGATGATAAGCTACTTGATATTTCTTTTTATTAGAATCATAGAATGCTTAAGGTTGGAACGGACTTCTAGAGATCATCTAGTCCAACCCCCCTGCACATTTAGGGTCACCCAGAGCACAGAGCACAGGGCTGCATCCAGGTGGGTTTGGAAGATCTCCAGAGAAGGAGACTCCACAACCTCTCTGGGCAGCCTGTGCCAGGGCTCTGTCACAGGAAATAAATTTTTCCTTGAGTTCCTGTGGAACTTTCGGTGCTTCAGTTTGTGGCCATTTCCTCTAGTTCTATCAGTGACCACCACTGAAAAGAGGCCGCCCCCTCCTCCTCACTGCCTCCCTTGAGGTATTTATACACACTGATCAGGTTCCCCCTCAGCCTYCTCTTCTCCAGGCTGAACAGGCCCAGCTCCCTCAGCCTTTGCTCAYAGGGCAGATGTTCCAGGCCCCTGATCATCCTCATAGCCCTGCGCTGGACTCTCTCCAGCAGCTCCACATCCCTCTTGTACTGGGGTGCCCAGTTATTATTGTCCCTTTACAGTAGCACTTGTTAGTGGCCTGACGTATTACCTTTTTCTTCCCATCCCTACGGGGCTAAAAGTCCAAAGGTTGGTCAGTGTGAACATAGACCAACCATTTTGATTGTCCTGTTCCCATCTCTCCAAACCTCCTTTTTGGTGTGCCAAAGCTCTGTTCAGAAATTTGTGGAACAGTTTGGACACACCACATAACACATCACTGTTTCAAGGCATTCTCTTGCTATTTTTCCAAACTCTTCCTTTTCAAACTACAGGACCCATGTCTCCCTAAGAATGGGAAGTATTACAAAAGCCAAGCCTGGTGAGTGCTACCAGCACATTTTCCAACCCACCATCAACCTCACAAGAGCTGTAGGCAGGAAAACCTGACCTGTAACTCATCAGTGTCTGTTCCCAAGCCATCCAAGATTTCCCTTGGGAAACATGAAATGCTATTTACCTCTATACAAAAGCTCTGCAGTGAGTGAGTGTCCCTCCTCCATTGTCCCTCTTGGCTTCAGAAAGCTGAGTGCTGTGGCATTGGTCACAGGGAGAAGACTTGTCCTCGGTGCCAGGTCTCCATTTCTTTTCTGCCCATGCCCTGCTACAGAGACAAGCCCACCACCCAAATCCTTTGCAAATGGAAGAAAATGCATTGTTTAGTAAATCCTTAGAAAAACAGATGTCCAAAGGAGTGCAGGCTGATAGTAATGATGCAATGATTAATGATTTCAGGTATTCAAGATGCAGTTAACTGCTTTCACCAACTCATCTCTAGCTGTATAGATAGAACTTGTAGCTCATATGACATGAGTTCTTCCTAAAAAACACAAAAATGCCCCATCTTGCACAGGGCCACAACAGCAGACTCGGAGATAAGCCCTCTGTGTTATTGATATGCAGAACCTCATTTGCAGAAAGAAGTACAGTAACCCCATAAGAAAGGAAGAAAAAATCTGCTAGGCTAAAGGGAAAAAGTAAGCAGAGTACCTTGGAGCTGCCCTCAGGCACTCTGCTCCCGCTGTCAAACTCTTTCTGACTAACCTGTCTGGCCTTTGGAAGGGCTCAGAAATCCCTGCATCTTCCAGGAAGGAGTGAATGAGATAAGCCCTATGAGGCCTCCCTAAATCCAGTGCCTTGGAGCGAGGGAAGGCTGCTCAGAGCAGGCAAGGGAAGCTGCCAGCTTTGCCCTGAGCCGCTGTTTTCTACCTAATGTTACAGAATGGCTCTCCAAGCAGCGTTGCACTTGTTCTCTGCTATGCAGGAGCTGTAAGATATATATATTTTTTACTGTTCTCAGAAGCAGGTTGTTTGCTGGAAGATCAAACGCTTTGCTTACTTATACCTATCTCATATATGACTCCTTTGGAGCGGAACGGTCTAAAATGTTTATCCACATGTGCCTGCAACCTCCACGCTCCTGGGGAGCTGCTTCTGCAGAGTGGAGCCTAAGTAATCCTCCGTTAGGAGGGGAAGATCAGCTCCCGCTTAGATCACCGGGTGGAAGCATGCACGGCCTGCCTGGTGCTGATAGCGTTTTTACACAAGCCGTGGGAGCTGCAGCTGGCAGAAGAACCGGAATTTTTGTTAATTAAGGCACTACCTGGGCCCAGGAAAGTCTCGTTTAGCAAATAACAGGAGGACAAACGGCAAAGACGGGGGTTTTGCTCCTCATCTTAGCCTCAGGGGTGCATCCCCTGCCTCTCTTCTTTGTCTGCCCTCCTGCTGAGCAGGAAAGGCAGGAAGAGCCCAAGCTCTCACTGCACCCTGCTCCTGGGAGCTGTATTTGGGACAGGCAGGGATTTGAGTGCCCGAGAGCAAAGAAGTCTATGTTTGAGCTGGGGCCAGCTAGGACAGTGACCCRAGAGCGGCTGGGGGCCGCCTGGCTGAGCTCCTCAACTACATTTATTGAACTACAKCATGGGAAGGGAAGTAATGAGGAGATGTATGTTGGTGGAAGCGAGCAGCGGCAAGGAGATGACATTTCACAGGAGGGAAAATGCAAATTAGAGTCTAATGAAGGCCGGATAATGGGAAAGGGAGGTAGAAGCTGAGCAGAGATGAGGTGTATACAGTCATCATGTTGTCTGTTCACATTAAGATCTGGGATCTGAGCTCTACGTGCCTTTGCATAGCCTCTGCAGTGGGAAGGACCTGCAAAAAAAGCAAAAGCTTTCTTTTTTTTTAATGTATACCTGTCTAATTCACTCAACCATACCTATTACCTATTCATTCCCACCTCAAATAAGCGAGTGAGTACCAGAAGGCAGAAAGAAGTGATAATGTAAGACATGCTCTTTCACACTCTTACAGTCATCAGACGTAATGTAGCATTTCTGCAGCTCCACGGAAGGCAGTGAAGCTGAAATCAGTTCTTCATGCATGGATTATGGTATTGCATAGTGATTTGTAGGCATCCATAAAATGTGGTATAAATAGTTTGTGCTCAGTCCTAAGGGTGCGGTGTTTCATGTGGTTGTTTGCTTACACCTGTTCTACAAGCTCAAGGAAATACTTCATTGAAAATTTCAGTAAAAAAAGAGAATAATTCTTAAAAAAAAGGCAGAAAAGAGCTGAAGAGTGATAAAACAAAAATCAGAATGTGCCTACATTTGAAGAAAGATGGGGAAATAATTTTGAAATATATGGTAGAGGTGAGAAAGCCTACAAACTACACTATAAACCAAGTTATTATGCTCATTTTCWTTTGAGACATGAAAGGCAGCAGAGACATCATGATGGACAACTTGCTGAGGGATAATGGACAATCCAAGCTTACTGTTTTGTATTTTCTGTTTCTTAGCCTTTTTTTTTTTTTTCATTTGGTCTTCTTGTACATCATGTGCACATCTTCAACACAGTCCAGGTGAACTGAATTCTTAAATATTCTTCCTGAGGGGGAAAAAAAAAAAAGAAATGAAAAAAGTTCATTTAGGTAGAGAAGGATTGAAAGTCAATAACCTTTAATACAGAACAGACTCCAAACCAGCTTTCCTAAAAAACTTAATGCACTAAAAAAAAAACACCAAAAAACTAAAATCGGATAATCAGAATAAAAACATATCCCGATGATCAAAAACATTGAGCACAATAATAACTGATTTAGATTAAATGCAAGTACATACCTAACTAAACCTTTCAGCCATAATCTGTTGCGTTAGTGCACAGTTTCTCAGATTAAAGAATTCACTTGTTCCTGGTTATAAATGTCACAAATGTCGCATAAATGTCACATTTTTTTTGACCACTGACTACATTTGAAGTCAACAAATCCATCTACTGAACCCCACATTTGTAGAATATATTTTCATCTCCTCTGAGCCAAAGTCATTGGTAAACTTGGTATAGTGAAGTGGCCTGTGTGACATTCAGACCCTGTTGAATCTAAGCTATCAGTTTAAATATGTGCATAACTTTCTCAGTTGCAGGAGGAAAGGGGAGCAAAACCAGAACAGTCCTAAGATGCACATCTTGTTAGTGTAGGTTGTCAAATGTGAAATAATTTGATAAATATTAAATAAAGATGACAAATTCCAACAAGTTTGTTATAAATTCTTTTAGAAAACCTTTTATCAATGTCCTAGGTAGAGCCTCTGAAGACTGGTGGGGTATGTAGAATAACACATCTTTTTTCATTGAAATGAAACACCTTTATTCAACAACATTATGATAGCTTGTCAAAGCTCATCATAAACACGCTAGACAGTGTAACGTTCCTTCATGCACCACGCTACCATATTGTTAGCTCGCTCCCTGGGAAGGGAAATTCCACAAAAATTGTTCTGTATCATCAGTTGTTCATCTGAGCATGTCGTCTCTTTGGTAAAATATCCTTAGGAGATGTGAATTTATCTTTTCTTCAGCAACAGTCTGAGAATATTTCTCTCATTTTGAACCAGTCTTAACATACTAAATTATTTTCCCTGTTTTTATTTTTAATCCAAAGCATGTTTTCTTTCTTTTATTTTATTTTTTTCTTTTTCAGGAAAGCTTCAATTTCCTTCCAGCTCTGGAGGGAAATGCCAGTCCAGCTAGTGACAAATAGAGACTTTCCCATCTTGCTAAGGAATAAAATTAATCAGAATTATTAGTCTTATATATTTCTCCCTCAAATATTATGGCTTCTTTTTATCAGTTCATGTGGACACGATTTCTCTTTTCGAGTAACTCTGTTGCTAAGGTATCCACACCTCTGCACTTCCTAYTTGCTGAATCCATAAATTATATTTTATAGCAGGCTGTTTAGCATATATCTAATAATCAGTTTTAAAAGAGCAGTAGAATAAAAACCTTTGCAAGACATGATTTTTTTTAGGAGAGAAAATGCTTTTTTCAGTCAGAAGAATAGAAGCAATCTAGGCACATTTATGCTACATGACTGAAGTTTTGTGTCTTGGTTCACTTTTTTTCCTAGATTTGACATATCCCTCACAAGAAACTGGCTGTTGAGAGAGAGAAGGGAAGAAATTGCAATTTATTATTCACCTAGATGATAGGAAAGTTTCTTTTTATATGTCAAGCGGTACAATGTAGGTGGGATAATTTTGCATTATCTTGCATTGCTACTCATCTTTTACCACACTTGGAAAAGAAAGTCATTGGTACGACTTGTCATTGCTATGGTGTCTACACAAAAAGTGATCGCACATTTTACCTTGTTGCAGAGAACAGATTTCCGAATATTAGAGGCAGCTCAGAAGAAAAATGACTGTTCTTAACTAAAATGCATATCTACAAATATGTAATGTGATTTAGAAATTTTTACTTTATAATGGTAACACTTTTTTTTTATTTTGTAGTTTATTTCATTAATCTAAAGAATGAATGTATTTGCAAATGAAAGCAATGAGAATTTAAAGCAAATCCGCACACTGATATGGAGCTGAATTCTGAGACTTAAATGAGATTATTAGCAAAACTGACTGTTTTGTAATCTACTTGGCAAAAGTAGTAGGCAAAAAGCTTTCATGGCACTTTGCCTTTCCATGTCCCATGTAGCAATATGGGCCCTGGTTACATGGGCATCTGATCCACAACTTCACCTTGGCTTTAAAGTCAATGCTGGAAAGACATCAAGCAAAACATGAAGAGCTGATTTGAAGGAAAGAAAAGAATAACGCCTGGAATCACGAGCCAGGAAGTTTTAGGACTTTGAGGATTCATAAGAAAGTTCAAGAAAATGGGAAGATGAGCTTTGTTCAACTGTATTTTCTCATATAGATGACAATATAAATATAGATAGAATGTAAAGAGAAGAAAAGGTGAGGACACGTTTTCAGAGCTTGTCCCACTAAAGGTAATACTCTTAAAAAAAAAAAAAAAAAAAAAAAAAAAAAGAAATATTATCCTTTTCTAACAAACCTTAAGCTGTAGAAGGCTTAGACTGCTTATCTGGAGTACACGTGAATAACGTACACAGTATTTTTAATATTCTAAAGCTACTCAATAGCAAGAGAGCCTCTTGCTATTATAGCGATAGCAATAATAGGAATAGCAACCCTCTTGGGTTGTTTTGTTTTGTCTAATATTGCTTTATTCAAACAGGCTGAATGCATTTATATTAAATGCGTAACTTGAATATTATCAAATCTACATGTATTAAGAATACAGTTTCTCTCTTTGCATTCTGTTTTCCCCCCAGTCAGCATATTCTTGCTTTTCTTGCCTCTGCATATTCTTGCTTTTGATGATTTCTTTTTGTTGTTATTTTCTAACAAATGATGAGAACATTGATTTGTASCCAGCACCTTAGAATATCTTTCAACTTAAGAGGGCACGAGCCGTAATTCTGGGAAGTGGGATCGGGTCAGGACTTTAACACTCTTCCATGGTAATGCTGAATATATGACAGGAGACATGACAGTGGGTACAAGTTGTACGGGATGCAGTTTTAAAAATAAAAGTGTCRCTATGTGAGTATAAGGCATCTGATTTGGCACTTTTTGGCAATGCCRCTGAGAATTTAGAACAAGCAAAAATTAAGATAATAAACAGTGAATTAAAAATCTACTAACTGAAAGATGACGGATTAGCATTACAGAGTGGTTTTATTGGGCACTAAAGGGATTTGTTCTTATTCTACAGTACAATATTGTCATCAATAATTCCAAAGCAAACACACGGACTGTGTTACATATACTTCCAAATGAGGTTTGAAGGAATGGCAAATAAGGCAGACTTGAGGTCACGGAGCCCTCTCAATCACTTGCTAAGCTTCCCGTGCCAGTTTTCGGGCAGCTACGTGCCCAACAAGGCTTTGAAGAGCAAAGGAGAGCGTCTGGGGTCACCGAAACTCAGCAGCTCAACATAGACTCTCTGCTGCTGCTGCTGCTGGAAAAGGTGACCTCAATCTTTACCACGTAGCAGGAATCGGAGCAGCAAATTAGACCATCTCTKGCGCTGATGCAGGCAGCACCGCGGTGCAGTGTCCAGCCTTAGCACTGCCAGGCGGGGAGAAAATGGAAAGTGTTCAGTCAAGAGTCACAAAAATGACCCAAAGGCTACAAAATGACCCGTAATAACTCATGTTTAAAAAAAAATCAATTATTCTTTTGCTCAGCCTAGGCTCCTGCAAGATGCTTTGATGTTTGTTTGTTTGTTTGTTTTGGAGGGAAGGGGAGAAAGTGGAAAGGATAAAGATTTTTTTTTTTTTCATATTGCATTTCAGTTGTAATTAGTGCAAAAGGAACAACTTGTGTCRTGAGTGAGGAGGCAAATTGCCAATACATCATATCTCTGGCAAAAAGATGGGGCCTCTTTCTGTTAATATTATTAATCCAGTTATTTTACTGAGTGTCCTCTCCAACATGGTCAGACATGTCTTTAAATTCAGACTCAGGATTATTCTGTGAAGATATATACACAAATCTGACTTCATGGACTGAAAGTTCAAAGGCTTAAGGTGTTCACACTGAGTGATAGTAAGAAAAAGTACAGTCTTTTTAAGCCCAAACTTTCCTTTGTTTCTCTTGCTTCTCCGTGTAGTCTAGAACACAATTGCAAATGTTGGTTCTAACTTTTAAAGGCTTTCAATATCTCAAAGAAAGTTTTGTGAAGAGTAGTTAGGAAGAATTGGAAGAATTCCTTTTTTCTTTCTATCTGTTTTTTTTTTTTTTTTTTGAAACTAACCATTGATGGAAAAACCTTTGAGAAGCCCAGTGCATGGAACTTTGTTTAATTCTACCAAAATAAGGACTATTTTTGTTAATTTTTACTTTTTTTAAATGCAATTCATTATGCATTTTTTTCTGCTCAGTTTATAAAGCATTGTGGAATTCAACAGAACAGACTTTCAACCTTTCTTTAAAATCTTTCTTACAAATTAGTGTCCTGTTCCTACTGATGCTGTCAAAAATCAGTACTTAAATTTTATTTACGGATATCTCTAACACCTTACAACAGCAATAAATATTACAAGCATATTAAGCATTTGCTTAAGCTCAGAAGATCTCTGTGTTAGTTCTCCTCCTCCTATACATAACAGAATATACGAGCTCATCAAAGTATTTGTTATTAAAATTTTCTGAAAACATTTTCAGGAAATCTATTTTCTGTATGATAAACCAGATCAGAATCTTGTATAATCATATTGCATAGGATGTTTATATCTTCTTTATGTATTGCACATATAAATTAACTCACAGCAGAAGGGAGGGAAAGAGATAGTTTTACTTTTGTAATGGGGATAAGCAGCACCATTTCATTCTCATCTACAGAATGGCTACTGTTCCATATGGAATCCTAAAACACTTCATTTTAAATTTGAGAGGATAAAAAGTGAAAATCTATGTAGCAGCACTAAACTGAAGAATCTTCTGATCACAACACTATACATTGGTTTTCCTTTCTTCTCTTGTCTTCTATCTGGACGCTGGTTATAAATACAGGTTCATCACAGCTAAGCAGAATCCAGCTGCAGAATGGGAGAGGTTAATGGGATTAACACACTTTTAGCTTCCATTTTTAAAGCCATGTGTGATTTACTCTACCGGCTCTTCTAGTTTGCCCTTCTTGTCTAAAGGATGGTTCTGGTCACACTGCCAGCTGCCAGCATTTAGCTCTGTTATAGAAGCAAACTATAAGAAAAAAGAAATAAGGAGCTGTAACACTGAATCTGTGGTAACCAGGGAGCTTTCTTTACACCCTGCAGGCTCTAGCTACTCTTTGGTGATTGGTATAATCACCTTTTTTTTTGCCCCACCGTGTTTTTTCCAAATCTAACAAAACACTTTGCACATCCCTCTCGGTAGAACCTGAACCGTAGATTTCCCAACATTATTTTCTGCCTGCATCTGGCTGTCATCTTGCCTCTCTCTTCCATTTTATTTCATATATTCTGGCACAGTCCAAGAAAACAACAGATGGCAACCTCATCCAAGTGGGTGTTATCCACTAGGGACTACACAACATGAGCTTATTTTCCAGTAACTTCCTGCCTTTCAGGTTAAAAGTTTCAGATGAACCTACTGTGAGTCTCATATAAAATGAGTCTCAAAAGCAAGTTATGACACAGTGGCCAGTTTAGGCAGGGACAGATGTGCCATTGCCTTCAGTGTGTGTTGGGACTGAGCCCTGTCCTAAAAACAGAGTTTTGAAAAAATGCTAGGTGTACATGAAAACAGATCTAACTTACAGTGACTAGCTTTGGATCTGGGATTTCTAAAGTAAATGCATGAATAACACTGATGATCCCATCAATTGGGACAAACAGGGACAGAATAAAGGAAAAATAGTAGAATGAAATGTTAGGTGGTTGTATAGGAAAGATCTGTTAAAAACTAGTTGACAGATTTAAAGGCCTGAGAAAGAAGGGAAAGAGGGAAGAACGAATGGAGGAGGGAAGGAAGAAGAGAAACAAGGAGGGAAGGAAAGGCACTGAAGGGAGTGGGAATTAATGGTTTGCTCTTCCTCACGAACCCAGTTCCTACTTTACAGCTGCTGACTGTGTCAGAAAGCAATGAAATAAATGCTTTTAAAGAGTTACAAGAATAAACCAGACTTTTACTGGGATTCTTTGGGTAGAAGTGGAACAATATCAGTAYATTAACCTTACAAGATGGTTGGGAAAAGTTTCCTTTCCGTTCCTTTGCAGGAGGGCATCCTTTTGATGAGGGAAGAAAAGAACTGTGAATACTTCACAGTTAAATACTTCACTAATAAATGTGGTACTGAGCTATGAGACTGCAAAGGAAGAGTGTAAGGCACCAGAAAGCTTAGCCCAAGTCGTAGATGAAGCTTTAGCTTTTTCATATGTTGCTACAGCTGTACAGCCTAGACCTGAACCAGTACAGCAGGCTACAACTAATATAATTAATAGCAGTTACTGAAGAAAGGGGTAAATATCACTAGAAAGTGTCAGAACACAGAATAAACCAAGTATTGACCATATTCAAACCTATGACCATGTTCAAGCCAGTTGACTGCTCAGGCTTAGATAACTAACTTCTGCTTGCTCAGGTTAGGTCAGATAAATCCTACCCAAAATATGAAGWCTCACAGGATAAAGCATTGGTATAATTTTGATGGTCATGAGGAAAACTACCTGTGTTGGTCAGACTYGTATTAAAATAATCAGGAAGACATTGTATGATACTCAATCTTGTTGAATTAAAAGATCGCTAAACAACTCTTTAAACCCCTAGAGTTATAAAAGCAATCTGAAATATTGCTATAATTAAAACATATTTTGCACTAAACATTCCCTCTGCCAAGAAACAGTAGGAATCTAAATGATATCTGTTTCACATGGGCTTGTTAATACTGAGAAAACCTTTCAGTGCCAAGTAATAGGTTTGTGAAATATGGATGTCGTAAATTTAGCTGAATCACTTTGCCTGAATTAACATACTTAGCAAGAAACCCTAAACATAGAAATAGTCCAGATTTCCTGATACTGACAGAGAATTAAGATAAGTAAGATAGCTGAGTAAATTAATAGCTAAAAAAAAGATTATGTTTAGTTGTTTAATTCTTGCTTCTTGCACCTTTTGTAATTTCAGTGATTATTTTGTGATTTGAGTGCATGATTTCTTCAGGTTTTCCCCCACTGTTGGACCATGCYTGTGTGACAGCAACATCTTTAATCTTGATTTTTTCTTTTCTTTCTTCGCTTTTACTGCACGGCTACAGCTTTCTGATTGTAATGGAACAAGTTTTACGCAGCAATGCTCCTATTCCATCCCTGATGGCTACTTCTTTCAAGCTTACGCTTCTTCTTATTGCCCCAGGTATCAGCTGTCTGGGCTACAAAACATGTAAAGCACCATCAAGCCTTCCTATCCCTCTTGAAAGAAATATAACTGTGTTGCACTGCTCGTCAGGCATTCTTCTGTCAGTTCTGAAACGGGCTCAGAACACAGGCCTGCACAAAGCAGACTTTTGAGAGGTCTAAATTAGGACCCGGTGAAACAAAGCAGACTTAAAGCTAGCTGCATTTAAATCTTGTCACAAGTTTGGCAAAGCTTTTCTAAGCCTCTAGCAAAAGTAATCCTTCAGAGGCGCAGATATATTCTAGTGCTTGACAGATAAAAGATAACGTGGTCTACTTGAATTTCCAAAGTACCTCAATGTGATTTGAGAAAAAAAAAAAGAAAGAAAAAAGAGAAACCACTATATATTTAACTGTAATGGGCTTATTCATATTACCTGTATTATGATCTTGRAGTTCTTATCCTGGATCACAGTCCTTCTGTATTTAGCAGCTATAAACCACAATGAAAAGAGTATTTCTTGCCTCAAAGATCTTACACTACACAAAGCAGTTCAGAAAGAAGGAGACTCGAAAACCAAGGTGGGAATGGAAGGAAGCAGTGAGAAACTGATGGTGGTTGCTGACTATTTTTAATATTAGCATGAGCTGCCAGGGGCTATTGACTCCTATATTTTATAGGCAGGGGAAAGTTTTAAGTTTACAAAAGAAGATCTGAAGAAGGAAAAGTCCATGATTATAGAGCCTTCTGTGTCTGAAAGTGCACACCATTATGAATGCAAGTTTTTCCCTGTGAAGGTGCTCAAGCTGAGCTGCATTGCTCCTGATTTTCTCTCTGTGCTCATTCCAGAGGGCACTGCTAGTCAAGCAGGGCATTCAATAGATTCTGTTGTCATTAAGCAATTAGCTGCACAATTAAATCTGAAGTTAGATAAATGCTGTGAGCTGCACTCAATAATTGCTTGTGAAGTGCCAACTAGGTCATTTGTTCCCTCTTCACCAGTCCTTCTCTTCTTCAAATGCCTTCTAATACCAACAGAAACCATAATGAAGAATGTCAAGAAATAAAACTCACAGGAACTCTTAAATTCATGCATCCTGAGTGGTGGTGCCAGAGCAGTTTTACTTGGGTGCACAGGGCATATGCTCATAGGGTAGTGGGGTGATTCATATTCCCTCAGCTCTGAGAGCAGACAGAGAAGCTCATACCTCATATCTCATACTCTACTCACCTTCATATGTCTACACTGGAAGGGGTGCTCAGCTCTTGATTTACCAAGAGGAACCCTGTAAGGTTCCAGGTCCACTAGGACCTGGAATGGACCTGGAATTAGGACCTAATATGGACCTTTTCCTTATTATTGCTGGCTCCCACATCACACAATGTAACTATGGTCAGGCAATCAGCACTCTCCAAACAACATAAATCAAGATATATACACCCAAACTTTATAAACCAAACCCTTTTTCCTATGAACTCACTTACCTTGCTGCATGGACYGATTCTGCTCATTTTTACCTGCATAAATAACTGTATTCATTCCTTGAAATCAATGTATCACTGAGTAGTTGAATGTAAACTGGGTTAAGCCCTTAAATTCTGAACTTTGGAAGGCAAAACTGCATCCAATATGCTTTGAAATACCCTTGGAATGATTTAACATCCTATGAAGAGAAGAAAAAAATAAGTTCAGAACTTCTTGGCACAGAGAAAATAAATATGAATGGAGAATAATGGTGTCCTAAATGTAAATGAAAGCTTCGCAATCTCGTTTAAGCATTCTTAGAAGAGCATTAAGCCATTTAAGATATTAGGACAGTGAAAGACCATTGTTTAGGACAGTGACTGGAAGTCTGGAAGCAAAGGGTTACTCTAACATCAAGAAATACCATATTTCATTTTTGAAAATTCATGCAGAGAAATTTGAGGTGGTCCTTTATTATTTAGAAGACTTACTCTATAGGGATGGATACTCCTTAGGGATAGATAAGGCCAATTATGGACTTTAAAAATATGTATTGTATAGCAGAAAGTTAGGCCACTCATGCATCCACTCACAAAACAAAATAGAAAAAAAAATCTATATCTGAATGTATGGACTAAATATCTACTACACTGCTCTAATGGCTTCATAATTAACATTTTTCATCTTTCTTCCGCTCGTCATAAAATTGAGTCTTCTCAGACTCTAAAAATACACCGTTAGCTACTGTACATCAAAGAGGGCAGCTRAAAGCAAGCTTCATATTCACACACATCAAATTTCTAGTTGACCTAAGAAGAAAGTGGAGGTTTTTTTTCATTTTCTGCTTTTTTTTTTTTCAGAAGCAATCATCTCTTCATGTAATTATTTGGAAATATTTAGATTGGAAATATTTCCAATCTAAACTGTATATCTGAACATAATAGAGAAGCAAAACAAATAGCAGAAATGACAATGAGATTGCATAGGGTTTGCCTTTGCCTAGTTAGTAAGAGACAATGCTGCATTACTGAAAACACTAAGAGAATTTTAATCATCTTGAAGTTCCCCTGGAGGATCTGTGTTAAACCTAGTCTTATCCAGAGAAAAGAGAGTGTACTTCACTTCAGGTATGGACTTTATGATCTATGAATATCAAACATGCTCAGGGTCTTTCCCTTTGGGAAGCAAATCCCATCATGACCTCATGAAAATTGTTATTTTTTTTGTCTCTCTTAAAAATTTTTGTTCATTCTTTAAATACAGATTTAATCAATTTTCTGCTTGAAATTCCTGGAAATAATAATCTCATACATGTAAATTTGTATTAAACATGAGATTACGTCAATGCAATTTAAGTGGGATTTCAAAGCTCGGACCAGAACCATCTTAAACCCGCCCTTTTGCGCACCCGCGGCCTGTGAGGGTTTTGCTTTGGGCATTCCTGCAATGCTAATGCAGTCGTGACATGCAGCCCATAAGGGCTCCTTCCACACATGACAGCGCAGGAGGCACAATTTYGTGCATTTTATCCACACTGACAAGGTCGGGGGGCCAGGCAGCTCGCTATGAACTTTCCTTATCCATTACACGGGCCAGGAGCATATTCCAGCAGCGTGTTCACTGGCAGCTCCCTTGAGCACGGATTGGGGACATTACACTGTCTAAATGCAATAGCAAGGTGCTCACCTCAACCTTCATTCTGGGCTAAATCCTTCACCGCGTGTCACCCATGGCTCTCCCCTGTGGCCAAGCAGGCAGGTTGGCAATTTTTCATGAACCCAGTTGCCTGCAGAGAGTTCAAGGGTTCAGGAACGAGGCAATAAATATTTGGGGGACTCTATAACCCCCACAGATGCCCTCGGGCCCTATAGGGCAAATGCTACAAGTTCTGGGTAGAGTCTTGTTTGATAACAACAAATACGAGCTTGTGAGATTGCCTCATAATTTATTTAATTTTAAATAACCTTTGTGATACTTGAAAYCAGCCTCTACTGAAGGGAGTAAGATTAATCCYGTCTTYGTGAACTTTGGCATTTTGCTGATGATGTTATCTCATCAACATATGCTGTCAGTGGCCATTTAGAGATGATTCTCTACAATATTTTCTAGATAGCATAATGAAATGCATTACCACATAAGTGTTAGGAAAAGCTAAGGTGTAAGTTAACTTAAAAATACTAAAAGGGAAAAGTATCATTTCCGTGTGAAAACAGGAAAAGATTTCCCTTATTGATTTCACAAGCAGTAATTTCTGGTTAAATCTTTTGCTCAGCTCTTAGGGTAACAGTTCCACTAACATTTTGTGGCTGCCTTAGAGCGATGGGCTTAATTTAGGCAAAAAATATAGGGCATGGGCACATGGGACGGTGATCGAACTACTACACATTTTATTAATCTACTCCCCATCAACTACAGCAACCAACTTTGTGTGCAGTTTTAGCTCACTCCACCCCCACTTCAAGGTAAAATGCTAAATATGAACTTCATTTGAATATGAAGTTGATTTAACAGATATTTTATCTCAGTATTGGGGTGAGTCAAGCACACAGTTACTGGAGTTGTTATACGGAACCAAGACAACCATGAAGGACACAGGCAAGGACACCRGGAATCTTCCCTAATGAACATATGTTTTATGTAAGTAAAATGAAAGAGAACAAGCCATAAATTATCTGATACCTTTCTATGGTGATTAAAACACATATCCTTGATTCAATCAAACTGAACTAGTCACTGCCCAGGTGTTGTCCACTTCAGCCAGAGACAGATATCAAAGACAGATATCAGATATCAGAGATAGATATCAAATTGATGAGTGATTATTTTCTCTCTCTCTCTCTTTGAGGGCATCATTATCTTTACTAGTGTTAGTGCTATGCTACCCATATGCTAGCCCGGTTGGCACCTACATACACAGTGTTAATGCATGCTAGATCTTATCAGGATATGGGTATCTGTAATGACAAAGACTTTGTACTTACGTTTTCAACAAGAAAACAAAAGCTTAAAAATTTATGCTGCACCTGATTAGAGGGATGCTGAAGTCTGTGCATCAGCCTGTACTAATGTGTATGCCTAGGTAAGCCCCAAGTACACCTATGATAAGGTTTTGGCAATGTTATAGTTCTTTAAACAGTGCATATAGCTGGAACATCAATATTTATGATATCTCAGATGCCAGCCTGCAACTAGTAAGCCCCTGAAATGCAAGTAGCTCTGCCCTGGGGCAGTTCACTCCATTTGCTGCATGGCAGTGCCCAAGCTGTTGTAGTTACTCCTATGTTTGCCTCAGCGTTGCACCACGGATCAAAGCACAGCTCCCCCTGATAGACCATAAAGTAGTTTGGTGTTGAGACTAAAGGCTGTATACCTGCAACACCACCACCTTTCAAGAAGCCCTCACTGGCTTCTGCAATTTCTACAATGACCTGCTCCCATGGGCTAACAAAGTGTCCTTTCTTTAGGTTTAAACGTATTTGCACAGCGCTCTGGTGCTTCTCCCGAGGCCACAGATTTTCCAAGTTTTCCCCAAAGTGGAACAGAAGTCCTAAATAATCTCCTTCCCCGCACAACCTTGGTTCATAGCCAGAGCAGGCTCATGAGGCGCACCAGCAGAAGCAGGAATCATGTAGGGAAAGAAAAAAGCACCTAAGCATACAAATAAAGGCTATGTCGTAATGCCACATAAATAACATTTTGGATCATTTTGTATGCATTTATGAAGTCACTAAACTACTACATTTGTCAAATGGAGAATTTTGTATTTTTCCATAATTAAAAGTTGGAAAAACAAAATGGAAACAAACCTCCTGCCCCACAAGTCTGAGTAGTGAAGCAGCAGAACATCACAGGCTCTCTCCATTCAAACTCGCAGCATGCGTGGAGGCTGCCCAGGGTTCACTAGGTGTCTTTTCAGTGGGTCTCACAGCTATTTTTCTCCGCAGTAGCGTACTGTGACCTCCAGCCTCACCCAGGGCTTAGAAGAGCTTAGTGGTCTTGGCATTTTCAGCCCCTGTCCTAACTCAATCCTTTATGACTTCAGTTCATACAGCTTGTTGTTCTCAGTCTGCATCCATTCCACCACTTCCACCTTCCCGCTTTGGATGTCTCTGCTCAATTCTCTGCTGTCCCTCCAGGCTTGGCCGCTCATGCCTTGGCTTCCACGGCCTGGGGCAGGATGAAGGAGCACTGAGAGCACATCAGAGACAGGCTCTTTGCCTGTAGTGCTCCCTGGCTTTGGAGAAGGGRRAAAAAAAAAAAAGGAGAGGAGCAGCCTGAGTCAACCCCTGTAGCCTTGTGCTAGACCTTGTACTTGGTACAAACAGAATATGGTGACTCCGGGCTAAACTATAATGCATCTCTTCACAGAATGTGACAGCCCAGTTCCCAGAAGCTCATGGTTCACCAAAACTCACGGTAATCAAAAACAGCCTTCTGAAAYCACAATGACTCCCTCAGAACAATCCTGGCCCTGGCTCTGAAGCATGGCAACAGTGAAGATGCTACCGTAAGAGCTGTTTTCCTGTGGATAAAACCAGATGCAGATTTATCAGGAAGGAAGGAAGCTTCATCCTTTGGTCTCTGCCTTCCACTAGCACCGAGCAGGGCAGTATGTATTTCCCTCATGCAGTGTGCTCTGTTGTGTAGCCCTCCCAGTCAGGTAAGGATTGTAACTATTCTTCAGCAAAACAAAACAACACTTTTTTGGTCTTTTTTTCTGGAATTGGCTAAGCTATTTTTGTTTAAGTTTTCAAAGGAAGTCTTCAGCCTGAGGCAGAAATTCTGCATGAGAAATTTCTGCCCAAATTATAAAAGAATGGCAGAGCAAATCTACTGAAAACAGATGGAGTTTGGCATCAAAAATTACAGAAGCCATCCCTTATGGCCTTTATACTCTAAGCATTTATATTGTCACACATATACGAATGTATATTTATGCAGTACTTTATATAGAGCACAGTACTCACTTTTCCTACCTTCTTTGCTTCCTTAAATAAATGTAGAGGTTTTATGACTGCAGTAATGATCTTTGAGACATGTACTTCCAAGTAGCCAGAGGCTGTTAGGTCAACCTTAGCTCTTCTAGTGAGCAATCAATTGGCACAAAGCTCCTTACCTCAGTGCCATTATTTCTTACAAAAATCAATAATGACCTTATCCTTACTTTCTGTTTTAGTTCCTTGTAACAGTACAAACAGCATAATGCACATGCAGAGCCTTCTGAACACAACCCAAGAAAGCTAATGGGCTGCATGTTAATTTTTGAAGGTTTTAGTAATATAAACAGAGAACAAAAACCTTTCAACTCTTAACTAAAAAAGCAGTAATTATGCGTTCTTTGGGGGTGGAAAATCTATTTTAAACACTGTTGTACAAAGCTTACCTTTGACACTTGTCTACCTTATAATAGCGCAGAAGGAAAGAGTTCATCTTATAAGAATCATTAGATGCAAAGAAAGAAATTATCACTGAAAAGCCAGTTTAGCACAAGCTAGGATATAAGAAAATACAGTTTACATTAGAACCTTGGCATCTTATTGGCTGATTCATTCTTGAAATCAATTTTTGGTTAAAACAGGGACTAAATTTAGGGCTCAAATCAACAAAAGAACAGCTGTGCATTTCCATTTTGATTTGATTTATATTGTTTCCAATCGATTCCATATAAGAGAAGCACCTTCTGGTATCAGAAAGCTTCTCATTACTGTGAAATAGAGTAGCTCTGTGGAAATCAGTACTTACATTTGTGCAGAACTGATACAAAACAGACGCCCTGCAGAGAGCCGGACTCCCTGCATCTAGCATCTGAAGCAAGTCAGCATTGTTACAGTTTGGGAAAAAAAAAGGAAACTAATTTTGTCTAATTGAAAAGAGGTACTAAAGTAATCTCTTGATATCAGGAATTGAAAGTTTTGTCAAGCCAGGCTGGTCTCTGTGGCCCAACTTTCCCTGTTACCATCACAAGATGAATCCAATTTCACTATAGAAATGTACAAGAAATTTTCTTTTCCCTCTTTTCATATCTTCTGTGCATACTTTCGAAGGGCTTTAATGATAAATCTATCCTCTAAACAAAAGTTTAATATTAATAAAGCCTATTTGACTTAGATTACCRTAGTTGAGCCATAACTTTGGGGTAGAATTGAGGCTTTGCTTCAAGCAATGGGATATTTCCTAGCAATTCCCCATGAAAGCAGGATTTCATTCCATCTGTCTGCTCCGCTCTTACTTGTGAGAATTGACTATAATTAGGCAAAAATGATACATTGTTCTCCAGAGTCTCAGCCTGCATCTAATTTAGCTTTGCAGCTAGAGCTATACAGCAAAGTAGTTGGTAGCTACTAGGGAGACCGGGTCTGGACACTGCCAACTGACAAGAGATGCTTTTTAACAAAATTCTCACTCTTGGGGATAAGCTCTTTTCTGTTAACCGAAGGAAAACTATTTTTGTTAAGAAACTTTATATTCCAAGTAAGAATGTTGTTAAGCCAGGAATTAAAGCGATGAAATAGCTGCTCGTTACKAGTGCTGTAGGTCATCTGTGAGAAGCCTTCACAAACACACCAAAAGCAGGCTGCTAAATTCTCCAACTTCATGACAAGACTGAACTTCTTAACACAACGATGCTTTCAGCAGAGGGAGGTTTTCTGAGCTTTCTGAGTGAGGGGGATACACGCACAGCACACACAGAGCTCTCAGTTGTGTTCAGCGAAGGAAGCAGCTGCTGTGTTCAAGCAATAATGACAGATTTTATAGCTAGATAAAATATCACATACGGGCATACTTGTATATATGCAAAGAAAAGGAGGTCCCATTAGTTGCATTCACTTGGAGGGTGCTACATTGCTGACAATATTGCACAAACATGATGCAGCCCTWAAGTTCTGCATCCAGTTGTGACTATACGTATACATGTATGTATGCATACATAGGAACATGTCCTTGCTCTTAACTATGCATAGAGATAACAATGTTTCTACTAGAACTTTCCCAGCAATGTTTCAACAACCAGTAAATATTTTTTTTTTCTTTTGCTAAAGTTTTGAGGCTGAATTTAAGACAGAACTCAAAGTTTTGGAAAAGTTGCCTGATTTAGAATTCTAAGATAAAACTTTAAAAAGGAAAAACATTTTATAGATACATGACTCAGAAAGGACTGAAATTTAAAGCATTTAGCTTGACAGGTATATACAGAGGTAAAAGAAGGCTTTGTACATTCACAAAGTGAAATTACTGTGAGTCTGTACTAAATTTTGAAATGTGTCAGTATTTCTAGTATAACACAAAGCTATCCAGTTCTCAGGTTATTTAATTGCTGGGAGATTTGTTGCAATTTATTACTGTTTCTTATTGATTGTATCTACCCGGCAAGAGAATTAATGTAATTTAATATTCTAAGATTATAAACTTTTTTTTCATAAGTGATTATATTGCTATTCCACCTCAGTCATCTTAAACTCTATTCTGCTAGATCTCCTTGTCCCTTTGCAGCCCATCCTTGGCCTTCAGCATCAGTGAAATTCACTTTATAGGAAAGTAGAGCAAGGTCCATAACGGGATATTTCAATTTAGTTTACTCTCCCTTAGATGCAGAAAGTAGGTTCATTAGTTACCAAGAATAGAAATCACACGCAACAAACATGTTAGCTAATGGAAAATTTTTAGATTTAAAAATCTCACCTAAGTGTTTAAAGCAGCAAATACTGAGCTGCAGAAATGCATCTAGGACAAGATCAGCCCTAGATCACMCCACAACAAAAACCACTTTGGGCTTAGAGGTTAAAATTGTCTATATTTAAACAGATGATTAGCTCACTCTTTAAAAGCGTTTCTAGAAAGAGACAGAAGTGGTTGTCTTTAGGAAAAATTGTTCAATGTTAAAATGTCTTCATTTTAAGCTTAAAATATTCAAGAAGTAAGAGATTGACTAGAGAAAACTTCTCATACATGTAAGGTACCTACCTATACAAAGATACCCCAAAACTGAAGGAGAGATAATAAAGATGATTAACTTGGAAACAGGTAATATGATTCTGGCTTCTACCTTTGGCCCAGCTACTTATCCTACTAGTGCTAAATCCAAGTCTCAAGTGGATTTTCCTTACACTTAATCTTGTTAGTGTCACTGGGACCTAATGAAAGTTTCAGCCTTTCACAAATTATTCTAAAATTTACTCCCAATCTTTTAAATATATTCAGGTGCAGTAACTTTTGTTGGAAAAGCTAGCTTTGAAATACAACATTCCAGGACCATTATCCTTTTTGAAAATCTAAAACCTGAACTATGTGTGCACAAAACGCCATTCCCCAGCAACTACAATTTTGGGTTCAGTTCTGCTTAAACTCTAAAATAAGAAATAATTCCAAGAGTATAGGTGAAAATTTGCATTGGGATAGTAATGGTATGTTAATTCAGATGTATTTTATTAATAGACGGTCCACGGCATGTGCAAAGTGGTAACTATTGTAGCTCAAGGATCACGATTTTTTGTGTCTCCTGACTTCACTATGCTTTGCCATTTTATTTCTACAGGACAGTTCTATTTGATATTTAAAAAYTACCAGGCCACGATATACATAAGGTTTCAGAGTATTTATCCACAAAACAACATTCTATTTGAAAAATTAAAAAAAGGTTTCTAAAGAGTATTAGTTGTATTCAGGCAAATTTTATATGGCAGATTTTCATAAATGAAATCAAACCTGATACAATAACAAATTTGGGTTGTAAAGAAAAAAAAAGTAGACTTTGGCTAGCAGGAGGCAAAATTATTCAATTTCAAATTCAWTTCAATTTCAAATCATATTCAATTACAAGAAGATAGAAAGTTAGTCATCCAACGTTTACAAAGCCTTTGCTCATAACAGATATTATGTTTGAAAATGCTTTAAAAGGAAGAAGCGGGCAGCGCTGCCAAGCCGGGACTCAGGGTTACAGATAATCAGGACAGTGATCAATGTGCAGATGTTTAAGCCAGAGCTGCCCCTGAGCTCGGGAAGAGCAGCCGAGAGCATTTGATTCCTGCCACAGGGGTGAGGAAATGGGATGTGACAAGAGTGTAAGAAATTAGAACTGGGAAATTTCTTTTAAAATAACGTTTTATTAAAAATATATTTTTAAATACAAGTAATACAATAAAAATAATATAATGAAAAATAAACAAAATAAAAAAATAAACATAAAATAAACTAAACTAAAATAAACATAAAATAAATAAAATAAATAAAATAAAGTAAAACAAAACAAAACAAAATAAACTAAAATGTTCTGGTGCCCCATGCCGTTACAAAGACGGCTCCCATTTGCTTTCCAGAAGCAGCGCAAAAAGCGAGTAAGTGAAAACACGGAGCATCCAACCCGGGCATCCCTGAGCCCAGCGTTCCCCCCCGCTCCCGCATTTCCCGATCTTGCCGCATTTCTGSATATTCCCGCCACCTTTCCCCCCGCCCCGCGTTTAGCGGCCGCGGAGCCGCCGCGCGGCCCGGCCCGGGGCGGCCGGGCGCTGGTTTCCGGCGGGACGCGTTGCCGCGGCGCTTCCCTTCCCTTCCGCTGGTCCCCGCCCCGTGGCCGTTGCTGCAGCCGTTGCGGCCGTTGCTGCAGCCGTTGCGG